>NC_090939.1:889779640-890082671 GCF_040938575.1 Ambystoma mexicanum
CTCATGGAGCAAACAGCACTGTGGATATTTATTTTCCTAGCAGTTTAGGATTGCATTATTAATAAGAAGGAAAACTAAGTTTCAATTGAGAATTAACATTTAGTAACAAATTATGCTTCTGTTCCAGTGAAAGCAAACCAGTATTTCACAATTGTATTTTTAAGAGTTCCTGTGCTGTCTGCATAATCATGCGGAGGCAGATCATGTTTACACTTAATTTACATTCCAACTATAAAAACTGTGTGCAAAATTATGACTATGCATGGTTTAGTTTGCATCCCCCCCAACCTTGCAGTCAATGGGGTACATTACTATAAATGGTCCGTGACAGCAGAGTCTTAGCTCAAGGGTGAGCAATTGTCATTACACCAATCACAGGTGTTCTAGCATCTCAAATCTTCAAGACTACAATTAAAACATCCAAAACCTTACTCTCCAGGAAGTGCAAGTGCTGTTCAAAAACAAACAAACAAATGAGTTACATTTGTAATTGAAATAGAAACTCAGTAAAACCTGTCCCTATGATAATCCAGATAGGTATTTAACTTTATGTACAGCTTCATACATGGTTCGTCCAACATCTAGGAACTGTGATCATTAAACCTCAGTTGATACTCCGTTAACTGACCGCTGAAGGATGTTAGCAAATAAGATAGCTCAGCTGGTTGAGCACTCGCTGCTGTGATCTGTACCTGATCTGATCTGTAGGTTGCAGGTTCGAATCCCGGCAATGCCAACTCAGCTTTTCATCCTTTCGAGATTGATAAAGGAGTACCCACTTCGGTTTGATGATAATTGTGATAGATATGTTCTATGTACAGTGCTTTGCCAAAAGCGCTATATAAATAAACATTTGACCATGAGATTAGATATAGAATTTAGCATGCAGTCCTTGCCCCCCTGCACTGTTGGATCATAACATTGGCATACCATTATGTAGTAATAGCTCCAGGAAATGAGGACTTTCATTGAACATCAAAAGACAATTCTGCTATCGAACCTTATTGGCTAGGTTTTTGTGTTTTCAACATTGAAAAATATACAGAAGAGATCAAATGGCCAGACCTTAGAGAGAAATAATGAAAGGTGTATTCTGTCACAATGCAGAAAGCTGCCGCATAGTAATGATTTCCAGCCGACATGTGCAAAAATTGTATGGATGTCACATACATTTTACTCTCTTGCAAAAGAGAACAGTAATTTTTACTCTCTGAAAATCACATTTACTCTCAAAGTTTAAAAAGGAACAAGTTACTTACCTGTAACTGTTCTCGAGCATGGGTCTGGCATGGATTCACATGCTCATGAATATTCCCCTTCGTCAGGCTGGGAATCCTCAGTAAAGAAAAAAATCAGTATCAGTTTCGTTTCTGATCTATCTTTCTTAGTAGTAACCAAATGCTATGGACATAAGTGGAAGAGGTTCTGTCTGGTGCCAGGCACAGAAGATTAACCCTCTCCGGATTACGGCCCCTCAAGTATTGCCGTACCTACTGTCGCTGGCCAAAGCTGGACTGGCTCACGCCTCCATCAAGATACATCTGGCTGCCATCTCCCGATAGACCAGAACTACAGGACGGGTGTCCTTGTGGTCTCATCACCTGGTGAAGGAATTTATGAAGGGACTATTCCGATCGTTCCCGCCGGTGAAGGACCCTGCCCTGGTGTGGGAGCTCAACGTGCTGCTGACCAGGCTCATAGGTGCCCCATTCGAGCTGATGCATTTGGTGCCGTTGAAGTTCCTGTCGTGGAAGACAGCATTTCTTGTGGCCATCACTTCCGCACGACGAGTGGGAGAGATCTAGGCCCTATCTTGCAAGTCTCCATACTTGACTTCACAACACGAGGGTGGTGCTGAGGACGCACCCCTCTTTTATGCCCAAGGTGCCGTCGGACTTCCACCTCAACGAGCCCTTGGTGTTGCCAGTTTTCTTCCCGTCGCCTTCGTCTCCAGCCGAGAGGACTTTGCACTCGCTGGATGTGGCTAGAACGCTGAGGTTCTACGTGGACCGCACGAAGAGTTTTCGGAAGAAATCACAGCTGTTTGTGAACTTTGGACCTGTGAATCAAGGGAAGTCTCTCTCGAAGGCTTCCATTTCCAGATGGCTCTCCGGCTGCATCATGCACTGTCACCGGTTGGCAAACCGACCGCTGCCCGGCCGTCCAAGAGCCCATTCGACCAGAGCGATTGCTGCTACCACGGCGTTCCTGTCTGATGTGCCCCTGCTGGACATCTGCAGGGCTGCTACGTGGAGGTCGACGCACACCTTCACAAGATTCTACTGCGTCGATCGGGACTCCAGGGAGGAGTCCAGGTTCGGCCAAGCAGTGATGCGCAACCTGTTCGCTTAAGGTGAGCTTGTTGAGGAGGTAAGAGATGCTTAATGTTGAGCCTGTTGCCACCTCCCGTGGTTGTGCATATGTATACTACTATGTATTCTTCTATTCATGAGCATGTGAATCCATGCCAGACCCCATGCTGGAGAAGGAACAAGTTACTTACCTGTAACTGTTGTTCTCCAGCATGGGTCTGGCATGGATTCACATGCAAACCCTCCCTCCTTCCCCTCTGTGGCTCTTCACTTGGTCATACTGCCACTTTACGTGCTACCAAATCTGAGGATGGCTGCCGAGGGCGGGGCTTAGGTAGAGGGCAGTCATTGGCTGGGGGCAGTATGACCCAGAGATCAGTGATTGGTTACTACAAAGAAAGACAGATCAGAAACGAAACTGATACCGATTTTTTTCTTTACCGAGGATTCCCGGCCTGACGACAGGGAATATTCATGAGCATGTGAATCCATGCTAGACCCCATGCTGGAGAAGAGCGCAGCTCCCTGCTGAGCGAGTCGGCAATGTTTTTTTTTATCCCTGCTAGATGAAAAGGCACCAGAAACATCCCCTGGGCAACGGCCCAGTGCCACAGATCCTGGGCCTCCTTGGATAGGGCTGGGGATCTGGTTCCTGCCTGCTTCCGGATGTAGAACATCGTGGTGGTGTCGTCCGTGAAAACCCTCACCACCTTGCCCTTGAGGGACGGGAGGAATGACTTGAGAGCCCAGAACACTGCTCGGAGCTCCAGTATGTTGATGTGGAGCGGCCTCTCCTCCGGGAGCCACAGGCCTCTCGCGTGAAGATCTCCGGTGTGCGCTCCCCACCCCTCCAGAGAGGCATCCATCGTCACCGTCATCTGGCATGCTGGGGTCTGAAAGTCCGTGCCCGTGGCAAGATGCGCGCGGGTGCCCCACCATCGAATTGCCTGGCGGAATACTTCGTTGAGCGAGATGTTGTCCTCGAAGCTGTCCGTCGCTTGTGTCCAACAGGCGTCGAGGAACTCCTGCAGAGGACGCATCCGAAGCCTGCACAGGCGCACCAGATAGATGCAAGAGGACATCATCCCGAAAAGTGACTTGATGGACCTCACTCTGGCCAAGTCCGTGGCCAGCAGACACTGTACCTTGCCCAGGATGGCCTGCGTTCTTTCCTCCGACGGCGAGGCCAACTGCGCTACTGTATCGAGCTTGGCTCCCAGAAACAGCACGACCTGCTACAGACCCAGGTGGGATTTGCGGAAGTTGAAGGAGAATCCCAGGTCCGTGAGCAGCCGGACGGTCTTTGCCGTGTGTTCGACGGCGAGTTCCCTTGTCCCTGCTCGGATGCGCCAGTCGTCCAGGTAGGGGTAGACGTGGATCCCCTGCAGGCGCAGCCACGCCGCCACTGCTGCTAGGCACTTGGTGAACACCCTGGGAGTCGACTTTACTCCGAATGGGAGGGCTTTGAACTGGTAGTGCCGCCCTTGGACTACGAACCTGCGAACCTGAGAAACCTTCGGTGTCCTTTTAAGATGGGGATGTGAAAGTACGCATCCTCCAGATCCAACAACGCTAGGAAGTCGCCTTCCTCCAGCTGTCCCAGCACGTGCTGGAGGGTGACCATATGGAACTTCTGTGCCTTGATGTATTTGTTTAACCGACGCAAGTCCAGGATGGGACGCCAACCTCCTGTCTTCTTTCTGACGAGGAAGTATCTTGAGTATACTCCGGAGCCCCAGAGCCTCTTTGGGACGAGCTCGATGGCTCCTTTCCTGAGCATCGCCCTTACCTCTAACAGCAGTTGAGGGATGTGGTTTTCCTTCCTGGCCACGGGCGGATTCGGGGACACTGCATTAGAAATTCCAGTGTGCGCCCGTGGGCCTAGGCATCCAGCACCCGGCGGTCGGTGGAGATGGATTCCCACATGCTGACAAACTTTTTGTCAGCCGGCCTCCCACCGGGGTGCTTCGGTGGGGGCTCGACGCGGCGGCCGGTTCAGTCTTGCTTGGAAGCAGCCTTGCCACCTTGGCCTCCCTGGCGACGACAGCGAGATCCACCTGACTTGCCTCGTCCCCTGTAGGCTTCTTGCGACGAGGAGCGGGCCGCCTGATGGTAGGTCGAGGAGCCGCCGCCGAATCCTTTGGAGGCACCTTGCTTGACTCCCGAGTTCCGAAAGGGCGGCCGCTGCTGCTGCAGAACTCCCAAGGCCTGAGCTGTCTCCGTGTCGGTCTTGATGGCCTGTAGCGACTCATCCACAGTCTTTCCAAACAGATTGTTCCCGTCGAAGGGCATGTCCAAAACCTTGGCTTGCACGTCCTGGTGGAAATCCGTCGCCTTGAGCCACCGCTGCCGTCGAAGGCAAACGCTGTTGCCCAACTGGCGGAAATCGGTGTCGCCAATGTCCGTGGCCACAGTTATGGCGTGGTCCGACGCCACCTCACCCTCCTGTAGGATTGCCAGGGCCTCTTATCATCCGGGAGGAAGTCCAACAGGGGGGGCGATCTTGTGCCACAATTCCCTGTCGTAGCGGGCCACAATCGCTAGGGCATTGGCCGCCTTAATCGTCGTCGCCACCGACGAGATGACTCGTCGTCGCACGGCGTCCAGCTTCTTTCCCTCACCGTCCGGAGGGGAAGTTGAGGATGAAGCCGATGCCACCCCCGCTTTCTTCTTGGCCGCTGCTGAGACGACCGAATCCAGAAGGATCCTAGGAAGGAGCCAAACTCGTCAGGCGGGGATGCCCATGGAATCGGAGACGGGAGGCCAGTCCCGTCGTCACCATCGTCGTCATCCATCTCCGTTGTGGCCGTGTCCGTTCCCGTACCCTCCTTCGGGATCGGGAAAGGCGATAAAGGCTGAGAAGGCCGTGAGGGCTGAAAAGGCACTGGATGAATTCTCCTCCTCTTGTTCGGAGGGCTTCCCAACAGACCCAGCACAGCTGGGTTGTCCGCCGGGGGTAGGGCAGTCTCCTCCTTATCTCCGTGCACAAGGCTTGGATTGCTGTCAAAATGGCCGGCGAGTTGTCCTGAGGCTTGGGTTCCGACGGGCATGCCTGGAGTGACGGTTGTTCCTCCACGGGAACCTCGTCGTTGCCACCCTCGCTCTCGTCGTCCCCCTCCTTGGGATTCCTCCCGTGGGGCTGGGCCTCTTCCAGATTCTCAGCCAGCTCCTCCTCGGAGGTTATGTCCGTAATGGACACCGCCCCCACCCCTCTTTTTCCACCGGGGTCTTCACGGGGGTCTTCTCGATGGGCTTAAAAGAGGATTCCCCTCCGCGCAGGCAGGGAAACTCTGGGCCTCTGAGGTCGCCTCCACTGGGATAGCCTCCACAGGCTTTGCCAGGGCCGCAGCGACTCCCTCGATAGAGGCTTTAGCTGGGTAGATCAGGGGCTTCGCTGCATTAGGCGCGCTTGAGGCCTTCACCTTATACGGAGGGTCACCGCCTCGCTACCCCTCGGCCGGTTCCTTCGAGTTCAACCGGGGCTTCTCCAGAAGCTTAGCCGGGTTCCCAGATTTTCTCTTCCCCAAGCCAGAGCGTTGGCTTGCAGTTGATGGCCTCGGTGAAGATGCGCCCTGCCTGGCAGCCAAAGAGCCCAACCGTTCGGCGCTCCCGGTGCCCGCTGACTCGCGGTGCTTTGCCTTGTGTCGGGCCCCCGTCGTCGGGGCACCCTCACAGGACTTAGAAGACCGCTCGGACTTCTTTTCACCTGCTGGGCTCTTGCCTTCCAGCCAGTTGGAGAGGCGGGTCCGGCGATCCCTCATAGTCCGATCCGACATGCTCATGAAAAATGCACAGCCCTTCTCCACGTGCGTTTTGTCCTCATGGAGGCAATAAAGGCATTTCGAATGCTCATCCCTCCTTGAACACATTTTGTAGGTTGCATCCAGAGCAGATCCTGAACAGTTTGCCGGGAGTCGAGCTTCCCTTATCCTGGGCCATGTTCTTCTCATCCACGAGGTAGGCTTAAGAACCTTCTGGAATCCCCCAAGAAGCGTAACTCGATGAAAACTTCACCCTTGAGGGGCGTAGACAAATCCGAAACGGGTCCCCGTTGATCGGAAGTAGAAACGGTGGAGCTTGAGGCTCGATTAAACCAAAAAATGAGATAAATCTCTTTGAAAAAGCGCAAAACGCAGTAAAAGCTCGAGAGCTTTAGCACGAGGACTCCCAACACTTGAGCATGCAGAAAATTTCTGAGCATGGCTGCCGAGGGCAGGGCTTAGGGAGAGGGCAGTCATTGGCTGGGGGCAGTATGACCCAGAGACCATTGATTGGTTACTACTAAGAAAGACAGATCAGAAACGAAACTGATACTGATTTTTTCTTTACCGAGGATTCCCAGCCTGATGACGGGGAATATTCATGGGCATGTGAATCCATGCCAGACCCCATGCTGGAGAATAGGGAGTAAAATACTCCCACCTCAAAATCTTATCTGGAGCACTGCCATATGTCATGTTAAGGCCCTTGCTTACTCTATTAACTTCTTAAAGGTTTTCTTACTCTTATATGCAAGCTAGTGCTTTTCTCCCAAAACAACCACAGCAGTAATGCTCGCCTCCATGTCTCAATGCCGAGTTCAGCACGTCAATCTGAAAAACCAAACGTAACTTTGAGTCACTCACTTGGCTTCCTTGTTATCTATAGAGTCCATAGTAATAGAAATACTTGAATAGTACCAATTGTCTCACCTAATAATAATCACAATCATTGAGCCACTTTGCTGAACCGAAACATCTGCTAACTTGAGGACTATTCCTCGAGCTCAGAGAAATAGGCAGTGCCTCTCCATCCATATGCTGTGGAAAAAACACAAATGTAATATCTAAGGATAGACTATCCCTACGTAAGTCACATCTGCTCCAGAATGCCCAGAGAGCCTTTATCTCACCAATATAAACAGGTTAAGTACCCGAGAGCAGCGTTCACCGTTCCTTTGCGTTACGCACATCAGCACCAGCTTGTTTTAAATTTATAGTACCACTAATAGCCTCACATGATGCTGCGTTGTACTGATGAGGTTAGCAAAATATGCTAAGTGACCCACGGGAAAGTGGTCACTCTGGCGCTTCAACTAATGCTGTCACCACATTCTTTAGCGGTCCTGAGAATTTTTTTTTATAATTGAATTGCCTGCACACTTTCAGCACTGCCATATTGGAACAATAATGCCTGTAGGTAAATATGCTTTTACCTGTATAAATACTCCAGATGTCGCTTTATACAAATGATATTTGTAAACTACGCCCATGCTAAAAAGTTACATATAGCCTTTACGGAGTTCAAAGAAAAAATTACCTAATCCAGTTGTCTGCATATTTCCATAATGGTCAGAAGACCCAAATCCACCACCTTATTGGAACAGTGATATGCGTAAGATAGAAACACTTCTACCTGTGAAAACCTTCACATGCTTGTTATGTTACGAATTGATATTAGTTGAGATAAAAATCCTAATTCTGATGAAACATGAATGGAAACATACTCCGGACCAAGCCAGGGTACATAGTATGGCATATAAAACATGTGACAGATTAAGGCACCAAGGTACCATATTTGAAAGAACTTCACAAGAAGGATCACCATTATGAATGCATACTATGTATATAAAAAGAAGTTAAACAATTCGAAAAGTGCCTATCTGAAAGGATATCCTAACTAGCAAACAATAACATACCATATTATTTCATTAACATATACTTACATTTTATTGCTCACATATAGTGAAAACTCTCAATAAAAACAATCATAAAAATTATCATATCACATAAAACAATTACAAAAGTAAAAAAGCAACACAAGTATATCTGTATAAGTGGGTCCTAATGGTACCATTTTTCTAAGGTCAATAACAGTGTCAACAATTCACACTCAGATCCTTAAGCCACAGAAGAATCTGGCTGTTCAGCAGAGGTACCATTCCAAATTAAAATAATATCAATGTAACAATGACATCTTTGAATATGTTCTGCAAAATGAGTGTTTACCATTACGGCATGATTAAGTTCAAATTTAGACACAAATAATAGGTTGGCTATTGGTGGTACATAACATTCCCTGATTGCAACCCCATGAACTTGTTTGTAATGGGTCCAATCACAGATACAAATATTGTTGTTCATAGTAAATGTCAATTCTTTAAGACATTCCAAATGCAAGTAATATGTTGCAGACAGTGTTGGTACAGTATTCAAACGCTTTGATGGCTAACAAATGCTTAGATGTATAGAGCAATTTCACATCAAATCTTGCACAGTAAAAGCCTGGTTCCCACTTAATTGTACTCAATATTTCTATGCCATGCGGAGTGTCATACATATGTTGCCAGTTGAGTTACTAATGGCTGTAGAAATTGGTTGATATATTTTGAGATAATCTCATTAATCCACCCAATGCCACTGAGAATAGGTCTCACGTCTGGTAAGTACTGAACAAATGGTATATGTATATTTGGTAAAAAGTACATTGTTGGCATAACAGGATTATCCTGCTATAAAAATTGTTTACATCCTCGTCCAACAAAATTCCTTATCCATACCATTTAACAATTAGACGGTTATATTCCTTCAAGATTTGAGAAGTTGGATTACCATTCAGCTTAATATAACAGCCAGGTGTATTGAGATGATTTGTTCTCATTTGATATAGTCAGTTCTGTTAAGCACAACAATATTGCCCCCCCTTTTCTGCCTCAGTAATTACAATTGGTTGATCCTTCATAAACTTATTTAGCGTTCTGTGTTTCAATGGCGATCGGTTATAGTTGGGCATCTTCAAACCTTTCGTTTTCTTACAGTCTGTTGCTCTGTGTAAGTCCTTTAATGTAGCTTTATTTTAAGTTTTTTACTTGGTGGTTGGCTTAATTTAAACCTTTCATCATTTTTACAACATTAAAACCAATACAATTATAATGTACAAAAGATAAAACCATAACAATTTTCCCCTCATCAAGCCCACAATTTAAAAAAAAATGACTCCAATAATTTGAACACTTCATTGTAAAAATTGATCACGGCCAAGATTACAGGTACATTCCCCACACATAAAAATGAACCACCATTCTTTCGGGGTCAAGGAAACACATTGATCAAAACATTTTCCCAAAAGTTGAGACCTTATTTGTTAATGCAGAGCAGAACAGTAAAAGATGTTGAAGATTTTCTTAAGCGTTGTGTTTAGAGAGACTACATATCACATTATCATGGTTTCGATTTCGTGCAACTAATACTTGTTTAGTAGGGTAAAGGTTTAAGTGAAATTGTATGCACTCTGCACGATAGTGTCTATACGGAAATTTGAAAAGGTACTTCGGGAGACTATTATATTGCCTAGCTTTTGGATAGGATTGAGCGTGAAGTTTATACAACAGTCTCTGGTTGTCTCTATCCAGTCTTGCCTCCATAATTTATGTTTTACAAAGGCCGGGTTAGACAAAGTCTTCTCAGAGGTGCCCACATTTGCCAAAATTGCACAACACACTCTTCCACTCAACCAATATGGGCTCACTCATTACAAATTGTGCTTTTTAAAATGTACAGGTTCAGACCATATTATTTACGATGCAATGAGCCTGCAGGCTCTTCCATGTTATCATTGCATACATATCAGTTAAGCCAAGCTCCAACCTCAATACTTGGATCGGGATGTAATTGGGAATACCAAGCACCTTTATATAAAAGAAAAAGCCCTCAACGACAAATCATAATCTTGCAGGAAGGGCAGAAAAAAAACCACAGCACCGTAAGTCAATATGGGAATCACTTTCATGCGATAGGAGAGAACAAGGCAAAGCGAGAAAGCACCTTTTTTTTCTTTTTTTTAAACACCCATCCTTGTGCCACCAAATGATTTGCCTTTACTCGCAAAAAAGCTTCTACTGGAATGTCTTTCAAGCTAATATTTAGGCACATCCTCAGGTACACAAAGGAGTCAACTCTCATAAGCATCTTGTTATTTAAATACCATGAGCTTCTAACACTTTTTTTCCCCTTTTATAGACTGCAAAATTTGTATTCTAGATTTGAAGGCATTTATCTTTAAACCATTTCAGTCAACGTAGTCCTGTAGGGTGCTCAGTTGTCGTTGCAACCCAATTGGTGTTTGAGCAATCAGGTCTATGTCGTCTGCATACAGCAATCTGTCTAGGTACTCACCATTAATACTAGGTGGAAAACTCCTCATCCTTTTCAAGGTGTCATTTGAATCTAAAATAAATAAATTAAAAAGGGCTTGCGCAAGTGGACAGATCTGTTTGAGACCTTTCCCTGTGTTAATGGGACCCGAGAGCTGAGCCCTTGTGTCCAATCTTATGTTCAATGATGTACCTGAGTGCTACTCCCTAATAGCCTCCAGAATATCTCTCTGGCATGTCCAATTGCTTTATTTAGCTCAAAGCCAGTTTTGGTCCACGTTGTCAAAGTCTTGGGCCAAATCTATAAAAGCTACATACACATTGGTTTTATTTCTTGCTGTACGTGTCTTCAAGATGTTAATCAAGAACATGTTCAGCGTTGTACCCACCTCCTTAATGAATCCTGACTGCAAGGGTTCATAATTACTAGACTATGACCCACTCTGAGAGTGCCTTCAGGGTTGCAAACATTTTTCCTGCCACATCAGCAAGAGGCCTATACATTATAGGATCAGATATATCACCCTTCTTGAAAACAGGGACCGCAATAGAGGTTTTCTAAGAGGACAGAACCTTTTTTATGTAAAAAACTGTTTTCAAAAGGAATGTTGCACACAATTTGCGGTCTTTTTTTAATATGACATTAGTCAACCTGTCAGTCCCAGAGGCCTGAGAGTGGTTAACCTTAGCGATCAGATCTATTATGTCCTCTCTATCAATTTGAAATGCCCATTCTTCAGAGGATGTATCATTGTCTATCTTGAGAACATCACTCTCTGTGGAAAATAAAAGGGCGACGTCCTCAACCCAATGGGACTCTGGTGTGTATAATGAATGTATTAACTGCCAAATTTCAACTGTTCTTTTCCATGACATTTTTTTGCAGCATAAATTCTGAATCTTGTTGCAACATTACGCACTTCAGTAATCTTACCCAGTTTCTATACCGCTGTTCGTCTTTTTTTTTTTAAGTCAACCAGTCCATCCAGCGTTCTCTCATCTTTCAACTTCCTCAATTCAGATTTCAATTTTCTTTTTATGAGAAAAAGTTTTTCATGCCATGTTTCCAATGTTTGACAAAGTCCATCAAAAACCTAGTATAAACTAAGGTGATTGCTGCTTGGCCCTTTGGTGTGGTTTCCACGTGGTTTGCAAGTCTCTCAGTCAACAAGGGTATTCTAAATGGTTTCATAATCAACCTGTTTCTTCCAGGAGAGACGCCAACCACAGTGGAATAAGCCTTGAGAGTCCTAACCGCCCAAAGCATTACAAGTCAATTTCAGAAGGTTATGTCACTGTGCACCATAAGGATAACCTCCATTGTAGATACCCACAGAAGAATATTATTAGATACAAGTAATTAGTCCAGAATTTTGCTTGGTGGAATTTCACCCTCGGTTGGGCCATTTAGGAGGTGAAGACTTCTGTAGCTCAGATCTCCCCTGCCCCCCCCCCCAGTTGTGCCCTTCCTTTACCGCCTGGGTGGAGGATGCATGGACATCTATCAAATCATTACTATGATTTGAAACAATGCATATTTAAATCACCGCAAATTATTATTATATGGTCTGGCAGCAATTCAAATGACCTGTCGATTAAACCCAGGATTGAGGAAGAAAAATGTGAAACCTCAATTCGCACTGTATTCCAGTACAGATGGAATAAAATCAGCCAATCCTGCTTATTAGGTCTAAAGCTGCTAACAAAAAGCAGCAAGACTTGAATGTAGGCGCTTGGATAGTATGTTGCCATTACTTCCAACCCTCTACCACTCTTTACGGCAGTCAATAGGCCGGATGTCAGTCTTCCTTTAGGACCATTTAAGGCTTTGTTCAAGTAGATGGTAAACCCATTCAATACAGGATCTTTTCTGAGCTAAGTTTCTTGAGTGCAGATGTCAAAAGTCTCAATCAAATTCATTGTTTCCAAACAATTGACTGAAACCTCTCATGTTCCAACATCCCAGGACTAAGTCTTTCAATGTCTTCAACTGTTCTAGTTAATCTCTTCTTTTCTGCAAAACCAGCAAAGTCTTGTTCCTGTTCAGGTAATGTGTCATGTAGCATTAACACCTTCCTACTACACTCGTTATTACCTCCAATTGTGATGATAAACTGGTTTCTTGAAGGATGTGTCAAACCTTAAAGATCCTTTCTCCCCCGAGGTTGTATATTTAGAGGCTGACTCAAAGGTAAGACAACCTCCCGACTCTTGTTAGAATTAGTTTCTCTGGAGTGGGGGGGGGGGGGGGACATCTAGGGTTTCCCCATAACCCATTAATTAGGGGTATAGATTCTGAGGGAAGCTCTGCTTGACAAGAGTGGAGTTAAGGTGAATAGCGTCCTTGTCGAGTCGATTCTCTTTGCTTGGTTCATTATTAATTAGTCATCAAGATGAAAAATGTGTTTCAACAAAATGCATTTTCTTATACCAATGGCCCCTTCCAATTGAACGTGTTCTCTTTTCGGGTCAGTAACAGCCCCCAGATGCTGATCGTGTCGGTTGGAGTTGGTCTTTGTATATTTTAAATTCAAAGCCTGACACTTTTCTTCTAAGGTTTGGAAAAGTAGGGTGGTAGCCTCTGTTGACAACCACTTTGGGTTCTCCTCAATCCCACCTTCAGCAGTCGGACCCAAGTCTACCTCCCTAGATAAGTTGTGTCGTCTTTGATCCAAAGCCATTTCCAAACAGCTCTCATCACTGCCTTTGAGGGCCACCCGTGCTTGATCTCTGCTGGCCATTATTAGAGCCAGGCATTAGTGCTACAATTGTAGTTGTCATTTGGTGATCAGGTTTTCACCATGTGGGGAACTATGCTTGGTCAATTTATCACAGTCTTCAGCATCTGTAATCGAATATACAGAAATATTCAACAAACCGTCACATGAATCATAATATTGAGAAGTCAAGGGTTGACTATCATCTTGTCTAATCGCAAAGTCTTGATTGACTTCTTTCTGCAATTCCTTGGCAACTTTAGTTTTTTTATTTGAGCCATCGTTCAGACTATCCGGAAGAACCAGATTACGTAAAAATATACAGATGAATCATTTGTTCGAAATCTTTTACTTACCATCTGGTTTTTCGATTTTTGGGGTTGTTTAGACTGTTGCTGGGGTAATTGTCCAGAATTTGCCCCCTTTTTTCCTAGAAAAGACTGGGTATTCTTTAATGTGGTTGTCAGCCCTTATTGTACCGCTTGGTGCAAATGGAGCAGGCTCACTCCCGTTACCGCCTACTGTCATTTAAAGTGTGAATAATTTGAGTCTTGGACATCAATGGTTCCACTACACTCTTGAGCTGGTATGACCAGCGACCTTCGTAATCTTCTTTCATTTTTCTCCTGAATAATAGGGTGCAGGATGCTATGAAAAATGTTAGTAATTTGATCAGTGTTTTTCTAGGTCACCCTCGACTGCAGTAACAAAACCTGCCACAAAAACCCTTTTAGTGTGACACATCGCTAACAGTGTCATTTGGTCTTTGAGCTGTTCGTTTAAGCTCTCATACAGTTTTGAAAAGGGGCCATAGTAACAGCTATTGCTGCCAAGGTATTCGTGTTAATTCCTTATGTAGTGGGGTAAGACTCAGGCACGTTACTTGGCCTAAGTGATGGAGTAGCATAATAGGATCCTCAATGTTTAGATGTAACGGACGAGACACATTCTGTCGAAGACGTGGAACATTCCACAGTGGGTCTTACCCTCTTACTTACAGCTTTAACAGCACCCTTTGCAACAGATCTTGAGAGTTTTGAAAGCGTAGTTTGAGTATTAAATATATTAGATCTATCATTGATGGTCTTATATGAAGTGTTGGTCACCTGGGGTTGGATAAAATTACGTTCCAATCTAGTGGCAGTTTTGACTGAACAAATTCCAGGTTTCTCCAAGGAGGATTCATGGTTCATTATAACTGCAAACAGTTTTTCACATCACACCTAGGATCTGAATTGGTGGATTGAGTGGCAAGACCCTAATTATTGAGTGATATACCTCCCAAATCGTCCACGCATGTTTGAACAGCTGCTTAAGGCAGCTGCAGTCGACAAGCCACTACCTGATGCTTTTCACTCTTCTGGCAACGGTGAAGCACAATGAGCAGATGGAGTGTTTTTGATGAACTTCATGTTCTCCAGCAGCTCTGCGTCCACAACCTCTCCAGCATGTTTTTTAGGGGGAGGTTCAGAGTCTGATGCAAACTGTGTCCCTGTAATCTTTTTAGTGCCTAGATTACGATAAAACAAATCTATGGTTTGAAAATGACTTATCAGAACCCAAGCCCACAGGTGGCTAACTTCGAGAAACTTTAGAGTGTCATCAAACCTTTGTGGAGGGCAATTCACCAGGTATGTAGGCACAAAAAGTTTCAATACATCACCTTTTTGTTGTTCATGAAAAGTAGAGTACACAAATGCACTGTTTTTAAGGCCCTCCTTTCAATGTAGCAGACACAGAAAGTGGAGCTGTTCTTTCTCCTGCAGGTGTTTGGTGAACTTCACACTGTTTCAATGTCACTGGGCCTTTTTCTAAAGAATTTTTTAAAGGGCTGTCAACCCTTCAATCAGCCTACAAAGTCAAATCCAATGCTGTTTCTGATTCTGTTGGACTGCCACACTTGAATCTTTTCCTGCGTACAATGCTGCTCTGACTCATTAGGCATAAACACAGTCTCCCCACCACTAATGTCCAAACCTTTCATTCCATCTATGTAAGATGCAGTACTGGCAGTTACTGTGATGGCAATGTTAAAGTGGCCCGGATGTTAAAGCGAGGGCTGGAGGCAAACGTCTTTATTTCATCAGTTAATGTCAAGACTTCCCGTGTGCCAGTTGAAAATTCACACACCTCCCCAACCACTTGATGGAACTCACTCACCTGCAGTTCCTGTGTTCGCTTTAAGTCCTGATTTTGCTGCTCAGTATCGTGCTCCAAGATAAAACCTATACAAAGGAGATTGCTATAAATAAAATACATCATAGAACCTAAAACACCTAAATCCTTAATACCACAGTTTAATCAACCGAGTAGCCCTAAGCATCTTCATGCCGGCTATAGTTACACGAGACTCGTCACCACTCAATATCCTTTTGAAAAATTGCAGGGATCAAGTAATGCATAATTATGAATAAATCTTCCTAGCCATCTAGATCTTACTTTCGTTAAGGCAGGGCAGTTTAGAAGGATATGCTCTTTATTCAGGATCACAGATTCATTTTCACATAGGGAGCATCCCATTCTAATTACATCACCCGATGCGCTTGTATTACAAATGTCCCCTGATGGGAGAAGGTCAAAGCCTTTAGCGCAGGAACTGTCCAGCCCAATAGCTTTTGGGAAATGTATTCAAATATCTGGGAATGATTCCTTAGGGTTTATCTAAAGATGACACTTTCATAGAGCCTGTTCTCCCTAATTTTTGCCAAAGTACCAATCCAATCCCGCCTAATAAGGATCTTTTTTACCCAGTCAGGCTGTTTGATTATCTCATCAATTGACAATTCTGCTGCCACCAAAACCTCATCAGCCCTTTTCTTCAAGTTGACCACAGCAATCGAGGTTTGCCCTATACAGAGCTTCAGCCAGATTCTTGCAAAGAGAATCATTTAGAGGGACCATCAATTTCCTATATAGACAGTGAATTGTCATATCCACCAGACAGCCCAATGATGTCAAACCTAGCTCAAACCGGAGCACTGCTATCAGGACACATTCATGGAGGCCCAAAGCCCTCTTCCAGACTTGAGATTCAACCCCATCAAAGGCAAAACATCTGGAAGCATGGCTCATCTCAATCCCATACAATAGGCTAGGAACTACCTTCATCCTATTGTAGGTTATCATTGGAAAGATTGTGATCCTGCAATACGGGTCCTGATCTTTTTCATTTGAATGCCTCCTTGTAAGTGTTTACTCATTAAACATGCCATCATCCTGCCGGCATTACTTTTAGTGTAGAATTGGAAACCCAAATACATTAGTCGACGGGACTAGTGTCATCCGCCGCCGAGACTGGCGGATACTTGCGCGGTATCGCTGGCAGTATGGGTTTAGAGACTGGTAGTCCTTTCTCTATTTTACGGCTCTACCAGCCGTCCCAGTTCCCTCAGCGCGCAGCCTCCCGGGAGTATTTATTCCTCCTCCTTCCGGTGGACGCTGCTTTGCAGCCCCTCTGGATAGTGTTCCCAGCTTCCGGGTTTACGCTTGCTGCTGACACTCTGTCTGGATCGTCAGTGCTTTTGTTCTGTCTTAAACTTCGTCCTCTGCACGAAGTTTTCCTTCTCTTCGTTACTTTGCCTCTTACCGGTTGCATTCCGGTTCCTTCGTCCGGGTCGCGTCTCTCTCCTTTAAGACCCGGTGCCTTTGCTCTTTCTGCTCTCTCCTCTCCGTTTACTCTGGGTTCCTCTCCTATTGGATTCCAGTCTACTTCCTATTATACTGCTTTCTCTTATCTTACCGGATTCCCTACTTCCTGTGTCCTACCGGGCTGCATTGGATACCAGTCACGCCTTCTGGCTTCAAGTTTGCTACGGATCCCTGCCGTTTTGAGTCCAAACCTCTTCCTGCTACATCACTTCCGAAGTTCATACTTGAAGTCGGACAGAGTGCAGTTCGGCGCCTGACAAGGGTTTTTCTTGCCGCTTGGCTTTTTCCCTTGTATATCGGCTTGCTCCAGGGAGGGAGCCACAGGCGTGCTGTTCCATCATTGTTCACTGTGGCTTCCCTCTGTGACAGGCAATTACCACCAAAAAAGGAGAAAGACTACCTCGCCAGGCGAAACCTGTCCACCTAAGCCTTCGACTCAAACAGCTCAGGTGAGGAGAGTGTGGAAGCAAAGGGAGAAGTGGGAGAAAAAGGGTCAGAGAAAGGACAACTAGCTGTTTGTCGATACTCCAGATATAACCCATTTTTTATTTATTATTAGTAAATCTGATTACATTTGATTTTTTCCACATTAATGCACGGCATACTCTGATGGCATTCAATCGTTTTTGCAGTTCAAGTTCTGTCTAAAAGAACATCAACTGCATAGGTCAAGTAAGGAACCAGCTTTGTAGCAATTCGGGGAGGTCCAAACAATGATTTAAAAAGGAAAGCTCCCAAATCAGAGAGAAAGAAAGAGACTGAACAGGCAGGGAGCTAAAACGCAGCCCTGGCAGGGCCCTCTCTCAGCTTTGAAGGTGTCCGTCAGGGCACCCTGACCGCTCAATCGCACCCGTGTATGATCATGAAAATGAACCAAGATGGCCAAAAGTGATTCAGGGATCTTCCAATCTCTCAACTTGGTGCACAACAGATTACGATTAACACGGTCAAAGGCCTGACTGAAGTCAATAGTTGCCACGTATAGTGGTAGGGTTCAAGTCCTTTCAGAATCGTCCTTCAACAAATTTAAAAATAGCCCATTCAGCTCAGTTCCCTAGCCCTTCCAGAAAACCAGTCTATTCTCTTTTCAATCTCTCCACCCCCGTTACCATTGATGTACCTTGTACAACTGGGTCTGCAAATCTCACATGTTTCGTACTATCTGTTCTGTTCCCTCTTCTGAACCTGCTGATTTGTTCTAAATAAATTACCCTTATGAGTCTGGACATCACTTGTGGTTGCAATTGCCTCAGTAGAAGCTTCTGTTCGCTCACCATCTGGGTCAGTGTCTGAGCTGGTCGGGGGAAGACTGAGCTGGTCATTAGGAGTGTTGCGCCGAGAGCAGGAAGTCCTATTGTCATTCATATTTTTGCTGAAATGTGTAGACCCTATCGTCCCTATATTCCTGTTCGTCTCTAAAGAATGTTCTGGCTTTGCAAAGTATCATTTCATCTTGTTGTTTTCGATGCATCTCATTCATGGTTTTAAAAATTGTGTTTAGATTTTGTAGCATCTGGGGACGGCATGTCTGCGATCACTTGTTTTAATACAACCATTTGTTCTTCTATTCTCCCATGTTCCCTATCCGCATGCTCAATAAGAAATTCTAACAGTGTCCAGGAACTAGCATTACATTTGTGCTCCCATTTTTCGGCTAGGTCTGCATCGGCAATGTTATTAAAATCTGGCATGATACAAATCCTGAGGCCTCTTGGTATGTTCTCTTGGTCAAAATGTTTTCTCATGACACCCCTGTCCCAACAGTTGTTGATTTCTTTGATGTTTAGTTTTTCTAATGTAATGAATTTGTGCCCGAGCAGGTCTTTGTAAGTACTAGTACTCCTAAATGCATGTTCAGCGCTTCCTCTGCGTCTGAATAAGGCCTAAAAATCTTCATCCCTACTATCTCTATAGTCACACAGTTTTAGGCTGAAAAGGCTGTGGTCCCCTTATCTGTAAATATGTACAATCATTGCAGTGTGGTTGTCAGATTTTAGTGGGGCTGGGGGGCGCTGTAGCGCACCACAAAGAGGCGCTCTGTCACCTGGTATCGATGTATGCCTAAAATCCTGTGCTAAAGGGTGCGTTATACATGCAAAGTGATAGGCTGAGCTACTAAACACCTGCATCACCGAGACAACCTGACCTGAACCCGATCGACCACCCGGGGAGCTTGCCGTGTCCCTGCAGGGCAGAGAGCGCGCCGTGGGTCTTTTACCCCCTCCCGCACCACAGCGTACGCCTGCAAGAGCCGGCGAGTGTGGTGCGGTGGCCACCCTGCGCACCTGGTCGCTGTACCGCTACCTGGAGAGAAGCCCGCTCCAGGGGACGAGAACCTGCTAAGTGCCCCTCCCCAACACGCCCAGCTTCTGCTCCAGACTGTCCCATGGCCTCCACCCGCCCTGCACTCCAGGAGCATTGCTGCCTGCCCGGCATAATTGAATTGGAGTTCTCCCGCAACAGGGGAGCACGCAACCGCGCCACTTCTGCGGCCCACCCAGAGACTCCCACATTCCCTGCTCAATTGTTCACGGCCGGCACGGAGGAGCCCACCTGCTGCCAAGAGCAACGTAACGTGCAGGCCACTTTCCCCTATTTCCACTAAATTATCACAGGGAGCCACGGATCACTGCTGCCTGAGGGACTCTCCACTACATCTGCACCTAGACTGGGGCATACACAGTGGGGTTTCCCTTGCACCAACTTCCACTGAACTGCTGGGTTCAACTCTGTCCTGATTGAGCGAGTTGGCGCCTCTACAACATGGGGGAAACTAACACTTTATTTTCTTGCTAAGTGCTCTGCAGTAAGCACTCTATCCCCATTACCAGCTCAAAGTTGTAACAATTCAAAGAGCTACAGTGGGATACCCCCAGCGGCCCTCACCCCTCGCTGGATGCCCTGCTTCGGCATACCATCCCTGAGGCCTCCCTCATTAAATATTCAGCATGGTTGCCCGACTGCTCCTTACGCCCACAGCATAAAGCACCCTAAGACTGCATGACACACTGTAAACAAGTGCTTCGGATCGCAAGGTGCTTTCTGCTCACCTTGCCGCTCCCAGCGACCACAACAGACAAGGCGGGACCCACCTACAAGAGACATCGGCACATCCTGGTTGATAGCCCTATTACCTTCTAATCAAGGCAAGGGCTCCGGGCCCGATTTCAGCTGTGGGAAACATTGCTGCAACTGCCTGGTCCTACTACAGACTGGTGGGGCGTCACCCTACCCTGACCTAATAAGAGAAGAGACTCCGCAAGCAGTGGCAGCCACGCTCAGTACACTGTCTCGCCGAGTTACTGCACTACACTCTTAGCTCCCACCAAATCACCTCGGGCTACATCTGAGCTGAGAGGGATATGTGAACACCTCCTACGGCCCACACCGGGGTATAGCATTCGCTCACAGCGGCACTAGCTCCCCTCGACTCACTTTACATGACAGCTTGATGGTTTCCTCGCTCACTGCACGGGGTATCCCGTTACCACAGCTACTGCCACTGGAAAGTGAAATTGGCCCCTGCAAACCTTGATGGCCCGGCAGATTCTGCTAGCTTTAGACTGGTACCATTGTCATCGCCGTCAGGCCCAACACTCCTACTGATCCATGCTTCACATTTTCCTGCCTGTGCAGCAGAGTAACGATGACCAAAGGAACAGGGAAAAAGTACAGTTCAATAAATATGTTCGCTAAAGCTGCACCCAAGGCTACAGATGGAGTTGATACTGTGGATGGCGCTGCTGGTAAGGTGCCCCAGGCGGGCGAGCCCAGCGAGCTACATCGGGTGATGGAGTACATGTGAGCGGGATTCACCGCCATACATACCAAATTAGACAATATGAGCGGCACAATAAGCTCAATAAAATCCTGAATGGAAAAATCTGATGCCTGCATAACGGAAGTGGAAACAAGAATGGGTGTCACTGAAGAGGAGGTTGCTGCCCTCGTAGCAGATGTTACCTCACTCTCAAAACAGGTAATATCCATTGCTAAAAAGAAGGAAGATCTTGAATCCCGATCACGACGCAAAAACCTATGGATAAGAGGTGTACCGGAGGGGAACATCATGGGATCTATGGAGGAGTTTGTGGAGTGCAGCATAATCTCCTTACTAGACGCCCCAAAGCTATCGCCACAATTTGCAGTAGAATGGGCCCATTGCACTCTTGCTCCCAAGCCCAAACCTGGCGCTCCGCTCGATCATAGCTAAAGTGCTCAACTATTGAGACACAGACACGTTACTGCGGGTGGCGAGAGCCAAGGGCAAGCTACTGCTATGCTCCAACAGGATACACCTATACCCGATTTTTCGATCGCTGTTCAAGAAGAGCGCAAAACCTTAATGGACACAAGGTAGAGGCTCTGCGACCTCAATGTGAAATATGCCATGCTTTACCCAGCTAAACTGAGAATTGAAAACGGTGGCAAGGTGCATTTCTTCACTATACCCGAGGAGGCTATGAAGTTCTTAGACTACTACTTTCCTGGGTGACCCCGGATTACGCACTCTCCAGATTCCGGATCCCCTTGTTGACTGCTCCCAATGGGGACACTGACAGCAGGAGACAAGCACCTGTATACCCATTTGCATTTCCCCCGAAGTTACCGTTGCCAATCTCATTATTTAGCCACTGCATACCTGGGAATTATGCAATCGTAAATTGTTTACCAAAATGTACCAGCTAGGCTGTACCGATGCCGGGTCTACATCGGCTGACAGCCTCCCATGCAGAGTTGCAAATGTTATTGGGAGTTTGGGGGTAGGGGCAGTCATTTCTCTGATTGGGGGAGGGATAGGGGCGAGGGTGTTGCGTTGCGTGTTGATTATAAATAAAATGCTTGACATGTTTGTGATTGTTGATAAAATGCAGCGCTATATAGTTTTGGCTCCATTGTATTAACCAACACTGGCCCCCTTAGGGCACAGGACCCAGTTTGCGATTTGTTTGATGGGAGTTGAACCGTTGCAATTTATGAGTTGGAATGTGCATGGTCTGGGCAACCCGACAAAAATACGACGCCTGCAACTATACACTGAGCGACACAAGGTGCATATCCTGTTCCTACAGGAAACACATGCACTGGCAGCAGTCTGCGAGGGGTTTGCTAGGGGTACGCAATGATATTTTACTACATACTCTACTAAATGCAGGGGTGTCATGACCCTCATTCATAAGTCCATACCATATGTCCACAAGCAGGCACATCTAGATCCACTGGGACGCTATGCATTATTGTGGGGTTAACAGAGGTCTAGAAGTAGTTCTAATGAACGTATACGGTCCCAACATAGACGACCCAGAATTTTACTCAGAAGTGTTTGAATTACTTGCATTGTAGCCCTAATATCTGTCTTGTGGGGTGTAGACTTCAACACAATAGTGGACATAGATCTGGACAGGTTCGGAAGTAGACTTCGACAGTTGACCATGCCTGCCCAGATGATACGGGAGGGCCTAGCGGACCTGGAGATGGACGCTTGGAAGTTGCTTAACCCGAAATCACGTAAATACTCCTATTACTCCACAGTAAACAGCTCCTACTCCTGGATAGACATGTGGTGGCTATCTGGTACCCTCATAGCCCACCTCGATGGCACTCACAGTCTAGCCAGAACCTTCTCGGAGCACTCCCCAATTGTATTGACACGGACACTGGGGAACACACCAGGTGTTAAGAGTATGGAGATTTAAACCACAGGCGTTGCTTGACCCCTTGTTTGAGGCTGAAATGGGGAGATGTGTTAACAAGAATTTCGAAATAAACACAGGCTCGGTTGATCTACAGGCAACTCTTTGGGAGGCTTTTAAAGTGTATGTGCGGGGCATGTCCATGGCCACCGAATAGGGGTTGCTCAAGGCAATAAAACAGGATATTCGCACTAGCAAAACTAACCTACAACAGCTAGAACTACAATATATGTCCACATCTGATGCCACCACCCTGGGAGACATTAAGACCGAACTCGACAGATTTCGGGCACACACAGACAGGGAACTGAAGTTTGATAACCCAAGCTTGGCAAGAGTATGGGGAAGGTGAACGCCCGGGCAGTCTACTGGCTAGGATGACAAGCCGGGGAAGCCACCACATCCCATTTGTGCAAGCCACGACTGGGGCACTCGTTCACACCTCACCTGAAGTTACAAGGCTAATCCACTCCTTTTACGCCACGTTGTATGCCAACTCTGACACAGCAACTCTCCCCGAGATGGATGCATTCCGAGACACCTTGCCATTATCAATTCTATCCAACTAGACCAGAGAGATTGTAGATCGTCCCATCTGCTCGGACGAGATCTCCACTGCCATCAAATCCCTCCCGCCAGGCAAGGCCCCCAGCCCTGATGGCCTCACAATGGACTTCTATAAGCACTTGAAGACCAGCCTTGCCCTACGATTGACCGCCCTATGGGAAGAATCCTGTACATCAAAAACATTAACCCACACACAGTTCTGCTCAAACCCGACAAGCCAGCTGAGCAATGTGGGTCCTACCGTCCCCTCTCCCTCATAAACTCGGATGTAAAAATATTCGCCCATGTCCTAGCCCTCAGATTGGATAATGTGTCTCATGTAAGGAGCCAATCAGGCCAACTGATTTTGTTTCCGGCCGCTCCACGGCGCTGAACCCAAGTCGCCTCTTCAATATCCTGGCACAGGTAAACCCAGAGGCACAAGCAGTCACTGCGGCTCTTGATGTCCGAAAGGCTTTCGATTCGGTTTCTTGGGAACTTACGTGGGCAGTATTGAACAAATGCAACTTTGGGCCTCAATTCATACCATGGGTACAACTTCTATACACTTCACTTACTGCTAGAGTCAACATAAATGGGCCACTCTCTGCTTCTTTCGACATTCACAGCGGGACCCGGCAGGGATGCCCACTATCTCCCTTACTGTTTGCTATTGTGATAGAACCCCTAGTCGATGCGATCCCTTTTGGGCGTGTCTGTCGGATCAGACTCCTGGGCGAACCCAAAATTATCTCGCTATATGCAGACGACGCACTATTATTTGTACAAGGCCCCACGCTAAATCTAGCTCCAAATGTGCACGATGTCTGAACCTTTGGGATTCTGTACTGGCTTCAGGTCAATTGCACCAAATCCGAACTATTCCCACTTACGGACGAAACTGTCGCTCCATCGGACCTCATTGGATTCGCATGGACACCCCAGGAAATCAAATACCTTGGAATAGTCATGACACGCCACCCTGCGCCACTCTACGCCCGCAACTATGGGGTATATCTATCCCAATTTATAGCCAAGCTTAGCGCTTGGGCAAAACTTCCACTCACATAAGCTGGTTGTGTGGCACTGCTTAAAATGATCACCCTCCCGAAACTACTGTACTACTTCTTGAATATACCAATGTGGCCTGGCAATACGTTCTTCAAGACACAGAAGGTGGCGAAAAATAACTTCTTGTGGCATGATAGAGCGGTTAGACTAAAGTGGGATACAATAACTAGGCCCTAAATGCAGGGTGGATTTACGGCCCCAGACTTTGGAAAATACTGGGCGGCAGTAGAGGCGTACTATGCAGCCTATTGGTTTGACGTCTATGCACAACACCCACATGTTAAAATTGAACGGCACACGGCGGGCCCCTGCGACATACGCTCATTGGTACTACGGCCGGTATGGGAGGACCCTGTTTGGAACCCTTTTGCTGCAACAGCACTTGTTTGGGGCAAAATATGGAGAATGATAGACAATCCTCGCCCTTTCCATGGAGACTAACCTTTATGGAACTTCTTTCCATCGTTCCCCAAAATAAATAAGACAGCGGGACAGCAATGGGCGTTAGATGGCTATGCATTTGTGAGGGATGTTTACAACATGGGGTCCTTTATTACTTCCAAGACCTGCCTGGGCCCTTGCGAAGACTCGCCTTACGCTGGCTGCAGTACGCGGGACTCCACCATGCAGCTAAAGCGTCCTGAATGGAATTCCCTGCTCTACCCCCCCGATGAACCATTACTGCATATCGTTAGGGGTGGAACCACTGCCCGGGGCGGAGTAGCCAGGCTGTACAACCTGCTGCAATGCTGTGGTAATAAGCCTCTTACGAAACTCAGACACCTGGGCTAAAGATCTAGCTATAGATATAACTGATGAGACTTTGGAAGCTATGTGCCTCCAGACCCAAGCTGTTCCCTTTAATGCCAGGTTTCGACTAATACAATTCAAGGTGCTACATAGGTTCGACTACCCCCCAGCCAGACTACACCTCTTCTCTAGCACCCACTCTACGCCAGATGTCATTCAGACGATGCAGGATATCTCTATCTGCTTTGGGACTGTCCTGAACTGAGGGTGTTCGAGGGAGGCATGTGATATTATGTCTGCAATATTTACAAGTACCATCAAACCCACTCCACTGAACTGCTTGTTTCACAGGTTCGAGCAACTGCGACGTTGCCTTCATAAACTAGCGGGCCTCCTTATGCTGCAGGCAACTAGATGCATACTGATGCTGTGGCTACGCCCCACCTGCTTGTCCGTGACACACTGGCTACGGGCTGTCAGGTGGGCCTCTGACCCGGAAGAGTGTGGGGCCTGGCTTCACCCCATAATCTGTAAACCTATAGACATTTGGCTACTATTTCGCAATTATTTGCTGTACACGCAGGCGAATGTTCGGAGCAATGATTACTTACCAAACAGTCAGTAGCTCCCTCTACCCCTTATAACTCTTATGGCGTCACGTATGTATCTATACTACCATTTACTCTATATCATTCTTTGAACTGTACCACACCAATGTGAGTAATAACAAATGTAAGATAGTTTTATTTCTTTACTGCTGCTACTTTTATTCTTTGTTGTAATGTCAAGCACCTGATAAATGAAGTTTAAAATAAATCTTAGTGGGGCCGGTGCTATAATTAACTAATCATGGGATCCAAATACCTAAAAAGGAGGTCCCCCTTCCCCCGGCTTCTCAAGTGTTCCACAATGGTAAGAGGATGATCTTCCTCTGTCTTTCACAAGGATTCCAATGCAACACCAAGGTGTATGCTTCTCTTCTCAAGTTTCACAATATTACGAGGTACTCTCCTCCTTTGTCTTCTCTCCCAGTGTTCTGGCAAAGCCCCGGGTTCACTGTCTTGATAGGTCTTGCTCTTACCTAGGCTTCAAAATGGCAAGAGGACTACCCCACTCTTGGCTTTTCTCACAATATTCTAGCAAAATCGTAGTTCACTCTGCCGCCAGGTCTTGCTCTTGTAGAGGAGCAGCTACATGCCTCTGCATGAAATCCCACCCCTCTACCTCCTATATGTTGGAAGCCTGAGATTGTGCCATGCTTAACACCAGCAGTTGTGACCATACCACAAGTTTTTGAAAGAAGTTACCCACTGAGAAAACCCTGTCAAATGTATCCCTAAAGAGATGACAATCTGAGGGAGGAACTCCCTGAAGAAATATGAAAAAGGAGCAAAAAGAGGAGCTGGTGACGTCACGAAAGACAAGTGTGACGCCCTGAGAATACTGGTTGAAGAGAATAGATGGACCTTACACAAATGGATGACGGTTAAGAATCAAGTAAACTTTCACATGTGAAAAGAAGATTGCACGTTTGCGAAGCACTGCAGAAAATGCAAGCCGTTCAATAACTGTACAGATGCTGTAACGCAAGAAGATTAAGAAATCTTAGAAGCTGGCTATATGTAGTGAATAGACTGCAGGCGAAGCCGCCATTGTACAGAAGCTGGACATCGGTGTCATGAATTTACTAAGACAGGACCCATGGAGAGGAAAGGCCAAGAATTGTGTTGCAGCACGAATAAGCAGATATTGTGGTAGACCCTGGAAGGGCTGTCTGGCCCATTGTCAATGCTGAAGCATCCAAGGCCTGTAATCTATTATTTAAGGCGGTGATCGTGAGATGCTGAATCATCCCCTGTTAAAGGTGCAAAGAAACAACACCAAGTGTGCCAAGTGGAATTCATTAAAGACATTTGAATGCTGCAAAATGGTCCAAATTGTGGTCTCCTGTCACATGAGCTGAGGATGGAAATAAAGCTGAGCGTGGAGTTCTATAACAACGATAGTGAAAGCCTGCATTCCCATATATTTCCAGAGTCAAGGATACTTTGCAAGGCCAAGTTCAAAGAGAATCTTCATGGCAGAAGGCATGGGTGATGAGAGCTGTTGGGCTAATTGGGTGGAGAGGTAAAGTCAAGTCCACCTCCTGGCACCTGGGTCTGAGCTTACGTGCTGCTAAGTGAACCAAAAGTTTCAGAATGGCACAAGCGTGCCAACCATTTATAGGGGGGGTTATAACGAAGGGCCTTATAGTTTGAGAGCCAATGATATACTGTGTACTTAATAATGTTGAAGATTACATGTTTTAGAGGTAGGCATGTGTTGTCCACCTGACAGTAAATAACCAATCACAATCCCACCCCTTATAGAAAGAATACTTAGAGATGTTCCCCTTGAACGTATCACAATCCCTCGTAGGTTTTTCTCATTTGCCACGTAGTACGACATCATGACTGATGTATTTTCTAAATATAAGGATGTTTGTTTAAGAAATGCATTGAGAGCTTGAGCGAATGTCTGTTGATGTCTGTTGTAAACTCCCGGTTTCAGATAATTGTTAATAAAACATCACCTTTGTCATCTTCCCGAGTTGGTTTGATTATTTGGTGGTGTCAGTTATTCTGCATCTCAAGCCATTGCATGCATGATACCCAAAGGGCCCTACACTCAGGTGCATTACACGGTGGCCTCCATATATGCACCAAACACAGGGCAGGATGGGTTTCTTTGGGGGGTCCTGGCAATCTAGAAACGTTTGCGGAAGGGCAGGTTATATTGACGGGGAACCTCAACTTGCCGTGGGACCCCCTGGTGGATAGGAGTGCAGTCACACGCCCACACCAGGGGGGCCCGTCAGGGAAGCCCAAAGAACAAATGACCCACCTTACTTTGGTAGACGCATGGCAGAGGATTCACAAGGCGGTCCAGGGGTTCACCTTTTACTCGCATGTGCACCGGTCCTGATCTAGAATGGACTATCTGGGTGTCCAATGTGCTGTTAGGTCAGGTGAAGGAGGTGGAAAAAGGGGCCATGGCCTTATCCGATCATGCCCCACTCATGATTACTGTGCAGCAGGAGGAGGACAGGTCAAGGCTCTGGTGATAGAAATTCCCAGACCAATTGTTGAAGGACCCAGTAATAAGGGATGAAATACAGGACAGGATTGGGGAATTCTTTAAACACAACAGGTCCCCGCAAGTGCACGTAGCGTGAGATGCCTTTAAGGCAACCATGAGGGGCACAATTATCACAAGGAAGGCTCTGCGGGATAAAGAATTGTGTAACCTTCAGGCAGAGCTGTAAGGGGGGATGGCAAAAATGGTGATGGACCAGAGTATAGAGGCATCAGGGGTCAGTTCAACTTCCTCCAAAAGGGGGCCCTTACCTCCTTGACGAAAGACATTGCACAGACCTTCACTGGCTTTTATGCATCCCTGTCCTCCGCTGATTCCCCAAAGGGGGAACAGTAGGAAGCTTATCTTTGGGAGTGTCTGTTGGCGACAGTTACGCCAGGGGAGAGGGAGATCATGGAAGGGAAAATAACAGGAGGAAGTCCGTGCAGCGATATTATCCTTGCCGGTAAAGAAAACACCGGGACCAGATGGTTTTCCGGCAAGCTTCTACAAGACGTTCAAAGAGTCACTTATTCCGGTGTTGACGTCCCTTTTCTATTCCTTCAAGGTACCTCGTTGCATAACCCGAACCATGGATGAAACAAAGGTGGTGTTCTTCCCCAAGCCCGGGAAGGACTGAACGCAACGTGGGTCCTATCTAGTTCTGATTAATTTGGATGCAAAAATATTCACCAAAATGTTAGCATCCAGACTGGACAAGATTCTCCCCAAGTTGGTACAACCAGATCATAATCAGGCTTGGTCAAAAAGAGGCAAACCTTTGATAATATTAGACAGGTTTGTCATCTCATAGAGAAGGCAAACATAACAGGAACTACTGCAATGGCGCTTGCCCTGCATGCCGAGAAGACGTTAGACAGGGTTGAGTGGTCCTTTCTGTTTCTTACGATGAAAGCCATGGGATTTGGCCCGCGTTTTCTGCAAATTATTTTACGCCCACATTGAGATTAGAGATCATTTGACACATATCCAGGGGAATCTGGGTCTTGAGCAGTTGCTGACGCGTATCAGGGACAGCGGTGACATTAGGGGAATCCAATGTGGGGACGAGGAACATAAGGTAGCCGCATTCACGGATGATATGCTAATCACACTGACCGATCCAGGCAGTTCACTCCAAGCAATGGCTGAGAGCCTCCAGGAGTTTGGAAGGGTGGCAGGCATGAAAGTCAATACCCACAAATCAGAGCTGATGCACATAGCGGCGTGGAGTATACGGATACTGTCATCTAGGGTGGCAGTGGGTCATCCTTTAAAAATGGCGGGTGCAGGTGACGGGTTCACTGGACTCCCTTAAGCAAGCCAACTACCCCCGCTGCTCGCGTCAGTCAAGAGATGGTGAGAAGAGCTTGGGTCTCTCTTGATTTCCTGGTTAGGGAGGATAAATGTTATTAAAATGGTAGTTCTCCCCAGGGTTTTATATTATTTTCAAGCCCTACCAGTAGCACTGCCGCAGGAATTCTTCAAGGCATTACACTGGATGATCAGGGCCTTCATTTGGAAAGGGAAAAGGTTGAGGGAGGCCTGGAGAGTGCTTACGGCACCAATAGGTAAGGTGGGTGTGGGAGCCTCGAACTTCCAGCAATATTACAAAGCGGCCCAAATGCGGGTGATAAGGGAGTGGTTCTCAGGATATCGAGACAAGGTGTGGCAAAGGATGGTTGGGGACGGTGGTAGGCAGGCCCCTGCAGGACGTCCAGTGGTGCCCAAAGGGGGACAGATCGGGTAATATGTACCGTAGCAAGATCACAATCCTGGTGAGGGACATATGGGATTCCTTGGTGCAGCGGGTGGGCCTTTCGACGTTCCCCCTCCCCGCTGATGCCACTATTTCGGAACCCACAATTTCGCCCGGGGGAAGAACGGGAAGCCTACATGAGGTGGGAGGAGGCGGGCTGCCAGAAACGGAGGGGCATGAGGTGAAGACTTTCCTTCAATGTAAGGAGCATTTTGGGCTGGGGGAAGGCAACAGGTATAGATATGCACAACTGAGACATTGGCTAATGGCCCCGGGGAATAGTTAAGCTGTGCTTAGGGAGCTCATCCCCTTTGAAAATTATAGGACGACCAATACCGTGGACCATCATATTCTATCAGCTCTCTACAAGATATTCTCAGAGCCCCGAGCCTGTCCTGAATAGGCGTATATGAGGCGATGAGAGAGACCACCGGGAGGGCCACTTTCAGAGGAGCAGTGGTGGGGCGTCTGGAAAGGCATACCGTCACTCACAAGGGCTCTGGAAATCAGGGAGATGTGGGTAAAGATAATGGTACAGTGGCATATGACCCCAGGGAATTTGCATAGATTCTACCCGGGGGTCGCGGGGTTATGCTGGCCGGGCTGTGGGGAAGAGGATATCTGGGAGCACCTCTTGTGGTTGAGCCCGACCCTTGTTCCATACTGGGACAGTGTCAATGGAGCAATGGCAATTATCTTTGGGCACCTAATCCGCCACGGCTATGTGGAGGCTATGCTGGGAATCTTCTAGAGGAGTTATCTAAGAAAGTGCAGCGCAAGGCATATGTGATTCTCAGTATGGTGGCGCTCGCCTTAATAGAATAGTAACTTAAGCATTTGGAAATCCCCTCTGAACATGAATGAATTGCAAAAATATGGCATTATGTATCTTTGGAATGGGTAACTTATATGATTCGGGGAGACCAGGGAAGGTTTAACGACGATTGGGACGTGGTACTGGGCTATTTGCAGAAGAACCTTCGTATCAACTGGTGTCCACAAAGAATCTGTGCTCTTTACCTGATTTGATGGCGGTGTCTGCTGGTGAAAGTACAGCGAAAGGCATTGATGCATGAAATAGGGCTGCTGTCGGGAGTGGTGGGTGGGTAAGGCAGGGGGGCGTTTGGGGGAAGGGGTGGTTTATTTGTTGTGTATTATGAAAATGCTCAATAAAAATATTTCTTTGTAAGTCTTTTCATTGAAGGGGTTACATGATAACAGAATAACATTGGTTTGAAAGAACAATAACATTGGTTTGAACTTGTCTTTGTGAAATGAAAAGTCAATCATCTTTTCAAGAAAGACATTGTGGAAATGACCAAGTTGTTTTGAATTCTCAACCAATTGTTGTCGGAAGTACATTCATTGTATCCCAAAGAGAGACCCAGTGGTTGCAAAAGACTTTTCCATTACCTTGAACAGAACTTTGTTGAATCAGAACTTTAAAGTACTCCTGAATTGATCCAGGTGAAGGAAGTCCAGTCCTGGTCCCAAGGAGTGCTTTCAACTTTTGCGTGAAATTGTTTGTTCAACTTAAATTAGCCATTATCCACTTATATAATTTTGTTGTATGTATTAGTGTGAGGGTCAGAGATAATTTTGGCACTAGATCATTTTTCTTTAGGTTTAGTTTGCTAGGAAAGAACCGCTCTATAAGGATAGGGAAAGCTAGGCATTTGTCAAACCATTTTTATTCGAATAAATGGCAAACCTTAAAAAAACGTTACCTTTGTGCCGGTCTCGCATTTCCGACTCCTCACACTCCGCAGGATTCATCGTACTACTTCCAGATAGAATGGGATTCATGGGAAGAGTCCTCCACTGGCTCACTTCCTACTCCTTGGACATCTACCAAGCAGTCCAGATGGGTAACTTCAGACCCAACCTTTGCCAGTCATCTGACGAACCCCACAGGTATCAACTCTCTTCAGTGATTTTTACACTCTATATGGAGCCACCTGGGATGTTGACCCTAATTTTACACTTTGTCAGTACCCCAATGTTAATGTTTGCCTCTGTAAATTGTGCTCCAGACATTCCACGCCTCAGGAAACCCCATGCCTTAATTCAAGCTTTGATGGCAAGCACCGACTAAAATATAATTCACCCTATTCGGCAATCTAGCTAAACAGCAGGCCTTCTAACAGTTGATGAAAGACATGCACCTGGATTAATTCATGTACCTCCTTTGGCCCACATCCAGACTGCTACAATGCTTTTGCAGTTCCGGAAGAAAACCAAGACCCTGCTCTTCAGGCAATACAAGGGTGCACTTTCATGGGTCTGCAACCTGCAGCTCTTTAGTTAATTAGCACTTACTCCCTTGGTGCCTACCCATTGGCTATGCTGGCTAGGGGTGATGGGAGTAGTTCAAAACATCTGGATCGCCAAAGGCTGCTCATCTACTCCATAGGTATAATACCACCCCCTATGGTATGGGATATCCAATCTATTACTTGTAATCTCCCCTTCCATAATCTTACGTTTCCCTCAAATAACTTGTACAGAACTCCACCATTTTCTAGATCGATTTTCACCTTTTAAATCCAAAAACAAAAAAAATGTTTCAGTGGCTTTGATTATTTCTGTTAGTTTGGTTTCACCACTATTTCAATGGGTCCTCTTTATGGGATCATGACTCATCTCATTTCCTCGACGCAACTAGTCATTTAAGCAAAGTTAGGCAGTGTCTGGCATGGGAAATCACGAACATGCAGGACACCAGTGTCGCAAATAATGATTGTATTTCACTGGCCATAAGGAAGTGGTTCTTCAGGAATGGATGCATCTTCACAAGCAGGGATGCACATTTCTCCACTAATGTGAAAGAAGAGCTCTTAAAAATGATACTCTTCATTCTAGAGGGCATCTGAAATGACTTGACTCTTTAGGGTGGGACAGGATAATGGGCTGGACCATGAAAAGGGGGCCCAGGGAAGCTTCTAAACCTGAGGTAGGCGAGGTACTAGGACAGAGCAAAGACCTAGCCTGTAGGTGGTTTAGGGAGAGAGCCCAAGTGTCCAGCTACACAGTATAACTGGAGCGGCACACATGCATTGGCACCTCTCCTCTCTCTGTCCCAATGCGTATCCACCTGTGTCCTAGCCAGGTCACCATTTCTATTCCTTTCCCAAGAAACTACAACAACCAAAATGCACCAGACTCTTCAGACCCCTGGGATGGGAAAAGCTTCCGAGGAAGCCACACCAACTGGAAAAAACTTTGAGTACCACATTATACCGGGGTCCAATTAATTAAAGCCAGCCCGAACAGTACAGATTGGTTACCCAAGTGGGAAAGGACTAGACCTCGAATTACAGAAGCTGAGAAGTAGACAATAATCCTACCCCACAAACCCCAGAATGGCTAAAAGGGAGAAGTAACAGTACCCGACAAATACTCCATCCTCAGGGCCGATAGACCTAATGCCCGTGGAGGAGGTGTAGCACTCATATTCAAATCCTCACTCAACATTAGATCTGTTACCTCCCCTCTACTAAATTCTTGTGAACACCTATCCATCAAAATCCAAACCACCCCTAAGAACACCATCACCTTGGAACTAATATACAGACCCCCTGCCCCCACAGGTACCTTTGAGGACGATATAACATCCCTCATAGCAGATAAATCCAAACCTCTCTCACAAAATATTATTCTAGGTGACTTCAACTTGGGATACAATGATCCTCCCTTGCCAATGCACTCTGCGAACACAACTACACTCAACTTAACACCCTACCTACATATCAGAAAGGCAGAACCTTAGACTAATCGCTGTCCACAACTGTAACATCATCTGCAAGGACCCCCAACCACTTATATGGACCGACCACTTCCTACTTTCATTCGACATTGGCAATAATAACCCGCTCCATATGCAGTGCCCTCCTGCTCCAGCATGTCTGACGAGAATCAAGCACAACATTACCGCTGAAACCCTCATTCCATTGGTTCTACCCACCCTTAACAGGATCCACGACACATCGGACCTCAACCTACTAGTAGACACCTACAATAATGTCATGACTAAAGCTATCGACCTTGTTGCCCCACTAAAACTATGTAAAGGTAAACCCAGAGCCCATCTTAACTCCTGGTACACTCCTGAAGTATAAATGCTAAGAAATAAGAAAACTAAAATGGAAACCCTCTGGAAAATGAACCCATCAGAGGAACACAAAGCAACCTCACTAATGCATCCTCCCTTTATAAAAAAGAAATAATTCACACTAAAAAGGAGGCCTACAATGTAAGAATAAGTAATGCAAGTTCCAACACCAAAGAATTATTCACCATCCTGAAGGAGTTAGAAAACCCCAATCCAGCGACAGACATGTCTGTGAAGGACCAACTTTGGTGCACGAACATCCAAGATGCCCTTGCGAATAAAATTACTGGCCTACAAACGAAAATTGGAGAAAAAAAAAAAAAAGACTACAACTTTCCAACAGTAACCCCCCCTACTCCTAGCCTACCTACTATCTCCAACACTCACTCACCATGGCTTCACCTTCAAAAAAGTATCTACACTAGAAGGGCAAAAAAATTATAACTTCTCTCAAACCATCAAACTGCAAAGGGGACAGCTGCCCTGCACAGATTATAAAAGATGCAGCCAGAAACCTCTCCCCATTCATTTCTAAGCTTATAAACGCTTCATTCTCCACCAACTCCGTACCTAACAATTTGAAACAATCATGGGTCCTCCCACTTCTAAAAAAACCCAGCCATTCCCACTAATTACAGGCTGTCATGATCTCTGCTTCCAAAAGATCAGGACTTGCCCGACTCCCTTGGAAGCAGACCCATAACCCCGGTTCCGAGTGCCAGCCAGTCCCAATTGGGACCTTTTGGACCCTGTCCTGGCACCAGTGGCACCAGGCTCATAAAGATGCCCAGTCCCAGCGCTGGAAGCGCCGGGCTCATAATACTTGGGTGGACTTACCTGCAGCAAACCATGCTGCTTACTTACCTGCCAGTTGAGCCCCTGATCCTCTTCTGTTTGGGACTACTTTTCCTGTTGGGTGGGGCAGGAGCCACTTCCTAGGTTCAGAACAATGGAACTCTTCTGGAAAGCAGGAACTCTTTTCTCACCTAGGCGAGGCTGTGGAAGGAGACACCTAAGCACTACAGGCGGCTATTTAAACCACACCCGATGGATGAATCTTGCTTTGCGTTATTCTGCATTCTCTGCAGCAGAACGCTCATCGTGTCTTCTGCTTCTGATCCTGGGCCTAAGGAAACAAAGGCTTACCATCCTGGAATCCAGTCTTCAGCAGCACCTGTAAAGACAAAGAAAGAACAGGTTAGCACTACGGTCTTCAGTGGCAGCGCATCTCTTTGTCCATCGGCTGTCACCAACGCCTCGCGCTGCATTCCGGCATCTGAAAGACAAAGGCTTACCTACTCTTCGCATGCTCCGGAGGTCTTCGCACTGCATTCCGGCATCTGAAAGACAAAAGCTTACCAGCTCTTCGCACGCTCCGGAGGCCTTCGGCGCTGCATCCCGCATCTGAAAGACAAAAGAAGGTGCGTTTAAAGACATTGGGCAACTTTATTACTCACGTGCCATTACTCCTTCCCACGCCGAATCCAGTGGGTATTCCAGCACCCTTCAGCTTCTCTAAAGCTCCGAACTTGTACCTGCAAGATAAAAGGGACAGTTAGTGCGCATCGTGAAGCAGGCTACAAGCGCTTACTTACGTGCTTCCAGGCGCTTCTATTCCTCACACGGGTTCGATCCTCAACTCTCATCAGCCCGCCATCCGCCATCGCCGGAACCCTGCAAAACAAGAGATATCATTACAAAAGACTTTTAAGACATTTGAAGTGCCCAGAACTTACCGTTCGTGCAGTTAACGACGGACAGCAGTCCTCTGAGGTCAAGAGGCCTGCACCCTTATCCAGTGAAGAAACTGGTTACGGCACCCTGCCCCGAGGCAGATGGAGAGCTCGGCGTTCACTTACCTAAGGTGAGAGCGTTAACCTTTGGGGTTCTACAGGAGAAGAGAAAGGGAGGAGGAGAGAGGCACCCAATAACCCCAGTTCATTAATCCCATATTTTCTATCTGCAGACATCTTACTCTTCGAGTCAGACATACAGTGCACAGAGGTCCAGCCCAAAGAGCCAACCGTATGTTACACATCACCTTTGAAGATACGGCATTCACCCAGTCAAGACCGGCGCCTCTGCGGGAATCAGGTGAGCGTTACACAGGCCTATCACCACCGTGTCCTTCCTGCTAAAAATCCTAGACAGTGTTGCTTACTTGCAAATTCAGAACTACTTAGAGTCTAACCATGTTTGCGTCAAGCTGGATTTCAGCCTCAACATGGAACAGAAACTGCCCTTGTTGATCTCAAAAGTCAGATCGACGACATTAAAGATAAGGGCAAGGTTGCTATCCTACTCCTCCTAGATCTCTCAGCAGCCTTCGACCTGGTCGACCATAAAATACTCTGCAATCACCTTTCTTCTGCTGCCCATTTCTCCCCCTCTGCTGTCACTTGAATACAGTCCTTCGCCAATAGAACCATGAGGGTTTTCTCCCCAGTGGCAGCAGCAAATACCATCCTCATCACTTGTGGTGTCCCACAAGGCTCATGTGTTTCCCCCACCCTCTACAACATCTTTACAAAGCCTCTCTGATAAATTGGATTGTCTGGGTGTCACCTACACAAACTATGCGGATGACACCCAGATACTCCTCACCATCTCGGGCAACTACAACACTGATGTCACCAGGATCAATGAAATCTTCTCTGTCATTCAGGCATGGTGGCCACACATGGCCTCTGCCTGAATGACGAGAAGACTGAACTGCTCGTCGGTTCACCGAACAACCTACAAAAGCTGAGCCCCAACTACTCCAATATCATCATCGATGGCAACACCATCCCCGTCGCCAAAAATGTGAAAACACTTGGCTTTTATCTTGATGCCAATATCAACCTTACTAAACAAGTCAACTCGACCGCCACAGCCACCGCTTATACAGGAAAATTAATTAGAGCCTGCAGACCTTCTCTCCTCTAACAGTTGCCTCACGCTAGCTAGAGCCCTCATACAATCTAAGTTAGACTACTGTAACAGCCTCTACCTAGGTGCCAACCAAGCGATAATTAGCAAACTCCAGGTCCTTCAAAATAATGCGCTACGAGCAGCACTAAACATTCCTAGGCAAGAGCACATCTGTGCCACCAGAATTACATGCAAATGGCTCACCATCCAACAAATAAAAATGATCTAAAAAGCCTCTGCCTCACTTACAAAGCTCTCAACCAACTAGCCCCCCCCCCACCTCACCAACAAATTCACCATGAAACCCTCCATCAGAACCACTAGATCCTCTAACACCTTAAGTCTCACAGTGCCCAGATTTATCTTCAAAAGAGCCGGAGACTCAAGCATCACTGTCCTCGCCTCCAAACTCTGGAACGCCCTGCCACTGATCATCAAGTCATCCAAATCCTTCCAGTTGTTCAGGAAACTTGCCATTGGGTGGCTCCTGACAAAAAGTCAACCTTTAAGTTAGACCTAGTTATAAACTGTACATATTGCACATGCCTCACTTATGTCGTTACTGGTTGCTTCTACTTCCACTGTCTGTATATTCTGCACATAACTTGTTAAAGTATCACTGCCTTATATCCTGTATATAACTGTATATAACTGCTGTTAAAGTATCACTGCTAATTACCATGTACTGTGCCTTGTAACCTGCACTAAGCGCCCTTTTACTCTCGGGTCCGGAGCGCTATAGAAATAAAATAAACAAATACAGTGGAGGAGCTGGACCCAGCATGGAAGTGCCCAGCACTAAATGAGAGCAGGGAATCCTTTCAAAACCTTTGTAGGCAAAGCAGTATTTGATTTAGGAGGGGATGTGAGGTGTCAGAAATGCAGGAGACAAGTAGATAGAGTTCTCTCACAATTAGTCATTTTATTGAACAGTAAGGGTGGGACAAACTCTTAACTTTCCCTATCCTAACAAACCCAAAAGCTACAGAAAAATGACCCAATGTCCAAACATCCCTGTCCCTCCCACTCATACATACAACAAAAAGGGGTTAACTGGCTGTTCAAACTTCACAACATAACATTTAAGTATACACAAATTCTTGTATTCAGGGTTGAATCCCTGTCCCCTGGATTAGTTCAGAATATTTCCAACTAAAAGTCAAAAGTAAGCAAGTTCTTTCGATAGCCAAGGTCCACTCAAAGTATGACACATTTCTGTTCCTGCCACAGGTTTTTCACTTGGCAACGCATTTGTCTTTTTGCCCAATATAGCTTTCACAGCAGCCGCAGCTTTAGTAGGCCCGTGCAAGGCCGTTAAAGCCAAAGTATGCTCTCCCTGCCCGCAGCGTGAAAGCTATTCGCACCCCAGGATTTACCGGGGTGCAGACAGTTTGTTTTTCATCCGACGGGAGATCAGTTCTGCGCAAGCCGATCTCCCGTTGGAGAGAAAATAATGCAAAAAAGAAATGCCCACCTCCATTGAAGTGGAAACTGGACTAGGTCCCTTTAAAAGATGGCGGCCATGGAATACATGTTCCAAAATGGCGACCCATTCCCTTTTCTATTTCAGTGGCGGCAGCCAAACGGGAGATCGGGGACCGGAGCGCAAGGCTCTGGTCCTGCAAGTACATTAGGGTGGAGGAAAGCAGAGTTGGGTTTTTCTAACATGGGGAGGCAACAGGGAGAGAACATTAGAAAAAAAAAAAAAAGAAAACAATTCCACCAATCGGGGAAGGGCCTCGGGTGGCTGGAACAGCAGGTGGGGATTGTGTATTCTCACCCCTCTTCCAGCCACCTTATTGGCAGAGCACCTTTCCCCGGGTGAAAATAGGTTTTCTCACTCTTCAAGACAATGGTCAAAGCGTCCACAAACTGCTGTTTGATAAACTAAAAAGACTTCTTCATAGGTAAACACAGTTTTGTCAGAATGGTTTCACAACAGTTCAACAAAGCACACCAGATGTACTCCTTCATTTGGCCACAAATGTCTACCATACTGCAGTACTTCATCTTCTTCCTGGTCCACTCGCCTGCCAAGACAAAACTCCTACAACTACTATCAGTACCTTGTGGTGAGGCTTCCTCCAAAACTTCCCACATTTCAATCCTCAATGGGGAAAGTTACATTCACAATTGTTTCAGGCACCAACAACGTATTTCACATTGGTTCACTTGCCCCGAGCAATGGAGATTATAATTCGAGCCTCCTTGATAACCATCACAAGGAAGGATTAGGATCTGCCAACTTTGTTTTCCTTTGCTTGCTTTTTTGGCTTAGGCAATACTTGCTATAATCTCTTAATAGTAATCTTCTTTTCTGTAGAACACCTTCACTGTGCATGAATATTGTACCACTCTGGCTTTGGTAATGTTGGTTACAATATTCGGTTACACTTTGTTTAAACCAATTTTTCTTTTCACCTTTGTTAAAGAAATGGTTCGGCCAAAAAATTTTATTTCTAAAATAGATAGGCAATATTAAAAAAAAAAAAAAGATTGGCATTTTTTTTTCTCGAAGTCCCTATGTAAAATTTTGAGCAATTCAAGCTCAAAATTTGCAAAAGCAAGCACATGGGCGCATCCATTTTGCGAAATAAAACTGCAGCTTTAAAAACATTGCATTTATGTTTGCGGTAGCTTTTGAAGCGACCGCAAACATAAATACAACGTTATTGTGTTTGAAAACGCTGCAGTTTTTCTTTCTAAGTTTCTCAGGCTCCTCCGAGCCTGAGAAACTTAGAAAGAAAAACCGCAGCTTTTTCAAACACAACCGCGGGAAATGGGAAAGCAGATTTAGGCAGACACACTGCAGCATTTAGCATTGCAGAAAACAACCGCGTAGTGTTTCTGCCTAAATCTGCTTTCCATTTGGGGCTCTAGGGCTCCAGATGGGAGCCCTAGAGCCCCAAATGGAAAGAAGATTTAGGCAGAAACACCGCGGCATGTAAACACAACCGTGTTGTGTTTCTGCCTGCCTTGGCTTTCACTTTGGGTCTCCGGTGCTCTCCTGGGGGAGCACCGGAGACCCAAAGTGATAGCCACGGCAGGCTGAAACAATGCGGTTGTGTTTGAAAACGCTGCGGTTTTTCTTTCTGAGTTTCTCAAGCTCTTCCAAGCCTGAGAAACTTAGAAAAAAACCGCAGCGTTTTCAAAACAACCGCATTGTGTTTCTGCCTAAATCTGCTTTCCCATTTGGGGCTAGAGCCCCAAATGGGAAAGCAGATTTAGGCAGAAACACTGCAGCATTTAGCAATTCCCATTTGGGGCTCTCGGGCCCCCCATGGGGAGCCCGAGAGCCCCAAATGGGAAATCGGCTGTAGGCAGAAACACTGCAGCATGTAAACACAACCGTGTTGTGTTTCTGCCTGCCTTGGCTTTCATTTTGGGTCCCCGGTGCTCTCCTGGGGGAGCACTGGAGACCCAAAGTGATAGCCACGGCAGGCAGAAACACAACAAAGTTGTGTTTCAAAATGCTGTGGTTTTCCTTTCTGAGTTTCTCAGGCTCCTCAGAGCCAGAGGAGCCTGAGAAACTTAGAAAGAAAAACCGCAGCGTTTTCAAACACAATAACGTTGTATTTATGTTTGCGGTCGCTTCAAAAGCTACCGCAAACATAAATACAACGTTTCTAAAGCTGCGGTTTTATTTCTAAGTTTTCCGGGCTCCTCCAGCCCGGAAAACTTAGAAAAAAAACCACAGCTAGTGTTTATTTTTATTAAAAAAATAGCACTTACCGAGATGCAGCTGCAGCTTTTCTGCCTGTAGTCTCTGGTCCCTGTCCTCCACGTACAGCACCAATGAAGGAAGAGCCACCCAGTGGTAGCTTTTGTTTACTACAGCTGGCTGGCTTTTCCTTCATTAGTGCCGCCAAAGCGAGCACAGCGGCGGGCATCCATTTCACAAAATGGATGCCCCCATGTGCTATCTTTGAGCCTGAATTGCTCAATTTTACATAGGGACTTCGAAAACAAAAATGCCAATCGTTTTTTTTTTTTTTAATATTGCAGATCTATTTTTGAAATAAAAAATTTTGGGCGAACCATTCCTTTAAGTTTTGTCACCTCTTGGCTTGGAAGAAGGTGGTTAAAAAATATTGCCCCCTCTTGGCTTGGCCAACAGTGATTACAATGGTTCTCTTCACTCCCCCTCTTAAAGTGAGAATTGCACCCAAATTGTCTTAATTGATTAACTTGGTATTCAAAATCTTTAGCATCAGTTCGTTATTCAAAATCATTATGCTGTATCAGCGGTCAGGTAAGGAACGCCCCGGGGTCATCTCACTGGTCTGATCAAGCGTCTCCTCTGGACTGCCTGTATTCCTGCTTTCGGCAGGGAAACCGATGCGCTTGACAGTTCCAGTCAAGTTTTCCTTCTCTCACGCCTTTCGCTCAAATTATGCTCCGGTGAACCCCACACACCGGAGCAGCACGCAGGATGGTGAGATTGTCTCTCTCCGGCACTCAGTTTCTTTACTGCTTCCTGCTGTACACTGTGTGCACTTTACAGGATTCTCTACTTCTGCCACAGTTGCACCACAATGTCCTGCTTTCAGATCAGCTGCGACCTCATCTCCTGCACTGCATTCAAACTGCTGCTTCCACGACTTCTCATGATTCATGCTTCTCCTTCTTTTTTTCTGGTGGCCTGCACCTGCAGGGGCTTTAAACATTTGAATGTCCCACTCAGGTGTGGGTCATCAAAGCAGTTCTGCCCCTCATCCTAGTTCCAGTACTTAAGGCATTATGGGACTTGAAGTCCCCAATGTTTTTAATTAATTTAAGCTCAATTATTTTACTCTGATTTAATGTTTTAGCAGAGGGATGTTTTATGTTTATACAGAGGGAAAGGTTTTAAAGAAACTAATATTTGTTAATTAACCTCAGAATTTGAATAACATATAGAACTAGGACTATGATAATTAGAAGTGTTATTAGTTCATTGATTTCTACCTCCATTTCTTTCATAAGGGTTTTCACATTTCATGTTTAGAGGAAGTTTGGGATGGGAAGTAGCACAATAACAACAAGCTGTCTAATAGTCAGGCACCAAGGAACCCTTACCCTCAGGAACTGATGAATATCGTTGTTTCCTTGATGGAGTCCTCACATTCCCCCGATTGCCTTCTCCCATGTGATCCATCCACGTAATACCACCCCCAGAGTCAGGATCAGATAGCAGATGCCTTTCCTGGCCACATGGGAGGCGACTTCAGGCTGGGAGTCTGAGGAGTCAGCAGGATTCATCAGAATGGACTTACAGTGGACGCCCGGCACACAAGGGGACATCTCAGTCAGAGATTGGTCCAAGGAATCAGCTGACTTGATTAGCCAATGGGAGCAGAGGGATCTTCTAGGCAGGAAGAGGAGAGCTATGCAGGTGAAATCATACAGGAGAAGGAGGTCCAAAAGACCAGAGAGGAGTGTGTAGCAGCTAGAGAAGGGTTTGGAGGAGAATTTTCAGTGTTTACAGAGAGAGGAAGGTGTTGGGGTTGACGAAGTGAGTGGGGAGTGGTTGCAGGCCAATGTCGTAGGAGACAGGTTAAGAGTACGAGAGAGGGAAGAAGGAAACAAGAAGCAGGAGGGTGTAAGAGAACAGAGGTTGGGTGTGTGTGAAGGAGTGAAATATTGAGGGAAGCATATAGAATCAGAAAGGAGTTGGCAGGCAGAGCTAGGAGAAAGAATAGTGTCAGAATCTTACCTAAAAGGGGAACACTCTCGGAAGTATGGAGAGCACACTCGAAACCTGCAAGGACTCAACCAAGTGGAACACAGGTGTGTTGATTCCCCCAGACAGGCGCGCTACATGACACGCCTCTTCTCTCAGGTCATCTGAGTATTGGCACCTATGTCATCTAGGGAGTACCTGTGCAAGTTGGAGGCATGGCCATGGCTTTTAAGTCCTCCAACGGACAGAGGCAGAGAAGATAGTAGGGTACACTGACTCTAGTGAATTGAGACAGCAATATGAACTGTTCCGTTAGGGAGACTAGGCTAGGGAGGTGGAACCCCACACCCTCAAAGGTTGAGTAAAAGGTCCACAGAGATGCCACCTAGACTAAGTGTCCCAATTGCCTGTTTTTGTAACATTTGTATAAGAAAAACTAAAAACACGTATAGGTTGTGCCTTGCGACTCATTGAGCACCATGTCACAATGACCAGTGCTATCTGATGGAGCAAGTAAGCTGTTCATGAAGAGAATCAGAACATTCTTCAAATGTTGGAGTAGATGAAAATCTCAGATTTTCTAAGATGAGCAACAACCAGTGCCATTCGCTTACCAAAATGTCTTGCGGAGTACTTAAGGACTAATTGAAAGACTGGATTCCCACTCAAAACCTATGAAACTCATTGTGAGAGCCCTAAAATGGAATCAGCATCTGGATGGTCTATTGTGGATAGCAAATTATCCTTCGGGATGGTCGATTTCTGTAAACACAACATTGTGAATATTTTCCTCTTCATTAACTAGTTGACAAACCCCATGTCCAGAATGGGGTTTAATTCACCGTTAATGACTTTTTCTGAACAAAGAATTATCTCTAGAGGTTGACTGAAGATTTTCCACCTCCTATCACTCCAATGGTGCTCAGTAACAAACTGAGCAGATATGTACTCTTTAGCTTGCACACGATTCAAAGTGATGTTTTACCACGGGCCGTGGCCTGGAGCTCATGCTGTAAGGCTGCGTTTGTGCCGAGCTCCGGCTCTCATCCTGCAAATATCCTGAATAACGCGTTTAAATTGCTTCCTATTTCTCCCACTGATCGAGGCAACTGCTTGATAACGTCGGCTGTCAAGAGCTGGGTACTGCGGAGCATATTTCCAGCTGCAGCAGTGTTGGAAACTAGATTGCGGTCCAGACCGGCAAGCAGAACGAGTGAAGACAAGATGACGACTGGCATACGCAGCCCAACCAAGTTGGAGATGTGACAGGGAGCTGCGTGGTGGCCGCAGGGCACCAGCGGTTACAAGAGGCAGAGTAATCAACTGGAATCACAGCGCAGACCCCCGCTTCTCCTCTGGGTAAACCCGAGCACCAGTGGAATTAATTCCTTGGCGCTGATGGTGTGTGCCTGTCGACTTCCTTGACAAGGCGCCAGGGACCTGGTAGTGCCCGAAAACGTAAGCGGGGCAGACAACCTCATCGGGCGAGGTTGCGCCCTGGATGCGCAAACAGAGAAGCAGCACAACCTAATTGCACTGGAGCACTGTGCAGGGAGGAGCAACACACAAGAAAAGCACAGAGACTGATGCAGAAGATCACCCGACCACTAATACGAGCCTTCCCACACTTAGAGAAACAGCGAAGCGGATATCAACCGGCACGTCTGCCGAAACAGTGAGTGGAGCGGCTAATGTTTTAGAAACGCTCTGCAGGGCTGGGGGAGCTGGGTTAGAGGTCGAGCACTTGGCAAAAGTACATCAGGCTGTTGCCATCGGCGAAGTCTAGCAGATGCGTGGCTGCTCCCCCTGTACTAGAGGCGAGAGCAGCTGAATAATTGAATTTGCGTTTGGGGCTCGCCTACCTCTTTCGGGGCCGGAGGTTGTGCTGCCGGTTTTGGAGATACACGGTGCAGACCGTAGGAGACACAAGCGAGGGAAGACTGAATCCAGAGTCCCTCTGCAGCAAAAATGTGTAGTGAGGGAGCAGTGATTATTCCACACGACAAGACCCCCCCACCCCATCCCTCCCCTGTGACGTGCAGAGGCCCCTTGTGAACACGCACGGCTGGGCTCTTGTGTCCCTGCTGCTAAACTCCACGTTACACAGTGATTGCATTAGACGACTATATCAGGGCCTTGCTTACGAACCCAGCAAGTGACTGTGCTGCCTCCCTGGCAGACATAGCAGCAAACTAGTCGCCGCCCTCTTAGGGGCCCTCAGGCAATCGAACCCGATACCAGACAAGCTCTTGCCGCTTGGAAACGGTGAGAGTCGAGGAGTAAGCACAAATCGCACTACCCAGACAGCACACAGTGAGGTCCCACTCTTAATAAAACCCACAGAATACCCAACCCCTTTTGGTTGAAAACTCTGGCACATAACTGGTGAGAGATAAACCGTGGAGGTGATTGGCAGACCTGGCATCGATAACAGACACTGGGCTGTGAAATCTGGGAATCCCAGAGGGCTTGACTGACTCAACAGGCAACTAGATCTGTGTCCTTGGCACGTCATTACTACCAACCTAAACAAACGTGCACTGGTGAACTACACTCCTGGTGACTCTAACCACGCAGTGGCAGCACTAAGTGAAGATGCACTAAAGAGCAGCAGAGCCTGGTAAACTGTTCACGAAGACAGCTCAGACCACAATAATTCTGCACAGCCCAGAGGAAGGTCGACCTGCAGTGTAGCTTCATTTAAAGGTGCAACTCCTTGGCCACAACACCGAGACACGCAAAAGGTGCGATAATAAGCAGGGCACTAAGACGGATGTCAGGCCTTCATCTAAAAGCAAGCAGAATAACAAGTTACTTACCAACTGGTAACCTTCTTTCGGCTGGATGTTCCTCCTACATATTGCTCATCTTTGATATTCGTACCTCGCTTTGCTGCTTCTGAGGTTAATTAACAAAACATTTTCACAGCAGAGGGCGCTGTGCATGTGTTGTGGCGTCGATGTCCCTCGAGGGCTGCCGTGGCGTGCCAACGTCATCAAAAGTATAAATAGCTTGTGCAGCGCTCGTTGGTTTCAGTTATGTTTTTTCGTTCCATCAATTGAGCAACTAACCAGGCATACCCCAGACCGCAAGCTCTCAGGAAACACAGAGTGTAATTCATGTAAATTCTTCGGCGGGGTAAGTTGGGAGGGGCGATGAGGAGTACGTGGGAGGAACATACAGTCGAAAGAACGTCACCAGTTGGTAAGTAACTTGTTCTTCGAATGGATTGTGTCCTCCCACGTATTACTCATCTTTGATAGACTACCAAAGCAGTGACAATTTGGAGGAGGGAGAACTAATTAGATTTATAGTGAATTAAATGAAGGTCTGCTTTAGCAAAAACACCTTGAGTGGAAGAGGAGTCTAAGCAGTAATGCTTAAAAGTATGAATTGATGCCCAAGTTGCCCCTGAGCAGATGTCAATTACAGTGAAACCCCTTTGAAGAGCTGCAGAAGTTGCAATGCCCCTCGTGGAATGAGCTCAATGTCCTTCCGGCGGGTCCTGTCCAGCAAGTCTGTAGCACTCTCCTCCAATAGCCAGTGTGATCACCGGGATATGGTTTGTTTAGTTACTGGCAGGCCCAGTATAGTACCGGTATATCCCACAAAAAGTTCATCATGGCAAAAATGTACCATTCATGCAAAAGCTCAGAGCCCATTTTGGGTCCAGCCTATGCAGCCTCTCTTCCTCTTTTCCCAAATGAGGAGGCGGGTAGAAAGTTGGGAGTGTGATCTTCTGCGACAGGTGGCAGTCAGAGACTACTTTCAGCAGGATTGATGGTTTAACTCTAAAGACTACATAGTATGAGGAGGCTTGCATGAAAGAGCCTGCAACTCACTTATCTGTGGGCTGATGCTAATGCCACAAGAAGTTCAGTTTTCAGAGTTAAGAGCCTTAACGGGCAGGAATGTAAAGGCTCACAGGGTATACAAATTAGAAATGTTAACACAAGGTTTAAATCCCAAGCCGGGACATTAAATGGGATCGGAAGCTACACGTTAGTGAGTGCCTTCAGAAATGAAACAATTAAAGCTATTTTGAAATGGGAGACCTCTTCAGAGGAGCGATTAAAAATGGAAAGCGCCGCCAGGTATCCTTTTATGGTTCCAATCTGGAGCCCCAGATTATCCAGATTTAACAGGAAAGAAAGTGCCATAGCAGTGCCACATTGAAAAGGGTCCACATTATTGTCCTTGAACCAGTTACTGAACTTATTCCAACAACACCGGTACAAGAATTTGGTTGCTGGCTTTCTGGTCGAAAGCAAATTCTCCATGACATCATCCGGGAGGTGATAGCACAAAAACAACGGTTTTCTAGGAAGGCAGTCATTCAACGAACATGTCAAAAATGCAAAAATAGGGTCATTCGAGTGCTCACACTCCAACACAAAAAAGGGGCCACCCGACTGTGTATCTCACCCTAAAGAAGAACACCCTGTCCCTGGCAGGGGTGCCTGTCCCTGAGTGGCGCGTGGTGTATCGCCTATCTAACAGATATAGAGGAGAGAGCTGTCCCTCAACCTTCTATACTAGTGGCAGTGTCTGTTGGCAGACAAAATGATCCAATTGTTGAATGGTGTTCTCCAGAGTGGTATAGCAGTATTCCACAGAACTGTGGATTAGATTCTGTGACTGCTGGGTCTTAGACATGGGTACAACCCGAGAAGCAGGTCAACTGTTTGTATTCCATCCAAAGTGTACACATTTAATACAGCCCGTAGGTCACTGTGGTTTAGAGTTCGAAACAGTACAGCTGGAGAAACCACTGGCGGGTTATGCAGTAAAAGGCAGCCAAAGGGCTGAAGGGCTAAAAGTTGGCTCTTATAAAACCAGCTCACTTGGTGGTAATGAGTGTGCTAAAGCAAACAATTTCCAGAAAGCAAAGTCACTTTGTTGATGTGAGAGAGAACAAAAAAAATGAGAGCCCTCATGACCGAAAAGGGTCGACCGGTTTCAATGGCGTAAATGATTGGAGCCATCTTCGTCAGGACCGTGATTAAAGATACAAGCTGAATTGTCGGAGTTCAAGAATGCTGAACTGAAGAGAAGTGCCGGTGTCTCCTGCGCGGAGACAAAAGGAGGGGAGGGGAAGAAACAAAGGGAAGGGGATTAAAATGGACCACTGGCAACAGTAAATGTCTGCTAGCATGGGAGTGGAGGTCTTCATGCATTAGAGTGAGCATGTGGAAGAACCGAAATATTTAGGTCAGTAAGTTCAGGAGAAATGGAAGTGCCTGAGCACCTGTGAGAGGTCTTACCGCCAAAAGGGGAGAGGGAGGGTGTTGGAGGTGGTGTTGGGACAAAGGCTGCAGGAAACTTGTGATGGGGGTGAGGTAACCAGGCATCCGGGTGCCCCAGTGTACAAGGGTGCAGAGGCGAGTGCGGGAGAACCTGCTGGTGTCTATGCGTGGGGGGGTTGAAAAAAATATCCCCTGTGCAGGTGGAGGGGTGGTAGAAACCATACCTCTTAAATGAAATATGCCCACTGTGCAGGTGGAGGGGTGGTAGAATCCATACCTCTTAAATGAAATATGCCCACTGTGCAGGTGGAGGGGCGGTGGAAACCATACCTCTTGAATGGCATCCATACAGGGAGCAAGGAAGCGATCAAATGTCAGAGGACACTCAGATGACAAAAGCCAATGGGAGGCAGCAACCAATGCACGCGTCTATGCAATCTAGAAAAACTTGATCACAAATTGGCTGATTAGCGTGATGATCAAGTTGGGGAAGGGCAAATCGCTGCTTGTGGCCAGAGAGGATCAGGCTGTGGAGTGGACCATACCTGGTAGTTGCTGCTGGCCTCTGTACGTGCCGAGTGCTGTAGCGAAGTGTACAGCTCCGGACTTGCGAGTGTTATGGGAGAAGCCCAATCGCCCGTAAAGAAGAGGGAAGAGCGCGCTAGCGTCAATGTGACGTGGCGGATGCCTAGGTACCGCCTCAAGCGTTGAGGAAAAGAGGTCTGATCGCCTCTTAAAGGGGAGAAGCACGCTCACGCCGGCAAAGGCCAGGCGAATGAGTGATGCTGTCCCAAGTGCAGTGAAAAGAGCTGCTACCTGCACTGAAATTAAAGGGTGGGATCCGGGGGGGCCGAATTGTAGGGCTGCTGGAAGAAAGCACTTGGTTACCTGGGAAACAGAGGGGGGGGGGACATCGGGGGAAAGAGAAAAATGACTTGTAGGGGGGGGCCTTGCAGGCTGCAGGGGGACCCAAAAACAGAATAAGGAATGGGTAAAAAGCCAATGCTGAGACCCAAGAGATGTTGCATGCTGGGCACTCATGGTGCCAGTGGAGGTGAACTCAAGTCAACACTGCTAGTTCGTGCCACTGGATTTGTTCGTTAAGGCTTTAGCTGTTTAGAAGTTTTTTGGACATCGGCTCATCATTGATGCTGGAACTGATGATTGTTCCCAGGTACCTTGTATGTGGAACTTTGTTCAGCTTTTTCTCCCCAAGAAACCACCCTTGTCTGAACTTGTTGGATTTTCCTCCTCTTTTATTTTCAAGTACCAGAATTTCTGATTTGGCCGCATTGATCTCCAGTCCCAGATCTTGCAGGAAGGTTCTTAGCGCTGTCAGTTTTCGTTGGAGGCCAATTGGTGTTCGATCTAAGATCACCATGTCATCTGCGTACATGATATGATTTATCTGGATTCCATTTATCCGCGGTGGAAATGACACCACACTTTCTAGGGCGGTACCAACTTCTGATATATATAGAAGTTAAATAGGGTTGCCCCTAGTGGGCACCCTTGTTTAACGCCTCTCTTTGTTGATATGGGATTCGTTAGATTTCCTTCGCTGTCCAGACGCACTTGTATGTAAGTATCTGAATATAGCTCTTTGATGGCTTGGATAAGGCTCTTGCTACACCCACTCTCCATAAGGTTGTTCCAGAGTGTTTCTCTATCCACCCCATCAAACGCATTCGCCATATCGATAAATGCAAGGTATATTTCTGGCCAGATTAATTGCGTCAATTTTTAGCAGGTTCAAAATTAACAAATTAACGCCACAGCCTACACCTTTTACGAACCCAGACTGACGGTCATCGTAGATCATCTCTTTTCGAATCTAGGTGGTCAGTTGTGCAAGTAATTGCGATGCAAACACTTTTCCCACTACATTGAGCAGGGCTATTGGCCGATAATTTGCAGGGTCAGTGCGGATTCCTTTCTTGAAGATAGGTACGATTATTCCAGATTTCCATGTCAGTGGGATCCGACCTTCTATTATTAATTGAAACAAGATGTCACAGAAGTCGGACCACTCTTCGATGTTCTCTTTTAGGTCCGCATTTGACAAGCCATCAGAGCCTGCAGCACGTGAGGCATTGCTTTTTATGATCGTTGTACGGATATCCTCTTTGTCTATTTCAATTTCCCACGGCTGGCTCCAGTTGAAGTTTGTGGAACTCAGAGTTTTTCTTTTTTTAAATAACTTTGCATAGTGCCTTTCCCACTCATTTTCAGTTACCATATTTGAGATCGCCTTTTCGGAGTTCATTGCTTCATTTATTATAGCCCAAAAGCCCCTGGAGTTTCTTTTGTTTAAAGCCTTCAGCATATGCTTGGCATCCCGTTGCTCCATCACTGCTCTATGCTGTTTGTGCCAATTATTGTATCGGTTCTTCGCCTTTTTTATCTGGCTCTTATAATCCACCAATTTTGCAGCGCCAATTCTTCTTAGGGTCTTCCTTAACTCTCTCTTTCTTCTCGCAATTTCAGGGTCATATTGGTGTTTTTTGTACCCAGCACTATTCAGAGAAGTCTTCTTTTTAATTTTGTAAATCTCTAAAAATTGCTGGTATCCAATCGGATTACGCCAGCCCAACTCCTGGGACTGTTGCATGGACTCTGTCACTGTCACTATGTCGGCATTCTTTAAACGCAGTCTGTTCCGACCCGGTACCACCGAGATTGCTTGTCTCCATTGATTCCGCTGTACTGGTTTGTCCATCATCCATTCCATTGACACGATGTTATGGTCACTTTTGTTTGACTTGTTCACATTCAATGAAACTATTTCTGGCACTAATCTATTCGATACAAAGATGTAATCTAGTATGGATTTTTGCCCACCTCTTTCCCAGGTTGGCTTCACAGGTATGTCTCCTCGAGTTGTTCCGTTCTGCATTACCAGATTCCTGTGTGCCATTTCGTCTAACCAACATTCGCACTTGTATCTTTCTTTGAAATTCATAGGAGTCTTTACTTGGTCAATTTCTATTAATTTCATGTTAAAGTCTCCACACACTATCAGCGGGGCCCCCGGGTCATCAGTTAGAATGTTATCTATTGCTTCTAGGAAGTCGTCTTCAAATTTTTGATGCGTTTTTGATGTTGTGTTCCAGTAAACGTTTAGGAGATGAATAACTTGCTCTTTCTTCTCTATCTGATTTACTGATTCAACACCAACCATCTGCAGAAAAGGCGATAAGTTTAGTACTGATTTGATTCTCATACCAGAGTTTCTTTTAATGAGAACTAATTGGCCCGACATCGGGCGGCCTTTTTTCTGTCTAATGGCTGGATTTATTGCAACTTCGAAGCCTTCAACATATGGTGTACTAGTAAGCCACGTTTCTTGGAGACATATCACATCGGCCTTTGCTAAGATTTCAGGTGTTGAGTTCAAAAGATGAGAGAAGCCTCTCGTATTCCAAGAGGCTATCATCAACTTTGTTGATTGCTCATGGCATTAACTCATCGTCGGACCATTTAGAGATTTTGCCAGCCATGCCCATTTATTTCCCCTATCCTCAGGGGCATTCAGCTTCTCATTCTTTGGATGCGTTGACTTTATCACCTGACCGTTCTCAACTGTTATTTTGATTTCTTTCAATCTTATCTCTATCATTGAGCAGGGCATTTTTCCTTCTCCTTCTTTCGATTGTATTTCATCACTCCTCTGAGCCTCTGCTCTTATACATGCTGGTCCAGGGGTGTTCGCCAAGGGGCCGATTCCTTTTTCCGATTGCAAGTTTTTTTCCCTTTGATTTTTCAAGCGCTTCTCCCACCAAAGCATTGTCCACCTCATAAACTAGGTAGCCCGCATCACACAGCTGCCTCTCACACATGACCAGTTCCACATCCTTCCTGTCAATGATGTGTTGAAATTGTTTGCTTTAGCACACTCATAAAACTAGCTCATCCGGTGGTAATAAGAGCCACCTTTTAGCCCTTCAGCCCTTTGGCTGCCTTTTACTGCATAACCCGCCAGTGGTTTCTCCAGCTGTACTGTTTCGAACTCTAAACCACAGTGACCTACGGGCTGTATTAAATGTGTACACTTTGGATGGAATACAAACAGTTGACCTACTTCTCAGGTTGTACCCATGTCTAAGACCCAGCAGTCACAGAATCTAATCCGCAGTTCTGTGGAATACTGCTATACCACTCTGGAGAACACCATTTTTAGTTTTTACGACAATTGGATCATTTTGTCTGTCAACAGATACTTCCACTAGTATAGAAGGTTGAGGGACAGCTCTCTCCTCTATATCTGTTAGATAGGCGATACACCACGCGCCACCCAGGGACAGGGTGTTCTTCTTTAGGGTGAGATACGCCGAGCCGGGTGGCCCCTTTTTTGTGTTAGAGTGTGAGCACTCGCTTGACCATATTTTTCCATTTTTTACATGTTCGTTGAATGACTACCTTCCTAGAGAACCCTTGTTTTTGTGCTATCCCATGTTTCCTCGTTAACGGTTAAAAGGACGACCACGGCTAGTCCGTGCTCTTTAGCTTTTTCAAGCTTTCCCTGTTTGTTTCAAGACGGTCATCCGGGAGGTCCCAATCCTTACATCTCAGCCTCTCAGAAACCATGCGTGAACGCCAAGTGTCTTGACCTCTCTTGCGAGAGAAGATCCTCTTCGTGGAAGACATATTGGAGGGTAGATGGACATGTCCACAAGGTCCAGGTACCATGTCTTCCTGGGCCAATCCGGGGCAATTAGGATCATGGGTTGATCCCCTGAACTTTATCAACCTCCGGATTATACGAGTAATCACAGGGACTGGAGGAAACGCGTACAAGAGTGGAAATTCCCAGTCCACTACGAACGCGTCCCCTAGAGCTCCTCTTGGAGGAAATTCCTGTGAGCAGTACTGGTCGCACTTCCGGTTGACAATGGTTGCAAACAGATTCACTTCAGGGGTTCCCTAAAAGGTGAAGATCTCTTTAAGGACTTCCTGAGCTAGTTCCCACTCGTCTGAGACTGTGCTCTGCCTGCACAGAGCATCCGCCGCCATATTCTGCTCTCCGGCTAGGTGAACTGCCGACAGAGATTCCTTCTTGTATTGCCCAGAACCAGAACTGCATTGCATCTCTGCACAGTGGTAGTGAACCTACACCTCTCTTGTTGAGGTAGTAGAAGGCCACTGTGATGTCTGTCATTATCAGGTCATTCTTTCCCCGTACAGAGGGAAGCAAAGGCTTCAGGTCTAGTCTGATTTCCCTCAGCTCCAAAAATTGGATGTGTAGTTTGGACCCCGATGGAGACCAACGACCGCCGATTGTCAGTTCGTTGGTATGGGCTCCCCACCCCGCGAGTGAAGCGCCCATCACTACCGCCATCTCCGGCCATGGTTGCCAAAAAGATTCTCCCTTGAGAATGTTGTCCTCGCAAGCCCACCAAATCAGCTCTTGAGCAACTCTGCTCGGAACTTGCAGTTGGTCCGACATTGCCTGAAAATTGGGACCACTGAGTTCTGAGAGCCCACTGAAGGTATCTCATTCTCAATCTGGCCTTTAGCACCAGGAAATGAGACAGAGTAACCTCAGAAAAATAAAGGCTGGAAGATGTTGGGCATTCTGGAATTTTACTACCATCTGCTGAATGTGTTGAGCTCTCACCTCGGGAGGTGAGACTTTCCCTGAGGAAGTATCCAAGACCGCTCCGATGAACTGGAGTCTTTGGAATGGTATCATTTGGGACTTCTTGTAATTGAAGGAGAAGCCAGTCTGTGTAGGGAGTGGCAGGTGATACTGAGATGTTCCTGGGCTTGCTCGGTGAGCTAGCCCTGATCAACCGGTCGTCCAGGTAGGGGTAAATGTGAATCCCACCCTCTCCTGAGACGTGCTTCCACTACTGCCATCAGCATGGTGAAAACCCTTGGGGCGGAGGTCAGCCCGAACGGCAGAACTGATAGTGAGAACCGCCAACTGCGAACCTCCGGTACTTTCTGTGCTTTGGATGGATTGGCACATGAAAGTAAGCATCCTGAAGGCCCAATGATAGCAACCAGTCTTGGAGCTGGAGAGCCTAAAGGATCTGAGAAAGGGTATACATCTTAAACGTGTCCTTCCTGAGGCACTTGCTCAAGTTTCTTAAATCAAAGATGGGTCTCAATCTTCCGTCCTTCTTGGGAATCAGAAAATAAGGGGAATACCAACCATTGTTCCTCCCTGCTACAGGTACTTGTTCTATTGCACCTTTCTCTAGCAGTGTTAAAATTTCCTGCACAAGAAGCAGATCTGGAATTTTGACAGAGTTATTTCCTGGTGGATGATCTTGAGGCCTTTTTAGAAAAGGAAGGCAGTAACCGTGAGCTACTGTTTCCAGTGCCCAAGCATCTGAAGTAATGCCCTGCCATTTGTTCAGATGCAGAGAGATTCTGCCTCCCACCGGGGTCTTGTGGGTCAAGGCCTCAGAGTGGCTTAGAGGCGGCTTCAGCAGCGGCTGAGGGTAAAGATGCCGCTGCTGGAGCTGATTTAGCACTCCTTCCTTCCACCACGAGGAAATGTTCTTTGCCCCCTTTGTCCGGCCTGTCCTCTTCCTCTACCAACTAAGGAATAGAAGCGAAAAGAACGACTCCTCCAGGAAGATGAGCCTGAATAAGGTTGTTGAGGTTGTCAAATGGAAGCGCTAAGTGACTTGGCCGCTGCCGTAGAGGTCTGCAGCTTCTCCAGACTCTCATCCGCCTTGCTCCCGAACAACCTTGAGCCGTCGAAGGGCATGTTGAGCAGTCTGACCTGCACGTCCTGTGCAAATCCCGACGTTCTCAACCACGCAAACCTGTGCAGTACAGCGCTTGCAGCCATGGATCTGCTGATGCTGTCAGCAGTATGCAGTCCTGATTGGAGACACTCTCCCATCGTCTCCCTGCCATTGTTAACTATATTCAGGAAGCCTTCCCTTTCCTCGCCTTCCGGGATGTGATCAGCCACCATGGCAACACAGTCCCACAGGGTATAAGTAAATCTAACCAAGGTACAGGTAACATTAGTGGACTTCAAGGCCATGCTGCCTGAAGGGAAGACCTTGCAAGCCCATGCATCAACCTTCTTATAGTCTCTATACGGGGAACAGAGGGATAGGCAAATTGTTTGATTGAGGTAGCAGCCTGGACTACTAAACTCTCAGGTTTAGGATGTTTGGTGAGAGTCTGGATCACTGCTAGAGGGTCTATACTTCCTAGAGAAGTTCCTGTTAACAGCAGGTCCAGATTCTGGAGCTTCCCAATTGGCCACAACCTTCCTGTGAAGGGCCTTCTGGAAGGGTAAAATTGGGTCCTTCTGAGGTCCCTGGTCCAGGAAATCCATCATGTCATCCTGCTCATATGTACTCCGTGACTCAGTTCTTAAGGTTTCTATAACCCGAAACGGCATGGTCCGACGCGTCAGGCCTACCAAACTCCAGCTCTGGTGAAGTGTTGAGTCCACTAGCAGATTGGAGGGAGTCGCAGAGGTCCTTCATCCTTCACTCTGGGTCAATGAGCTCTTCAGGTACCTCTTTAGTGCGAAATCACACTCCAAATGGTGATGCGTCCTTATCAGAAGCATGTTCCTCTTCATAGATAGAGGACATTGACTTAAAGTATTTTTTCGGTACAGGCGTGAAGATTTTTTCCTGAACCGTTATGGACTTCGATGGGAATCGAAGATTCCGTCGACTGTCAAAGACGGCTTCAAGAAAGGGGTCGATTTAGTAGGAATCGCCCTAGATTTTGGCGTCGAAGCAATCAGCGTCAATGGCGTTGACAAATTCATTGAAGGCCTCGACGATTTAAGGTTTTTCGACAGTATCGGAGATGGACTCGACTCACGAATCAATACCTTTGACGCCTTTTCGTCAGGTCGAGTACCTCGAACAGCCGATTTACTACTCACCTTTAACTAAGTATCTGACCTCCTTGAGTCATCCAAAGGAGCAACCGGGGCATGGCTCTTTTGCGTGATTCTTTTGAGAGGGTTGAGGCCGCATTCTCAAAGATTCATATAATTTCTAATCTAAAGCGGAATCAGACCCAGTCGGGCACTTGATTGCCTCTGTAGAGGTATCCGATGAAGAGGGAGACCTATGGCGTCTATTCTTCGAAGAAGACGAAAACTGCCTCGATAGACTCCTCGACCGGGACCTCGTCGACCGTTTATGCCGAGTGTAGTCTTTAGGCTCCCTGGATTTCTTTTCCTTCTTCGAAGAAGCCTTCGAAGCCTCCCTCCCCACCGCCAGTTTACCTCTGCGTTTCTGGGGAGCTTTTTCTGTCATGGATTGACAGGATCCACAGTCATTGGTCTGGTGGCCTACCCAAACACCAAAAGGCAGACACAGTGAGGATCGGTTATTGACATCTTCGACCCAGTCATAACATTTCTTAAATCCGACTTTGGAGTCGAAGAAGACAACATTTTTCAACAGAAAATCAAAGCGCGCCGTTACTACTCGAAGCAAAGCTTTCAGAAAAACTTAACTGAAGGCAATGGGCTCTGCACAAGCTATTTATACTACTGATGACGTCGACACGCTACGGCGGCCCTCGAAGGACATCAACGCCACGACATCGTGCACAGTTCTGCCGAGAAAACATTTTCCGAAGCAGCAAAGCTGGCGAGATACAAATATCAAAGATGAGGAATACGTGGGAGGACACAATCCATTCGAAAGGCAACATCATGGATTCCTTTGCTGGACACAAACGTCGACCTTAGCAGACAGCGGTTCAGGTGCAGCAAATATGGAGGCTGGTTTTTATCCGCAGGAAGTCCAGGTACTTGCAGCAATTGCAGCACCCTAAACCTCCCTAGAACACAAAATGGATGTCCAGTTATTACGCCAAGATGTGCGGTCCCTTGCGGAGCGAGTCACGAACACTGAGGAGCTTCTAAATAGACACCACTGCCACCACCACCACCGATCCAGCCACCCATCTGAAGACACTGGAAGCCAAGAAGCAGAACAGAGCGCTGAGGATGCGGAGGGCCGATCCTGCCTCGGAGTCCTTGGCATACCTGAAGACACAGAAGGCAGGGACCCTACGACCTATATTGAAAGCCTGTTCCAGCAGGCGGTTGGCTCAATCAAGTTATCGCAGGGATTTGCATTTGAAAGGGCTCACCGATCTCTACAAAATAAGTCCCCACCTGGGTCACATCCACGCCCAATCATAGCCAAGATATTACACTTTCGAGACAGAGGTGCTCCTACAGTTCTCCAGAGACGGCGGAATGATTCATTGAGGTGGCTCGAACGCAGCCATCTATCCAGATTAAACCTCCTTGGTGCAACAACAACAGAACTGATTCATCTGTCAAAGCCAGGCTACGGAAGAACGGGATCAGATATATGCTCACATATCCAGCAAGACTTAAAGTGATACACGATGGGAGCTCAAGGTTCTTTGAGAGCCCAGAAACAATATCAATGTGGTTGGAGCACAACAACCTAGACACATATGAAGATTCGACACAACGGAAGACAAGAACTGGGACCCCTTAAATGGTATTTACGGGAGACCAGCACTGCATTCCATTGAGCCAAGACGCCCAGGCTTATAAAATTTGAGAGCCCAAAAGCAGTGTCAATGTGGTTGGAACATAACTTAGATACAAACGAAAACCCTACACAACACGGAATCGAGGCTGAAACTAATTTGACACAGGCACGGTAGAACATTGCTGAGCACTATTGGGATACGCCGCCTGGACATCAAGAACTGAACGTGCACTATGGCTTAGACAATACGAACAATGCTGTTATAAAACTTGAACAGAGGTTTTGTCTACAACCGCATTACAACTCATGCCAATATACGAACAAAGCCGTAAATGTAGCAACTAATATGCCAGAGCAGGAGACCCAACCCACTGAGCGCTGATGGAACCCACCCCGATCCATATCGACAGTCGGCAGGTTACATCTGTCGAATTCCTTGGCTGGTGCCTGCTCTGGGAAGCAGGCACCGCCGGGCCCAAGCAGACCATATCTGTTGGGCATAGTTGGAACCCCATGTTGTGGGCTGGTTGTTGAAGTTTAGTTTGATTTACCCAACCATTGAGATTCTTAATACCTATTCTATGTCAAGACGGAGGCGAGCATTATGCTTCATCTTCTCATTTATTAGCTCTTCAGCAGTTTCAACAAATCAAATAAAATGTCCATCTTTTCGTTGAAAACCAAAATTCTTTTTTTCTTTTTTACAAAAACTTCATTTCCCATCAACCCTAGGTCCCTGTCCCAGTGTCCTGGTCATGTGACCTAGTCCTTCCTCTTCCTGTAACCTCCTCTTCTTTTCCTGCTCTCCAGAGATAAGTACCCTTTCCACTTAGCTGCATATTCAGTCAGCATTTGTATTAGGGTTTTGTTGTATATTTGCAGATAAATTGAAGATTTCGTGATAACATAATGTTAAGGGAACGCGCAGCGTAGCGAGGATTGCGTAATCCGTGTGTTTATAAGTTTATCCGACGGCCCCGTGCTGCAGTATCAGCACTCCAGGGGTTGGCCTGAGGCCGCGTCGGCTCACTCGCGTTACACGCGAGTGAGCAAAGAGCCCCCACCTTTGTGGGGGCGGAGCAAAGTACGCGGAGGAGCCTGCAGAGGCGGCTTTGTTCGCTCGCAGCAGGTGCGAAGGAGCGGGAGCCCCACTCTTGTGGGGGCGGAGCTGACATCCAGACGCGTACGAGCGTCTTACGGAGAGCCGCTCACACGGCCCCCACCCTCGCAGAGGAGGGGCTTAAAGCCGTGGAACCCGGCGATTCAATTGGGAGAGCGCGAGGCCCCCTCCCTTGGAAAGGAGGGGCTAAGCGCTTTGCGGGCATTGCGCTCCGGTCTCCCTTCAGTGACAGATCGTAAGAAATCACCGGAAAAACAGATTATACGCCGTTAGGTGAAAGAAGTGCATTATCACACCACAGTTCGAGTCAGAGCATAAAGTGAACTCAGTGCCTGCACTGAAAGAGAAAGAAGCTGCTTAGCAGCCAGGTGCAGCCTCAAGAGAGGAGAGTGAAGAGTGGACGTGCCACTACACCTGTTCAGGTACTATCAGGCACCTACCAGCACACAACATGGCTGAATTTCAATGGAGTGAGGAGGAGCAAGAAGCCACATATTCTGAAGACTTGGCTCAAAGCTTCAAAGATGTGCTGGGCGAATCACTCGTAGAGGCAGTGGCTCCAGAAGTTAGACCCCTGCAGGAACGCCTGCAGACGATTGAAACATTCCTGAGCCCACAGGGGTGTATTAAGGCCCGGAAGAGCGCAAACCCTTTTGACCCCCCCGGGCCAACTTGAAGGTGAAAATCCAAAGGCCCCAGAGGCGACCGACGCTTTCATTAGGCTGAAGGAAGCCTTTATGTGCAAGTCGGGGGTGCCGAGCCTCATGACCCCCCTACCCAGGGGAAGAGAATATAAGAGACACGGAGGAAGAGGTTCCCCAAGAAGAGGAACTCGCAGAATCTCCGACATCCTCGCAAGAGGAATGTGATAAGGGGGGAGATGAAGGGAGTTTACCGCCTCCGAAAAAGAGGCTGAGGAAATTGAACAATATAGAGGAGGAAACCTCAGATATGTTTCAGCCGGAGGAGATCAGAAACCCAAGATCCTCAGAATGGGTGCCTTCTCCAAGAGTGGCGCGATACACGACTCAGAGGCTGCGCAAGGCACTTGAAAAGGAGGTGAGGCAAAGGATGAGGGCCGAATGCCCCAGGCCAGAACTCCCAGGAAAGGTAGCAGAAGCACCAGAATTGGATCCTAAAATGCTAGCTTTCGTAGCTAAATCAAACAGAGACCCTAGGAAAGGGATCGACCGCTCATGGAGGAGTTGCCAGGAGAAGGTCCTGGATCTAGCGGGTCCAATGGCCAAGATCATGGACCTGGCAGAGCGGGCAAAAGATACAGGGGAAGAGATTGACCCGGAAGTGCTAGCAAACTGGGCGCAAAGAGCTGTATGTCTTTTAGGTAACGCAAACTGTGCGATATCCTCTGAGCACAGAAGAGGACTACTATTGAAAATAGATCAGAAATTAGGAGACCTGTCCCCATACGAGGCAGGCGAAGCTGCGCAGGGGCTACTGTTCGGTGAAACATTCGGAAAAGAGATGGGGAGGTTCGTAGGGACCTACACCTCGCTGGAGAAAGCACAAGCCTCTATAAAGAAGATCTTCCCTGGAAGGGTTTTTGGTGGGACCGGTCGGTACAGAGGCCGAGCGACCGGTCGCTATCAGACGACCAGAAGGCCTCAATCAAACAGAGCACAATATTGGGAAGATAAGAAACCAGACACTTTCTTCCAACCCAGAGGTCGCTTCCCCAGAGGAAGGCGAGGCAGAGGACCAGGAAGAGGACAGTACGTCCCCACAGGTGAGAGCATCCACATATCCTGCAGTAGGGGGGGAGGACAGCGAAGTACTGGGAAAACTGGCGCGCGCTTTCCAGCGACGCTTGAGTGCTACAGACAGTCAAGGGCCTACACATACAATTTACACAGACCCCAAACCAGTACAATGCCCCCCAGACCAATAGTAGCAGCATGAACAGAGAAAGATTTGTTGCACGCAGAACTACAGAGCCTAGCGAAGAAACGAGCTATCGAGCCATGCATAGCTCCGAGGTTCATAAGCAATATGTTCCTGGTCCACAGAAAAGAAAAAGTGAGACCAGTCATAAATTTGAGGGACATGAACGAGTGGGTAGTTTACAACCACTTCAAAATGGAAGGGACTCACCAGTTGAGAGACACGCTCAGACGGGGCGACTGGCTCGCAAGAATAGACCTGAAGGACGCATATCTCACGATCCCAGTAGAAAAAGAATACCGATCCTTCCTGGCGTTCGACTGGGACGGGCGATTATGGCAGTTTGCCACGATGCCGTTCGGATTAGCGTCCGCTCCCTGGGCGTTTACGAAACTGATGAAGCCAGTAGCAGCAGCGATCAGGGAGAAAGGGATACGGATCATCATCTACCTAGACGATATCCTAATAATGGCAAGCAGCGAAGATGTTCTTCACTACCAGACCAGCTGGGTAGCGAACCTCTTAGCCTCAGCCTCTCTGGGATTCCTGGTGAACCGAGAGAAGTCGGAGATGGTGCCAGCAAGGAGGATAGAGTTCCTAGGTTTTATCATAAATACCAGGTCAGCGACCCTGGAGCTGCCGAACAGGAAGATTCGAGATATACGAAGAGAAATAAGGATCTGTCTTGGCAGTCCAACCACATCTCTGCGAATGATCGCACGGATTGTAGGTCTGTTAGCAGCATCAATCCAAGCGATATTCACAGGACCCCTGCATTATGGAGCACTTCAGAGACTGAAAATAAAGCACCTTCAGCAAGGGCTTAACTACCACCAGCTAGTGACGCTAGACCAAGAGTCCAGAACAGAGCTAGAGTGGTGGCTCCAGAACATGGAGGCATGGAACGGCAGAGCCATTTTTGGCGACCGCCCGGACATGATAATAGAATCAGACGCCAGCAGGGCAGGCTGGGGAGCCCGATGTGGAGAGCTCCAAAAACAGGAGGCAGATGGAGCTCGGAGGAGCTCAAACTGCACATAAACTGCCTGGAACTATTGGCCGGCTCTTTTGCGATCAAGGCCTTCACCAAGGACAAAGTGAACTCATGTATACTACTGAAGATGGACAACATCTCGGCAGTCAGATACATAAATCACTTAGGTGGAACGAAGTCCAGATTGTTAGCGGAAATAGCCAAGGACTTTTGGCACTCCTGTCTGGAGTCAGGAACGGCAGTGATAGCAGAATATTTACCAGGCGCTCAGAATGTAGTGGCGGACTGGAACTCCAGACATCTAACAGACTCCAGCGACTGGATGCTGGACAGATCAATCTTCCAACAGATAGAAGAGCTCTGGGGGCCGATTCATACAGATCTATTTGCGTCCAGATGAACGCTCGGAAGAGCAGATTTTTCAGCTGGAAGCTAGACCCAGCAGCAGCAGGGACAGATGCCTTTCTACAAAATTGGAGAGAAGAGACACGATACGCGTTTCCTCCATTTGTAATGATAAGCAGAGCTTTAACGAAAGTTCGCAGAGAGGCAGCGAATCTGATAATAGTAGTCCCGATATGGAAGTCGCAAGTATGGTTTACAGCACTGATGGAACTGATAGCCGACTATCCAAGAATATTGCCGCAAAGAGAAGACCTTCTCACGGACCCAGTTGGGTCGTATCACCCTCTGAGAGCGAAGGGGACGCTGCCGCTGATGGCGTGCAAGATAGCAGGAGACGTTGGAATCTCCCAGGAATTTCGGCACAAGCTGCGAGCCTCATCGCAGAGTCATGGGCTCTGTCGACTAGAAGGAGCTACGACGCAGCATGGAACATGGTCAAGGTGGTGCAAAAAGAGGTTTTCATCCCGTTTCTGCCCCTTTAGTAGAGATTTCGAATTTCCTAGCAGAACTTTTGCAGGATGGCAAAGCCTACCGAACGATAGCGGTATATAGATCCGCAATATCAGCAGGTCATACGCCTATAGAAGGGGTCCCAGTGGGGGAGAATGTAGCAGTGATCAGACTTCTAAAAGGGATAAGATTTAGGAAGCCACCGCAGCCAAAATACAAATCTCTACGGGATGTAACAGTCGTGCTACGACTATTAGCAGACTGGCCCAGTAATAGATATTTATCGTTAGATAGACTGTCAGAAAAGCTGGCAATGCTTCTGTGCATGATTTCATGTAGAAGAGTAGCAGATATCAGAGCATTAGAAATAGACAGAATGGTATACGGACCAGACGGAGTGACTTTCCATCTGGCAAAGAGAACGAAGACAGATTCCTCATCAAAAACATACCCATATATGCAAGATCATCCTAAATGGTGCGTAGCCGCATGTATAAGAGAGTATGTAAATAAGACAGCTGAGACCGATGGGGACGACGCAATTACTGATAGCGCGCAGGAAGCCGCATAAGGGCGCAGCGACAGCCACCATAGCGAGATGGGTTAGAGAAGTTATGTCCCTAGCAGGGATAGACATGAAAAAATTTGGAGCACTCTCAGTGCGAGGAGCAGGCGCATCCAAAGCAATGAGGCAGGGTGCGACATTACAAGATATACTGAAAGCAGCCGATTGGGCGAGTGATAACACGTTCAGAACGTTTTATTTTAAACCGATTAACACATTGGCAGAAGCTATGGTAAGAAGCTTTGAACAAGCATAATGCTCGCCTCCGTCTTGACATAGAATGAAGATTCCGCCTACTAATAGCGCAGGGAGCTCTTGATTCTATTAAAGACAAAGAGGCGAGCATTACTTTCCCGCCCTAGATACACGGGAGAGACAAGAGGATGACAAAGTAATGTACGGTGATATACATCTGAGTGAATAACAAGATTTTCCTCCCAGAATAGGGTGTGTATCCGCCGCCCTAACATGTACTGTTTGCGTCTTAGGAGACAATCAGAAGAATGGCTGAAGACGTTCGAGTAGAGAACAGGACACTTTGATCAAGATCGCAAGTTATAATGCGAGGGATCTTATCCGCAGAGTTCTACAGTTCAGAGACTTTTCGGAACAAGTTGACAGTTCAGTAATAGTTAAGATTGCAGTTGAAAAGCAGTCAAAGAAGAGGATGTTACAGGAAGAGGAAGGACTAGGTCACATGACCAGGACACTGGTACAGGGACCTAGGGTTGATGGGAAATGAAGTTTTTGTAAAAAAGAAAAACAAAAATGTTTTGGTTTTCAACGGAAAGATGGACATTTTATTTGATTTGTTGAAACTGCTGGAGAGCTAATAAATGAGAAGATGAAGCATAATGCTCGCCTCCTTGTCTTTAATAGAATCAAGAGCTCCCTGCGCTATTAGCAGGGGGAATCTTCATTGTTCCCTACACTGCATGACATTCAAGAGTATGCAAAATATGGCACCACTCACTGTTCTACATTCATGTGTGCCCTGCGATACAGAAAACCAGTGCGTGATGGTAATGGGAACATGTAAGAAAGCATGACACAGATTTAAATTATCACCTGGAATGTGAGAGGCTTAGGCACATACATACGTAGAAATAGAGTTAAGTCATATTTCCAACATAGGTTTTTGATAGCCCTGCTACAAGAAACCCATCTGACAGCCAAAGAGAAAGAGACTGTAGCGAAATACTGGGGTGGCACAGTATCTGGGGGCCCATACTCTAAGTACGCAAGAGGTGTTCTCACATGCGTCAATGGCTCGCTTCCGTTTCAGTTCCTAAATTGCGACAGAGACACTGAGTGTCGATATGTCATCCTTAAGGGGTACATGGGTAGCATGGAGGTAGTCCTAGTTAATTCCTAAAACTCAAATCATGCTATACCAGCACACATTCAAACATGGACTCCTCGCATGAACCCCTACAGGGATGCCTTCTTTATATGGGCCGGAGATTTGAATTGTGTTTGTGACACTACAGAAGATAGGTCCATACCGCTTTGGTCTCGATCCTCCCCAGCCGCAGTGGCTTTAAACACTGCTCTGAATGAGCTAGCCTTAGCAGATGTATGGCTGGAGATTCACCCGGACTTGAACGAGTACTCCTACTACTCCTCTCCTCACAACCTTAATACGAGGTTAGGCTACACCTTTGGGAGCGCAGAACACCTACAGAACATATGGGCTGCGTAATATCGGATCACTCTTCCCTTATTGTGAAGTGGTACTGCGAGAAGCCACAGACCTCTGTTCAGATGTGGCACTTGCCCACTGACGCACTGTAAGATCTAGCCTTTTGAGAACAACTTCGAGATGCAACAACCCTTTTTCTCGAAGAAAACACTGGCAGCATAGGAAGATGGGGGACGGTCTGGGAAACCTTAAAAAAGTGGTTAGTAGGGGAGAAGTTATGCAAGGGCAGGAGGAGTTCAGAGACAATTAAAGGCTGTCAAACATTTATTCCTTAAATAAAACAAAATGCAACATTGATGAAGAACAGCAGGAATATGTATCATACTAGCATATTTGGTTGTTTTTTTGGTTTCTTGTTTATTTGTTTCTCCCCTTTTCTTTAGTGTCGGTATCCCCCCACCCTCTTATAATGTTCTATTGTTCAAAGCTTATTGGCCTGTCATGCTGCACTGTATGATGTTACATCGCCGTAACCACATGTCATTTGATCACTGTATTTAAAACAATTTAATACACATTTTTTTTAAAGTGATGTTTTACCACATTTGAAAAGAACTCTAAATTACCCATTCCACTGGGTGCTGAATGGTGGAAGACAAAAGGAGATATTCATTTGGAATCTGATGTTTGTGCTGGGAACTTGCCCAGTGTAGCACAGGGAAGAACTAAATATATTTAGAAAGGGGCTGATGAAGCTCCGGGGAGATGGAGGATCTTAACACAAGGGGGGACTGCTGGAGGAAATGTTTTTAGAGTTTTTAGAGTGAGCTAATCCCTGGATTAGTGGTACTGTAACACCTATCAATACCACCCTACTGTGCCCCGCTTTAAGTATGTTGGATATGGTCTTTTGTAGATGATTTTGGGAATTGGTTATGCATTATGACATTTTTAGGATGTTTATAATATTGTTTTATTTTTGATGGATTTTTTGCATCCGAATACATTTGTTCGACTGACTGAAATATCTTCCCTTTTTGTAAAGGGATTCTTGATCTTTGGGCATATTTTAAATTTTGACAGAGTGGCTTGAGCACTTGAATATTTCCTATGTGTACAAGGATTGGATAAATCGGACAACAGTTTCTCCAAGTCAAGTGACCTAGGTAATCTCAGGAATTTACTCCTCATCCTGAGAATCTAAGATTTGTTCCCTGAGACAAAAGTAAAAATAATGTTCAATATAAACCTACTTGCTATACCTTAGCAAATAGTTTTCACTGAGTACAAATTTTACCTTTGTCTCACGGGTCTGAGATGTAAAGTTCATCAGAAGATACACAATTTACCTCTGTCAGGGAACAAGAGAAAGAGAAATGGTCCAGTGGATTGTGAAGAAGGATTACAATGGCGGTTGCGTCATCAGAATCCAAGAACAAGAATCGAATTCTACGACAAGACCGGAGGCGAGCATTATGCTTACAACTTCTTTGATACTGCCAACCACAGCTTTTCAAATGTTGGTTTCTTTTCCTTTTTTTTTCCAAACAGATGAAACATATGTAAATAAAAATAAAAAAAGCCATAACAAAACGAAAAAACCATGAGCACTACATCCCCCATGAGGCTCTGCTGTCTGGTAGTCTCCAGCCTCCACCTCACTGGCCAATCCGGGACCCCTTTCTACTACAAAGTGTCTGCCATATAGAGTCCTGTCCTCTTCTTTTTTGCTGCTGCCACAGATGAGTACATGTTCTGAGCTATTCTTGAGTAGCGTAGTGCATGTACTGACGAACTATATATAGATTTACCGTTCTTCATTCTTGCTATTCTAACTTTGGTAGCGCGCGCAGCGTTTCATAATTAGAATAGCTTTGTATTCTACATTAAGCAATTACTGCGTTCATTCTTTGCTGAACGTCGCGTGACACCGCGTGTACGTTTGGGAACGTTCGAGGCTGACAGCGCAGGCCCGCGAGTGATCACACTCGCGTTAGGGCTCCGGTCCGTCAGCTCTTACCTTGTGTGTCAAAGTAGCCCAGCGAGTGGCCCGATGGCACGGATAATGCACAGAGAGTAAACAAACCTCCTCATTCAGTGAGACACAACAAGGAGGGCACGCGCATGAGCAGTAGCGCATTGTAGACGTATTAACGGCCACATTAGATTTTCGGAGTGACGAGTTCACAGACATTCCATTCCCTACTCCACGCTCTACAAATGCTTACAGAGCTTATGTTCCTAGCGATTAAGCTAATGGAGCAGAGGCAGTGCAGAGCACCAAACGAAAAAGTAAATAAAGGAATAAAATAAATGGAGCTAAGAAGCTAATTCAGGCCACTTAGCAACATCTTTCCATCGTTGTGCAGACACCTGCAGCAGCCCCTATGGCCCAAAACCTGAGAGAAGATGTGTGGCGCGATGGGAGTGAGGGAGAACAAGAAATGGGAGAGGAGTACATGGGAGAAGATGAGAATGACCTCTCCTATAGTTTAAAAAAAGTCTTAGGAGACTCTAGTATGAGCTGTTGCTCAGGGAGTTAAGCCTCTGCAAGACAGGTTGCTAATCCTGGAGTAAATATTGGGCAAGAAGGCTGGCATGCTCGATGACCCAGGTGAGGGGACCTCCACACAAAAGCCTCTAGAACAAGTAGAGGAGGGGAGAAAAGTGGACCGGGAGAGGAAAGACTCTTCTACTCTGCCGGGCACAGATACGGGGAAGATAAAGAAGCCCCAGGAGGCGGCTGACATATTCAACAGGCTTAAGAATGCCTTCATTACAAAATCAGCACTGCCCAGCCTCATACCCCCCCCCCTGCCCCAGGGACGAAAAATATAGGGGAAGATACATCATCCCCAGACCAGTCAGAGCAAGACTTACCCGAAGAGGATGCGCAAAGATTAAGTAAAGAGAGCGTAGCCTCGCGGAAGAAGAACTCCTGCGAGCCCAAAGCCAGCGCTGTGGAGGCCCCCCAGGAGGAAGACATGTCAGACATGTTTGAACCAGAGCCATTAGGCACCCAAGGTCCACAGAATGGGTTCCGTCTCCGAGGGTGGCCTTATACATGTCTCAAAAAATGAGGAAACCTATGGAAAAAGACACCAGGTTCCGACTCAGAGCAGAGTGTCTGAGGCCCGAGTAAGCAGGAAAGGTGGCCGAAACACCTGAACTCGATCCCAAGATGCTAACGTTCATAGTGAAGGCAGGGAAAGATGCCAGAAATGGCATGGACCGGACCTGGAAGACATGCCAAGACAAACTGCTGGATCTGACGGGACCCATTGCCAAAGTAATGGACCTAGTAGAAAGGGAAAAGGATACCGGGGAGCCGGTGGATCCAGTCACTCTAGCAGGATGGGCCCAGAGGGCGGTCTGCATGTTGGGCAACGCCAACTTCATGATATCTGCCGAGAGACGCCACTCTATGCTTCTAAAAATAGGTAATAAGCTAGGAGACCTAGCTTCATACGAAGCAGGAGAGGGTGCCCAACGCCTCCTTTTTGGAGATACCTTCGTAAAGGAAATGAATACATTTATAGGGACATTTACCACCTTGGAGAAGGCACAACCCTCCATCAGGAAGGTGCTCCCAGGGCAAATTTTTGACGGGGCCTGCCGATATAGGGGCCGATTGGCCGGCCGGTTCAATTCCAACAGAAGACCTCAAGATTCCAGAGCGCAGTATTAGCAAACGCACCAGCAAGACGCGTTCTTCCACAACAGAGGCAGAGGCCCCCCCGAGGACGTCGGGGGCATGGTTACTAGCGACACCAGAGCAATAGTACAGGTGAGTAAAAGCGCAGCAAGATATCCTCCAGTGGGGGGGCAGGACGATATATTCCTTGCGCAGCAGGCACAATCTGTCTTCAGATGCATGGGTCCTGCAGACAGTACAAGGTTTCGTGTTAGACTTCATAGAACCTCCAGAGCAAAAGCATTAGACGCAGAGATCCAAGCACTAGCGCAGAAAAACGCAATAGTAAGAGCAACGTCGCACAAGTCAACCTTTCTGAGCAACATGTTCCTAGTCCATCGCAAAGACAAGGTTCGAAGGAACTGAACAGCTGGCTAGTGTACAGGCACTTCAAGATGGAAGGGATCCATCTGCTAGGAGATCTGCTCAGAAAAAGAAAACTGGCGCGTCTAGACCTAAAAGATACATATCCAACAGTACCAATAGCAGCGCATTGCCGCTCCTTCCTAAGGTTCATCTGGAAGGAGGAGACGTGGCAGTTCAAAAGCCTACCATTCGGCCTAACTTGGGCTCCATGGGCATTCACCAAGCTCATGAGGCTGGTAGCAGCAGCGCTTCAGGATCAGGGCATTCGGATGATCATCTACTTAGACGATATCCTCCTCATGGCGGAAGACGGGAGTTGTTTGGAGAGTCAGGTCCAGTGGGCGATAGACCTAATTTCGAGCCTGGGTTTCCTAGTTAACGGAGACAAATCAGAGCTGGCACCAACCAAGCGACTAGAATTTTTAGGCTTCACCTTAGATACAAGAAAAGCCACATTAGAGCTTCCAGCGTCAAAGATCAGATCGATCAAGAAAGATCTGAGATCAGCGCTCGTGAAGCCAGTCATCTCGCTGCCGAATCTAGCCAGGATAGTAGGGCTCCTAGCAGCATCCATTCAAGCTATCTTTCCCGGCCTATTACACTATCGAGCTCTTCAGAGACTGCAGATCAAATTCTTGACGAAAGGCTGGAGATACATACTAGTTCCTCTAGACGAAGAGAGCAAGAAAGAACGAACCTGGTGGCTCCACAATATGGAGGCGTGGAATGGCCGAGCCATTTTCTGAGACGTTCCGGAACTCATTATAGAGTTAGACGCCAGCAGATCCGGTTGGGGAGCCAGATGCGGTCAGACGGGAGGGAAATGGTCCCTAGGAGAGCTAGAGTTGCATATCAACTGCTTAGAGGTTCTCGCAGGCTCCTTCGCAGTAAAAGCTTTCACCAAAGGCAAAGCACATTGTTGCATCCCCCTGAGGATGGACAACATATCGGCGGTGCGGTACATAAACAAGCTGGGAGGCACCAAATCCAGGATGCTAGCGGAGCTAGCGAAAGATTTCTGGCACGACTGCCTAGAGAAGAACATAACAGTCAGGGCAGAATATCTCCCAGGGGCCCCGAATACAGTAGCGGACTGGAACTCATGGTACTTACTAGATTACAGCGACTGAAAGCTACACAAAATCATCTTTGAGAAACTGCAACAGAGATTGGGCTCTCTGGCCATAGACCCATTTGCCTCACGATTGAACGCTCAACTGACTAGATACTTCAGTTGGAGGTTAGACCCGGGAGTTCAGGGGACAGATGCTTTCCTTCACCCTCGGGGAGGTAAAGTTCATTATGCTCCCCCCCCCCCATTTGCAATGCTGACCAGGGTACTAGCAAAAGGCTGCAGAGAGAGAGCAGAGATAGTGATCCCGGAATGGAGATCGCAAGCCTGGTTTCCAGTTCTGATGGAAGTTTCTACGGATTTCCCTCAGAAGATTGCGGACAGACCAGATCTCCTGTCCGATCCAGCAGGAGTCCTGCACACTCTCATAAATTTCAGGCGTAGGTGGTGCTTGCCAGGGCTTTCAGAAGAAGCTTCAGAATTTATCAATAAATCATGGGCTCCATCCACAATCTGGAGCTATAATTCCGCTTGGCATGCCTGGGAATTGTGGTGCAGGGGGAGGAGCATTTCTCCCATTTCAGCACCTGTAGTGCAACTAGTGAATTTTCTAACGAGCCTACCCTCCGCTGGTAGAGCCTTTAGGACAGTGGGGGTGTATAGATTGGCGATATCCGCAGGGCACAAGCTAATGGACGGCGTTCCAGTAGGGGAACACCCAGTCGTGACGAGGCTGTTGAAAGGGGTGAAAGTCAGTAAGCCTCCCATGCAAAGATATTCTTCGCTGTGGCATGTCCAAAAGATCCTGCGGCTGTTCGAGCAGTGGCCGAGAAACGCCCTTCTGTCTAGTAAACAGCTTTCAGGGAAGTTAGCAACACTACTCTGCTTAGTGTCCTGCAGAAGAATTTCGGACGTGAAAGCTCTGGAGATAGATAGGAAGATATTCTATCCGGAAGGGATAGCGTTTTACATAGCTCAGCGAACGAAGACCAATTCTAAAGTGATCTCATACCCATACTTCCCGAACAATGATAAGTTGTGCGTAGCACAATGCATAAAATTCTATGAAGCAGCGTTAGCAGCGATAAGGCCCGCAGGGGTGAATCAGCTACATATAGCGCGTAGGAAGCCTTATTAAGCGATTGCGACAGCCACCATAGCTAGGTGGGTAAAGGAAGTGATGGAGCTAGCAGGTATAGACATCACGATGTTTGGAGCACACTCCACCAGAGGAGCTATGGCCTCGCAAGCTTTTGCAGCAAGAGTTCGCTGCAGGAGACCATGAAGGTCGGCAGACTGGTCAAGTGACTCAGTATTCAGGACATTCTATTTTAAACCAGTCTCCAATATAGCTTCGGCAGTGGTGGAAAGCTTTGAACAAGCATAATGCTCGCCTCCAGTCTGGTCATAGAATAAAGATTGCCCAAGCGCCCAGCGCAGGAAGTCTTGATTCTATTAAAGACACGGAGGCGAGCATTATTCCCGCCCAGTGGGAATACGTGTGCCATAACCATAATATGCCATCTAATGCCGTTATGGGATAGTAATGTCTATGTGAGCGATTATGAGAAAATGATTAACATATTCCCCCCTCCCTGACATTCCGGCTCTCTTTTTGCATAGGGGAAGAGCAAAAGAATCATCAAGAGTAAGAATCGTGGAGCCGATTAGAAAGAGTGCTGGAGTATGTTCAGTTAGAAGACCAAGCGTGAGGCAGCAATGCACATGAAGTGAGAGAGGCCATTTGTTATCCAAGGACATTGGACTTCAGTTAAGACTATGGTTCTCAGTTAAGGAGGCAACAGAAAAAGAAGAGGAAGGGACCCTATATGGCAGACACTTTGTAATAGAAAGGGGACCCGGATTGTCCAGTGAGGTGGAGACTGGAGACTACCAGACAGCAGAGCCTCATGGGGGATGTAGTGCCCAAGGTTTTTACATTTTGTTATGGTTTTTTTCTTTGTTATTTACACGTTTCATCTGTTTAAAAAAACCAAAAAAAAAAAGTAAGATTTGAAAAGCTGTGGTTGGCAGTATTAAAGAAGCTGCAAGCATAATGCTCACCTCTGTGTCTTTTATAGAATCAAGACTTCCTGCGCTGGGCGCTTGGGCAATCTTTATTTGGGAGTTTCAAGGCCACACCCAGGCCTAATGTTATGAAACAAGGAATATGAGAACAGTGTGATAAAATATACACTGTTATAAAGTATGTTAGCTTTGGAGAAAATAGTTTGTTTTCTGCAACAATGTAATGCTTGATGTTACTTATCAACCATGAGAAAGATCACATATCGAAACACGTGCCAGCTAGTTAAGGAATTTTCTGGATTCATCTGAATTTTATGATTGAACTAATTACTCAATATATTTGAAAATCCAAACAGAGTCATACGACATGCATTACTTACTGTAAAAGCATTTCTGATGATTTTATCTGCTTAGATTCACATGCTGTGCATATAGTGCGACATCCAGTGGTTACCGCGGAGTATTGCATGTTGTCTTTCGAGAATCGAAAGGGGAAGTCGACATGGGATCCGTACGTGACAGTGTACCCAAAATCCCTCACTCGTCGAGGTCCCTCCGATTGTATTTTTTCTGCCTCTGAAGCCTATGGAGCCTATGACTAACGTGAGCGAGTACAGAAAAGGAGGGAAAGTTGTAAGACATCTATGTTTTCTTCCATCCGAGCGGGGAGGAAGGGTGAGCGCATGTGCATCTAAGCAGATACAATCATCAGAAATGCTTTTACAGTAAGTAATGCATGTCTTCTGATGCTTGTTAATCTGCTTAGAATCACAAGCTGTGCATAGACTAGCGAGCAGTACCCGGATTTGGAGGTGGGTAGTGAGAAGGAACAGTAGCGAAAAGATGTCTTAGTACTGCTTGTCCCACCTGAGAATCAGCCCTAGAAGGAGTGTCTAGGTAATAGTGTTTTGTAAAGGTGTGTACACAACTCCAGGTTGCCGCTTTGTAAATAGACTCCAGCGGAACATTTGCAATGAAAGCTATGGAAGCCCCAGTGCCTGGAGTAGAATGTGCTCTAGGCTTGAAGGGCAGTTCTATCTTAGCAAGAGCGTACCAGTGTGATGCATTTGACAATCCACCTTGAGATTGCCGATTTAGAGACAGGGTCCCCTTCTCTACCAGCTGCCACTGAAATGCAAAATTGATACGTTTTCCTCAGTGGTTTAGTTCTGTCCAGGTAAAACATGACTGTTCTACGCACATCTAGTGTGTGTAGGCTTCTTTCTGCCACGTTAGTAGGGTTCTGGAAGAAAAGCAGTTCAATTGATTGGTTCACATGGAACTTGGATATAAATTTAGGTGCAAATCGAGGGCGAGTACGCAGAACTACCTTGTCTCTGAACAGTAACGAAAGGGTCTAGTACTGAAAGGGCCTGTAGTTCACTTACCCTTCTTATAGAAGTGATAGCCACTAGGAAGGCTGTTTTATATGTAAGGTCTTTTAGACTAGCCTTGTGCATAGGCTCAAAGGAGGATCCCATAAGTCTAGTTAGAACCACATTTAAGTCCCATCCGGGAGCTGCGTTAGAAATGGGGGTGAATCCTTTTAACCCCTTCCATGAAAGCCTTAATAACTGTTATTTTCCACCATGACACCTTCTGCTGTCACGTAGTGTAGGCTAAGAGGGCAGCTAAGTGAACCTTTAGTGAATTAAAAACCAGTCCTGAATCCAGTGAGTGAGTCAGGTACAATACAATGTGAGTAGGATAGCAGTCAATGGGATTGACGCCCTTGGCATTACACCAGATAAAGCGTTTCCATTTACTGGAATAGCAGTATCTAGTGTTGGGTTTTCTTGCTTCTCTAAGTATGTCCATACATCTCTGAGGGAGTTGAAGGTGTCCAAACTCTATGACCACAGGAGCCAGGCTGCTAACTTCAGAGTTTGTGGGTCTGGGTGAAGTGTCTTTACTTTTTCCCGAGACAACATGTTGTACAGGCAAGGGAGTTTCACTGGGGGAGATGGAGACATCTACATCAGATGAGCGAACCAGGGTTGGTGGGCCCACATGGGGGACACCAATATCCTGGTGACTGGTTCCTGGTGCATCTTGTGCACTATCTTGTTGAGTAGGGGAGTCGGGGGGCGGAAGGGGGGCCAGAGGGGACAAGCATAAACAAATTTCCCTGACCAAGTGATCCAGAGTCCGTTCCCCTTGGAACAGTTCTGGGTGTACCATGTGGCGTAGTCTTGGCATTGAGCATTCTCCAGAGTTGCGAACAGGTCGATCTCTGGGAAGCCCCATTCTGTGAAAACGTTGTTGACGATGTCTTTGTGTAATCGCCATTCGTACTGCAGGGGTAGTGGGAAATCTCTGCTGAGTAAGTCTGCCAGAAGATTGAGTTCCCCTGGAAGATGTTGTGACAACAGGAAAACGTTGTGTTTGAGAGCCCACTTCCAAATGTTCTGGGACAGTTTGGACAGCCCTGTTGAGCGAGTGCCCCCTTGCTTGTTCAGATAGTACATGGCCGTGGTGCTGTCTGTGAGGATCAGGACCGTCTTCCCTTGCAGTTGTGTCTGAAACGCTTTCAGTGCTTTGAATACTGCTAACAGTTCCCACAGATTTATGTGGTTGGACGCTATGTCTGTAGACCAAACTCTGTGCTCTGTTTGTTGAAGCAGGTGAGCTCCCCACCCTGTGAGAGATGAGTCTGTATTCAGAGTGGCTTCCACTGCGGGAGTGGTAAAGGATTTTCCTTTTCAGAAGTTCTCCTTCGACCACCACCGCAGCGAGAGAACGAGGGCTGGCGAGACAACTGTTAGATCGTCCCATTGTCCGCTGGCCTGACACCACTGGCTGTTGAGCCACTCCTGCATTGGACGCACGCGCGTGAGGAACCAAATAAAAGCATGACGCCATCATTCCTAACAGTCGCATAGCTTTGCGTACTGTCACCTCTCGACTGGCTACATATTGAGGAATTTGAAACATGTTTTGGACCCTCTCGTTGGAGGGGAAGACTATGCTGTCCCTTGTTCAAAGTAGAGCCCTTCGGAACGGTTTGACTTGACTGGGGTCGAAGCTTGATTTCTTCTCGTTGATGGAGAATCCCAGGCTGAATAAAAGGTCTATTGTCTCTTGGGTATTTGACAGACATGTCTCGTAGCAGTCCCCTGTTATGAGCCAGTCGTCGAGGTAAGGATAAACAGGTATTGCCACTGCCAGTACCTTTGTAAATACCCTTGTTGCAGAGGCTTTGCCGAAGGGTAGTACTTTGAACTGATAGTGCTTGTCCTGGTCCTGTATCATGAATCCGAGGTATTTTCTGTGCGCCGGCAACATTAAAATATGAAAGTATGCATCTTTCATGCTCAATGTTACCATGTAATCCCCTTGTGTGAGCAGGGGAATTACTTCCTGCAGAGTGACCATACGAAACTTTTGGGGCTTAACAGATTTGTTAGCATGGCGCAGATCTAGTACAGGGCGCTTGGTGAGATCCTTTTTGGGTAAAAGGAAGCACACTGAATAAATACCCTTGTTTACCTGTAGAAGAGGTACGACTTCTATGGCGCCCTTTTCCTGCAGGTTCTTGACTTCTTGTAGCAGGATGTGCAGATGTTCTGGCGACAGGCGTCTTGATCGTGGCTGTCTGAATTGGGGGGTCTGGCAAAATTCTATACAGTATCCGTGGGCCACGGTCTTGAGTATCCACTGCGATGCAAGTGGAATAAGCCGCAGCGACCCTTTTTCCCCAGAGCGTATAGCCTCTTACACTCCTTGTCATGGGGTGCCTTACCAGTTGATAGGGGAACCCCTGCTCTCTTCCTGGTTGGTGTTACTACCAGTGAGGGGTGGGAAACAGAGTTCTGCATGTCAATAGGTGAATATTTGGAAGTTTGTGAAAGGTCCAGCCCTTGCCTTAGATTTCGTAAGTGGTTAGACTCTGCAGTAGTGTTTAAGACTTCAGAGTTAAGCTGGTAAGCACAAGAGCTAGCCTCGACCATGCTTTTATATCTCTGTCTCTGAAAGAAGCGATCTATTGTTCCTTTCATATTGGTCGCTGATAGTGTAAAGTCATGTATATTTTTCAGAGGAAGGAGATCGGTTCGTTCCATTTGGGTGGCATTATGTGAGGGTATTATGCTAGTGGCTTCATAGTGCATTTGTGCAGTGGCTTCTATGGTATTTACATGCAATACGTTCTTATTTACTGGTTCTGAGAGTGCCTCCCCAGTACATGCGGATTGCTCATCGTGAAGATCGTTCAAGCATTGTATTGAGGGGTCTTCTGTTGATGGACCACTCCTCAAATTATACCGAAGTGGCATCTCAACACTGCTTTTCTTTGTAGTGCGTTCAAGGTGTTTCTTAGTGAATAGATATATTCCTTAGCCACCGTGTTGCGTAATTCAAGTGGTGTTTTTGAGGGAAAACCGAACAGATGGTCAATTAGTACGTGGGAATTAAAGGGGGTTACACCCCAACAGTCTCCATCCCTTTTTTCTCCTTAATTTGTTTTCTTCGTGCTCTTAACGAGCACGATGTAAATGTATCTCAAGAGTGCGAGTCGTAGTTTCAATGTATGTAGTGGCTGAGCTCTTAACAGTCGCTTAGGCTTACATGTAATGTAGTGACTGAGCACACCTCTTATCAGATAGTTAAACTTACTGTGTCACGCCAAGCGGCAGTCGTCCACGCCGAACAGCCAAACAGCAGCAGCCCTTTTCGCTGCAGAGCTTATCATCGCAAGGGCTGAGGGCTGTCTGATTTATGGTGGTATGCTGTGAGCGTGCTCCATCAGCTGATCAGCAGATCCAGGGATTGTTGAATGAATTAAAGGAGCCACTCCTGACGAGGCTTCCGTGCAGTAATAGTTCAAAGTATAATTCAAAGTAGAAAAACAATGCCGTTCAGCTTTCCAATCAGCACACGTAATTTACAGCCAAACAGCAGCAGCCCTTTTCGCTCCAGGGCTTATCCAGAGAATCCTAATTGGTGAGAGCTAAAGACATTACAAAACAAGCTCAACAAAACCACTGCAAGACCTTTGAACTACACTTGTCTTGGGAACAGAATCTGAGAACCTTTTGTTCTGGATTGTGTTACTTAAAACTTGAGAAAGGAAACCCCAAGGATTAGTCTTGAACTATATCGCCTTGAACTGAAGAAGGTAATCTTTAAGACTTTTCTTTCATGCAACTTTCTTATGATTGGGGAAGGGTAGCCGAGAGAAAGCTGTGTGCTGGAAAAAGCTCAAAACTGAGTTAAGCAGGGTTTCTTTTGAGTGAGTCATCCCTGCACATTGGTTTACTATAGTTGTGAGGGCAAGGATACGTTTTGGACACTAACATACTTTTAAGTTGAACTCTTTGACACAGATTTTCCTTAGTTTTATTCAAAAAGGGAAAACCCATATTAGCAAAGGGGAAGTTAGGCCTTCAACCATCCTGACATTTCAGTTAAATAAGCATCTTTTGTTTAAGCTTGAAGTCTGTTGTCTGTCTTACTTCGATTTCTTCACACCCTTTAAAGTTGAATGGCTTGGTTTCCAAACCCACTCTGTTCAAGTCGATGCTTCAAGAGAAGAACCAATGGTGCCTCCTGTTCCATTCAAGGAAGGAACAGAAGAAAGTGGAGGTCCATGCGCAGAGAGGGAGAGCCAGCCTGAAGGCGCTGTAACAAATCATAGTATTCGGTCACTTCTCCCCAGAGGGGAACCTTTGCTTGTGAGGCTAGGGAGGTGAGCCTGCTACGTAATACCCTCCCTAGCGGTAGAGGCAAGTGGGACCTCGGTGGGAGAGACTCCCCTCCAGTGGACAAGGACTCCGGTTCCGATGAGGAACTCCCTACCCAATCCACCTACAACCCAGTGTTGATAAATGCTGCTAGAAGAAAATATAAAAGACAACTGAATATCTGCTGTTGTCATATCAAAACCATGGAGAATCTGAAAATAATTATCTTTGTGGTACTGAAACTAAGAAAACCACTTGAGTAATACAGAGTGCTAGCGAAAAATAGGACTTAAACGTGAGAAAGAGAGAGAAAGAGAGAGAAAGAGAGAGAAAGAGAGAGAGGAAGAAAGAGAGAGAAAGAGAGAAAGAGAGAGAGAGAAAGAGAGAAAGAGAAAGAGAGAAAGAGAGAAAGAGACCCAGGACTTAGAAATCTGCTGTCGTAGTGGAACAGAGACCGATATGGAAAAGCGGCTTACAATGCATGAACGGAGCTGGCGGATGGAGAAAGTGCTGAGTTGCACTTCAGAGGATACAGGCTGAGAGAAGGAGAAGGCCACCAGCGAGGTTCCAAGACGGACGAATAATAAGTGGTGGCGTGACCGAGGACTCGAGGGAATGCCTTAAGGATGCTGAGACCACTTACCAAAAGGGCATCGTGGAGCGTACCGAAGTAGGGGAAAGTGGCCGGGAAGACACCGTCCCAACATCACGAGAAGAGAACCCAGACTATACTACAGACCCGGTGATGCGATCCCAGTGTCAGAAAGGTAACCGGAGGGGACCGAAAATAACAAATGGTATACTCTTACTTGTTCCAATGAGAAAGAAGTGTAGAACAAGAGTGAGAATTATTACTGGGCAACTCATGTTCGTCCCAGTGAGGAACAAGTGGGGAACAAGAGTGAGGATTGTTACTGGAATACTCATACACATCCCAGTAAGACAAAAGATGCAACAAGAATGAGAATCACTATTGGACTACTCATGCTCATATTGTAACTACATAAAGAGAGCAAGAACTGTAATAAAAGTAGAATTGTTGACCCTAGTCATAAATAGGGTTGGACATTAAACCACTAGACAGTCTAAGGTACGTATAACAGGAGAACATTCAAAAGTGCCAAAATAGAAAGGAGAACCCAAAGACAAAAAGACTGCAAGAGAACAAGAGGTGAAAAAACAATATCTGAACTTTACGACTTGATGAGGGATACATTACTCACTGTAATCATATTTCTGTTGCTTGCATCTGCTTAGCATCACATGCTCTGCATAGTCCGACATCTAATGCAAGTCGCAGAGTATTACAAGATTTGTTTTCGAAACTCGAAAACAGACGTCGACAGGGCATGTTTATTAATACTATACCTAGTGTGACATGTACTGTACCCATGGTCCTTCACGCGTCGGTGTCCCTGAGATTGATTGTTTCTGACATGAGGTTGCATGAAATGTAGCACGAGTACAGATGTGATAAAGCAAAAAACAGTGATAACTCAGAAAACATCTATGCGCCTTCTACTACAGTAGGGGAGGAAGGGTGGGCGCATGTGAATCTAAGCAGATACAAGCACCACAAATATGATTACGGTGAGTAATGTATCCCTTCTGGAACTTCTGGATCTGCATAGATTAGCGAGCAGTATCTGGAGAAGGAGGTGGAAAGTCAGAAGGTACAGCAGCAAATAAATGTTTTAGGACCGCTTTTCCCACCTGTGAATCTGCTTTAGATTGTGTGTCAATGCAATAATGCTGTGCGAATGTATGGATGGAGCTTCGTGTAGCAGCTTTGCATATGGCATCCAGAGGGATGTTTGCAATGAAAGCCAAGGTAGCTCCTGTACCTCTGGTAGAGTATGCTCTAGGTGTGAAAGGTAGAGCTTTCCTGGATAGAGAATAGCAGAGTTGTATGCATCTGACTTTCCAACTGGAGATTGCGTTTTTTGATATGTGATCACCTTCTCTACCAAGCGCTATGGAAACAAAGAGTTGGTCTGGTTTCCTTAGGGGTTTTGTTTTGTTCACAAAGTACAAGACCGCCATTCGTACATCAAGCGTATGGAGGCTTCTTTCTGCTGAGTTTGAAGGATTTTGAAAGAAGGTGGGAAGTTCTTTGGATTCGTTTACATGGAACTTTGAAATGAACTTAGGTGAGAACCTAGGATGTGTTCAAGGACAACCTTGTCCTTGTGTATACTGAAAAAGGGGTCATGTACAGATAAACCCTGTAGCTCACTGACTCATTTTATGGAGGTCACAACTACCAAGAATGAAGTTTTATAGGTAAGATGCTGTTAAGTAGTAGACTGTAGGCGGAATGCAGAGTTCACAAGGTATGATTTATTGCCGAGTTAAATTTTCACACAGCCTCTCGTTATAAACAACCAAAACATGCTTAAACGTGATTCAGCAGGCTTGCTCGGAAAACTATAAAATGGATCAATTCAGAGTTTGCATGAATGTCCTCTCCAGCTTGCCTCCTCTTTGAGAGAAAATTAATCGGGTCACATAAATTCCTTTCCCCGGACACTAGCTTTCCATTCCTTCGCCAGCTGTCAAATTTGGGTTTTGAAGAAGAAAAAAAAAAAGGAAAAACAAACAGAGGGTAAACCCACGGAAACACTGTCCTTTGAAAATGGTTTACAGCCAGACTTTCCTTGTCAGTGAATCCGCTCTGCCTCTTGATAAGGATCTCTGCGGTGCCGAGCCTTCAGCCTCCTAGTATGCCCAATGTACATCACCTGGGGATTCCTCCGACTCCTCTATGTTCTCCGGCCAGGGATGCTGCTGTAATGAGAGACAGCTGACTAGTTTCTCGGAGCTTCTTTTAACTCATACTTTGCTCCTCCCCTCCTCATCTTCCACCCGCCTTTCCTGCCCACTTCCCACACCTGCAGCCAGTTTGCCTTCACTCCTCCACCCGGCTCCATGCACTGTTTGTCCCACACCTGCAGCCAGCTTGCCTTCATATTCCCCCCTGCTCCATGCACTGGTTGTCCCTCCCAACCTGTACTGCTATGTGGGTATCTGTCACTGTACCGTGTTAGGCAGAAACCTGTGCAGTTCCCTCTGGGACCACTGCAAAAGATTTAAGACTACAGGTGTTGGCAGTAAACCCACTTGGTAGCAGTCCGCACCGCACAGATTCACTGTGGTAGCTGTGGCTGAGCAGTCAGACTTCCCTCAAGAAGAGTTAGGCAGTATACAGAGGATTCATAATAGGTACAGAGGCACAGTAGCACAAGCAAACACTGACCAGAGCTAGGTGTAAAAGTATAAACTTATTTATTAAAGGTACACTCATAAATTACACTAGCACAATAGAAAAGGTAAGAAAGTCAAACAGTTACTATTACTCATATGTACATCCCTAATCATTTGTTGGACAATTCTAAGTTAACCCCACTTATTTCCAACCAGAGGTGAGCGCTTAACGTTAGATGGTACTCCAACAAGTATTACCAAAAGGGAGGGAAAAGGCAGAAATAAAGAGAGCAGTAAGGTAAAACACTTTTCACATAAGGTTAGCAAAGACAGTCAATGGTGGAACAAGGGGAATTAGTTCGGGGCCCGCTTTAGCGGGAGCCAGGCGAAAATGTGCCCAAGATCACACAATGTCACAAGTCTTTGCAGGCGAGTAGAAAAAGGTTTTACTACGGTTCTGAAAAGTTTAGTTAGGGTGTCCCAGACCTACCCAGGTTCGAGAGCCGAGGGCTAAATCTACCTCGTACAATCGGTGGCAAGGGAGGCCGGGCGGAACAAAGTACCTTTAAACGTGGAAGGATTCCTCCAGCGGTGGTAGTCGTTCCTGGTAGTGGGTGCAAGTCGCTGCGTCGTCCCGAGGAAGAGGTGATCTCGACGGGGAGGAAAGCTGCAGGTCGTTGCACTACCAGGGATGAGGCCAGCCGCTGAGTTTTCAGGTCACAAAGGATTTTTACCCCTCTTTCGCGGTTGAGGTACAAAGTGGTATCCCGGTTGCCGGGGTGCTTGGCACAGGCAAGGCGGCCACGAGATGCTTCGGGATGGCGAAAAGAAGGCAGCAACTGGTTGTCCCCACCAGTTAAGGGAAGAAGATTCTCCGGCGGGAGATCTCCTCTGTCGTCGGGAAAAGTGGTGAGACGGTTCTGCAGGGCTTCACCGGTGGTGTCCTCTTGGCAGGTCGGCTCAGCTTCTCCCTCTTCGGCTTCTTAGGTCCTGTGGCGACTTCTGAAGAACCAGTCCCAAAAACCCTGCTTTTATGCAGCAAACCCCCATTCATACAGCCTAGCTGTCACTCAAACATGCTAAGTGGTGAGCGGGGTGGCTCACCACTTGGGCCAATCACACTAGAGTGCGACCTGAGTTGGCAAGGCAACTCAGTCCAGGGTGCCTAAACCCCCTCCCACAACCCCTGTGGTACCCAGACAGAATGGCACCACTTTGGAGGGCTTCTGTGCAGAAGCCCGCCAAAAGTGGAACAAAGGCTCGACTCGGGTTCAGGGTTACTGAAGTGAACCTAGACGCCATTTTGGTGGCGAGTTCCGGCAAAAAATCCCAACCGGTGAATTTATATTAAATAAATAAACCGGCGGTATCTTTTAACATTGCACCAAAAAGTGGTGCATCAAAAACAATGGGAAATCCCATTGGGGAATATTCCGGTGGAATATTTCCGTGGTATCCACTGCCACCAGCCAGAACTCGGCGAGGGGGGACGGGACAGTACCCCCTCGACAACAGACCCAGGGGCAATCTAATTGCCCCTACCAGTACTTCCACAGTAAGATGGCTTGTACTGGTTAAGTTCCTAAGTTAAGACTAGTAAAGTCAATGGTAACTTTACAGACCCAGGGAGACAGTAGTCAGTCCCAGGGTGTGAAGTCTATGTTTGGGGGTCTCTAGGACACCCCTGTGCTACTGCACTGAGGGTGCTTTGTAACACACATTCAAAAACCAATGATGGCCTATGGGGAAAATTACCCCCTAGCCCATAAGCACATAGCAAGTCACAGAAAACACTCTCAAGTCATGTCCAAGAGTGAGGGTAAAAGAGTCTCACTCTTGGCAGGAGAAAAAAATAAACCTCACAAAATCCAGCAAAGCTGCTGGGGGCTCACTAGGTTAGGAAATTCAGCCTAAACAGAGAATTCTTCCTAACATACCGCATGACCGGGCTGTATCTATACCGCTTCCCTTTGTTCATTTTATCTTTTCCCCCGCCTGGTATCCATTTCCCGTGGTGGTTTATGGGACATGTAGTTTTGTTCTGTCCTGCTGATGTAACATTTTGGGTGCTGGGTCTGAAAGTTAGAATGGGGCTGTCTTATCTCTATTGCCTCTTTGACCTCCTCACAGATGCTTTAGGCTGACCTTGTGCATAGGCTCAAAGGGTGGCCCCATGAGCTTGGATAGCACAAAATTGAGATCTCAACTCCGGGGAGGGTTGGAAATTGGGGGTATAGCCTCTTTACTCCTTCCATGAAGGCTTTAATGACAGGGACTTTCCACCAGGACACCTTGTTCTGTGAAGTGGTGTAAGCCAATAGGGCCGCCAGATGCACCTTTAGGGAATTAAATACTAGGCCGGAGCATAGCAAGTAAGGCATGTAGTGTACAATGCTAGCTGGAGAACAGTGACGGTGATGTGCACTATATCACAAATCATTTCCACTTATTTAAAAAATATATATATATTTGTATTTGCATTTCCATAAACATTAACATTGGGACTCTTAACATATTCCCTCAAAGTATTCCCGTGAAGTTCCTCTTTTGTGTTTTTGTCATCGTCTTATCCCGGGGATCCCACATGCCGCACATCCATACCTCTTCTCCTAGGTCTTCTGCCCCCTTAAACATTTCCTGCATTTGGGAGTTTACCTCCGTCCAGAAGCTTTGCCGTTTCGGGCAGTCCCACCATATGGGTCTCCAGTTGCCCTCCGCGTCACAGCCCCTCCAGCATTTATTTTGTGTAGCGTTAAACATTCTGTGTACCCTTTCCGGGGTGTAGTGCCATTGGATCATCATCTTTGTCCACGCATCTCTTGTCTGGATCGCCCGTGTCCATTTGGGGATTATTTGCCAGTCGTAGGACCACTGTTCTCTCGTGATTTCTCTACCCAATGTCGTTTCCCATCTCATTTAGAAATGTGTACATGGTTGAGACACATTTTTTTTGTCCAAGGCTGTATCATGATATATGACTCGAATGGGGTCAGGGCTCTTGTTGCCGCCTGTGTTATTCTCGGGTGGAAAGCCAGTGATGGAGTTGTTCGTACTTGAATCTGTCTTTTTTTCGGTGAGGCCGAGGAGTTCACGGCATTCTGCGAACATTCTTATCTGTTGGTATCCGTACATGTCCCCCACCGTTGTGCCATCCGCTTCTACCCATTTCTGGAAAGCTCCACTCTCCGTGCCCGGTTGGAATTCAGGGTTCTCGAATATCGGCATGAAGGGAGCCGGGTCTTTTGTCAGAGTTTCTTTCTTGGTTGCTCTGTTCCAAACGTCCAAGGTTGCGCTCATGATCTCACTTATTCAAACATTTGGGTGTCTATGTTCCGAGCCTATCTTGAGTAATTGCCGCAGGCGTGTCTTTGCCACTGCCCTGTGCGTCCCATAACTTCTCGGACGTGTTTGGAATCCATTCCTTCAAAACTCACATCTGGGCTGCCTCATAATATTTCCGAAAGTGTGGGAGTGCCATGCCTCCCATTGACTTTTGCGCTGCAAGTGCTAGACTGGATAGCCTCTGAGTTTTGTTCTGCCAGATGTATTTGGATACCATTTTGGGGAGTATTTTGAAGTACGAGGATGGGATTCGAATGGGGAGCGCCTGGAAGAAGTATAACAGTCTGGGCAAGATTGTCATTTTGATTACTGTTATGCTGCCCCACCATGTAATTGAGAGTGGGTTCCACCTTTTTAGGTCTCTTCTCACATGTTCTATGAGGTTTGGGTAGTTCCCTGCGTAGAGGCCTTTAAATCGTACTGGTCAAGGTGACGCTGAGATATTTTACCCCATCTTCCGCCACACGCAAGTGAAGTTCCCCTGCCCGCCTGTGGATTCCTGGTTTGTCTCCAGCCAGTACCATTACCATTGATTTTTGCCTATTTATCTTCAGTCCGGAGATGGCTCCATATTCATCTATTTCTTGTAAGGGGCAGTGTTTTTACCGGGACCGCCAGGGTCATCATCATGTCGTCCTCATAAGCCGCTGTTTTATGGGATAGCTCTCCCATAGCTATGCCTTTAATATCGGGCACTTCTCAAATTTTCGCCAGGAGTGGCTCCAGGAAGATTGCGTACAGGAGCGTGGGTAGGGGCCACGCCTGTTTTGTGCCTCTTTCAATTCTGATCATGTCTGATAGTTCTCCGTTCACCACAATTCTGGCCGAGGGTGAGTTGTAGCTGGCACGCATCATATTAATATATGTTTCACCTATGCCCATTTTCCCCAGAATGTGAAACAGCGTGGACCACTCCACTCGGTCGAATGCCTTTTCCGCATCCATCGCTAGTACGGCTGCTGGGATGTTAGTGATTCCCACCTTCTCAATCAGATGGGTGATTCGTCTAATGTTGTCGTGTGTTGTTCTGTTGGAGATGAATCCTGATTGATCCTGATGTATCAGCTTGGGGAGCAGCGGTGTGAGTCTGTTGGCTAGTATTTTAGTATACAATTTGGTATCTACATTTATTAGAGCTATGGGGCGATATGAATTTGGGCGCTACGGGTCCTTCACTTTCTTGTGGAAGACCAGTACTTTTGCTTCATTCATAGAGCTTGTGATGTTGGCTGTGTCTTTGAAGGTATTAAAGGAGGTCTGTTAGGACAGGAGTGAGGGATCCCGCATAGGTTTTATAAAATGCGGCCACGTAGCCATCCGGCCCCAGGGCTTTGTTTTTCAGTAGTTCTCCGATTGCTCTGGTTACCTCCTCTGTTGTGATTGGTTCGTCAAGTAGTATTTTCTCCTCTGGTGTTATGGTTGGGAGCGTTATATCTCACAAATAGGCTGTCTGTTCCTCTTCTTTTGGTTTGTCCGATGTATACAGTCTTTGGTAGTAGTCTCTAAAGCCTTCTCTTATGTCTTTCGATTGTGTTCTTATCTGATCGTATTTGTCTCTCAATGCCTTTACCGTTTGACTGTTGTTTACCTTTTATTTGTCTTGCGAGGAGTTTGTCTGCTTTATTTGCTTTCATTGCGTACCAGTGTTTCAAATGTATCAGTTGATTCTCTGCTCTTTTAGTTCGGATGGATTCCAGCTGACCATGTACGTGTCGGTAGGCTCCCTTCAGTTTTAGGGTGTGTTTGTTTGACATTTCCTCTCTAATCTTCGCCAAGTTATTTTCTAGTTCATTTTCCCATTTTCGGGATTGCCTGTCCTTCTGCGCCTTGAGCGCGATCATCTGCCCCCGCATTAACGCCTTGAAAGCTTCCCATATTGTGGTTTTCGTCACATCTGGCGTATTATTTCATTCAAAGCACCCTGCTATTTATTCTCCGTTCTCAGATTGTCTCTTGCATGACGGGATCTTGTACAATACCCCCTTTTTCTTCTCCCCATCGTTAGCTGGTAGGATCTGGTTACAGCCTTTCAGGTGGAGCTTCCCTTTTTCTTTATATGTGTCTCCTGAAGCATTATTATATCATACTTCTCCTTATGTAGAAAGTGTTCCACATTTTTTCTTTTGACTGGGGAGTTCAATCCTCTGATATTATGTGTTAAGATCTTCAGCCCCATCCTGTTGTGTAACTCATATCTTGCATGGCTCTTTCAGGATGGTTTGCCGCGGTGGTAGTGGGTGCCACTGGTTTCCCCTTCTCCCCCTTGTAACTGTCCCATAACTCCCCCCTGTTCTGCCCCCCTGTCCCCCCCCCATTCCCTCCCCGCCCCCCCCCCCCCAACAACTTCCCTGAGGAAGGTACTTGGCCCTATGATTGCTCGGGCATATAGCCCTTGCACCATACCCGTGGGGAGTCCTAAACCCCACTGGTAAGTCTTTATGGGTCCCAAGGATGTCCCTCGGCCCAGCCGCATCTATGTTGCGGTCTTCAGTCCTTTTCTGCATCTTTCAGTGTATTGTGTCCCTTTCCTTGATGTTGAGGCTTTCCTCCCTGCATGGTGGGGTGGTGTTAGCTGGCTTCTGGATTCCGTGTCTGGTGCCTGGATCTTTTATTCCCAGTCTGCCATCCCCGTGTGGCATGCCGTCCTCGGTTGGCTTCACTGCTCTCTATTGGTTCCTTCTCTTGGTTTTGTATGTTCAGTATCCGGAGGCCCTCCTCACATGTGGTGATTCGTTGCTGTTTCCCTTCCCATGTAAATAGGAGACCAAATGGGAAGGTCCATTTGTAACGTATCGGTTTTTCCGTCAGGGTTTTTGTGACCGGTGTCATCTCCCGGCGTTTCCAGAGAGTGGATTGAGCCAGGTCTTGAAAGAGGAGAATTTCTTCACCTTTCATTTTTATATGGTCTATACTTCTGGCTTTCCGCAATATTTGTTCCTTCTGTGTGTTTTGTGTCATTGCTACCAGGACGTTTCTTGGACGGGCCCCCGGTTCTCCCGATCTGTGTGGGCCTACCCTGTGGATTAGTCGTTGGTTAGATTATCTTGAAAAACTTGCTGTACTGCCGTCCTGAGGTCCTTGTCTTCCACTGATTCTGCAATGTTTTTTATTCTTATGTTTGACCTTAGGGATAGATTTTCTAAATCTTTGCATTGGGTTTCAAGTTCCTGGGACAGTCTGTCCAGTCGTTCCTGAGCTTTCGCATACTGTAATGTTTCCTCATCAAGATTCTGAACCGTTCTAATGTGTCGGTTCGCTCTTCCAGGTTTCCTATGTCAGTCTTCAATTCCTGAATTGCTTGCTTCATTTCTCCTTTCATGGTATCAAATTGTGCGTGCATGGAGGATATGAATTGTTCCGGAAACTCTTTGAACCATGTCTTCATATTGTCTCTTGTGGCCATTTCTGCTCCTTCTGTCTGTTCTTGTCTGGTCTTTTCTTCGCTCTTTTGTGTGTTGGTTTTTTGTGTCACCCCTGTGTCTGCTCCCCAGAGTTGAACCAGGTTCTGGTCCTGTTTCGCCTTGGTGTTGAGGGCCTGTGTTGCCAATTGCGTTTGGCGGTTCCTGGATTTTGACATGTATGCGCCCTCCACTTCTTTACTTCTTGCCTTACTCTGGTTATGTCGTGGAAGCTGTCGCTGGGGAGCTGCGTGGGTGATTTGGTCTTTTCCCCAGACAATATTGTTCTTGGTTCTGTGTTGACTTTTGTTTCCTGGGTCGTCACAGCGGGGATATAGTGGGGGAGAGGGGGGTGATCACTCTTATCGTCCATTGTTTTCCAGATGGTGTATCTTTTGTTCCTCCTTTAACCGTGGCTTATGGCCTCCCTCCTCTGATGTGGTTTCCGTAGGGTCTGGGGTTAGTGTTCTCTGATTTTTTATGGGGTCTCGAGGAGCGGGGGGGTGTTCCACTACCATTTGCGTCGCATACTGTGCCCTGTGTAATTTGTTAGGTCCTTTTTGTGGGGGGACCTTTTTAAGTGTCTCCCGTTTACTATCTTTTCTGTTGTCCCGGGGTTCCCTTTAGTTTGTATACGGGGAGGCGGGTGATTTATGATGTGGATGGGCTGTCGCCGTTATCTAACTGGCCAGGCCTCCTTACCGTGCGTTTGCCCTGTTCCCTGTCCCTCTTGGGTGGCGCCTCCGATGTTCCAGTATTACTCCCTCCCGGTCTCGGGTATGCGAGCGGTGGGCCTCGTTCGAGTTCTCTGCTGTCTGGAGAGTGGGTGATCCGCTTTCTCCGTTTGCCCTGTGATTTTGTCTGCGGCTCAGGCGTGGCATAGCTGGGTTTCCCGGGTGGGGCTCTGGCTCCCCGTGTCACGCTTTCAGCACCGCCGGATGAAATCTAGTCTGCACCGGAGTCTTGCCCGATTCCCGAGTGCAGGCTCCGGCCCCTCAGTCTGTGCGGCGGGTCTCCTATCCTGTTCTCATTGTCGGAGGGCTTGCTGATGTTGCCCTACGCCCGGCCTCACTTTGCTTCTGTTCGGCCCTCTCGATCCGTCCTTTTTCGTGTTCCGCTCCGCCGGCAGTCCCAGTATGGCTGCGTGTTATGCTGCCGCCCTGTGCTCCGAGCCGGCAATCCTTCCTATTTTCTCGGGATGGGTCCCCTGAACTCTATTTTACAGCCCCCAGCTATTTCTTCTATGGAGATGTGGCTTAGGGGAACGAAGAGCTTCTTTTGTAGATCTTAATTGTTGCAGCCCGAGCTGGGGGACAGAGCTCCGCTCACACACGTCTGCTCGGCCGGCATCTTGGAATCTTCCATTTCCACTTATTAAAGTAGTAGTGTCTGGTGTTGGGTTTTCATGCCTCTTTGAGGATATCCATTCACCTTTGCAGAAGGTTCAAGTAGCCAAACTCTTGGACTTCAGGAGCCAAGCTGATTGATTGTGGGGGTCGGTTGAGGGATGCACCTTTGTGTTGTGTCAACATATTGTATGGGCACGGAAGCTTTATTGGGTCGCACATCGCCAGCTTGAGCAGATGTGGAAACCAAGCCAGTCTCTCCCACATTGGAGCAACTAGGATTAGGGTTAATTGTTCCTGGTGCATTTTGTGCACTGTCCTGCTCAGGAGTGGTGTGGGAGGGTAGGGAGGGGGTGGTAAAGCGTAAGCATATTTTCCTGACCAGTTCATCCACAGGGCGTTCCCCTTGGACCCTGGCTGGGGAAACCTGGACGTCAAGTCTGGGCATTGTGGGTTTAGCTTTGTGGCAAACAAGTATTAGGGGGGGGGGGGAGGGAACGCCACAGTGAGACTATTTTGTCTAGGATATCTGTTGAGTTGCCACTCCTGTTCTTCGGGTAGAGGGTGTTGCTTAGAATGTCTGCCAGAGAATTGAGTTCCCCTGGAATATGCTGAGATGTTAGGAACATGTTCCGCTTGAGGGCCCACTTGAATATTTTTTGGGATAGCTTGGACAGACTGGGAGAGTGTGTGCCTCTCTTGTTTGTTCAGATAGAACATGGCCGTGGTGCTGTCTGTAAGGACCTGCACCGTTTGACCCTTGAGATGTTGTTGAAAGGCTTGAAGAGCCTTGAGGACCGCCAAGAGTTCCAAGAAGTTGATATGTCTTTGGGCAGTAGCGTGTGTCCACTGTCTGTGGGCTGTCTGGTGGACGAAGTGTACCCCTCATCTGGCGAGTTAGGAGTCTGCAGTTAGGATCATTTGTGCTGGTTGAGCGCGAAAAGGTTTTGCTTTTAACAGGTTGTATTTGGAACATCAGCAAAGAGGCTGTACCAGGGTTAGCGAAACAACCACTAGATTGTCCAACTGTCCGCTTGCCTGAGAACACTGTTTCGCTAACCATTCCTGCATTGGACGCATGCATAGGCGTGTGAGGAACTAAATGAATGCAAAAGACCATCATCCTGACCAAACGCATTGCTTTGCGTACAGTTATCTGGCGATCAACCTTGTATTGAGGTACCTGCAAAAGCATCCTCCTTTGTGTTTAGAATACACTCTAGAAATTGTTTTATTTGGCTGTGGACTAGACTTGATTTTTTCTCGTTGATGGTGAAACCCAGATTGAAGAGAAGGTTTGTTTTTTGCGCATTTAACTTGCAAATTTTAGGAGATTCCCCGGTGATTAGCCAGTCGTCCAGACAAGGGTATACTGGGATGGACTTTTTGCGCAAGTGTGCCGCTACTACTGGTGCTGAGTCGATGCAGAATGGGTGTACTTTGAACTGGTAATGTACTCCTGCCATCCTGAAATGTGGGTATTTTCTGTGCGCAGGGTGCATTGAAATATTAAAGTATGCAGCTTTCATGTCCAATGTCACCATGTAGTCTCCCTGTTTCAGAAGTGGAATCACCTCCTGGAGCATGGTGATGCAAATCTTTTGTGGTTTGCATATTTGTTTGCAGGGTGCAGATCTATTACTGGGCAGATGGTAAGGTCTTTCTTTGGCACAAGGAAGTACGTTGAGTAAATACCCTTGTTTACCTCATTTGCGGGACAATCTCTAAGGCGTTCTTGTCGAGTAGCGCCTTTACTTCCTCCAGCAGTATTGACTGTTCTTCTGCTGTCTACTTCTGTCTCGGCGGGCAGTAAGGTGGTCTTTGTACCAGCTCTATACAATAGCCGCCTGCCTTGGTGGACAACACCCACTTGTCCGATGTTATCTTCTCCCATGAGTGGGTGAATTGATTGATTGATTCAGCCTCCTAGTGGAGTGGCATGGGAGGGCACCTGAAACAGAATGTCATTGTTTGGGAGGGGCTGAGCATCTCCCTGGTGAGGTTCTGCCTCTACCTCTGCCTCTTTTATTACCTCTTTGAAAGTCGGACGAGGAACCGTGGCCTTGTGACTGGCCCCAGGATGAGGACTGCCCTCCCTGAGAGTAGCCTGAGGAGCATTGCGCACCCTGGCCCCGAAATCTCTGAGTTTGGGGAACCTTGTTGGGAATAAGGTCTGTTAGTTAACTGCCCAAGGGATTTAACAGTGTCGCACTTGTCCTTGGCACTCATGAGGGCGTCCTCTACGGCCTTCCCAAATAATATATTTGGCTCCATTGGCATGCTTAAGAGGGTTGCTTGTGTCTCTAGCTTAAACCCTGACTGCCTAAGCCAGGCAAGCCGCTTAAAGAACGCTCCGTTCGCTATGATGCGTCCTGCGTTATCAGCCACATTAAGATTGGTTTGCTTTTGAGACAGTCTTAAGCAGTTGAGCTTTAAGTGGTTCTGGGACTGTTTCTATTTGTTGTTCCAGCTCATCCCATTTGTGGCAGCCGTAACTAGCTAACAGTGTAGTATTGTTAGCAATCCTGTTCTGGTATGCTGCAGAGTAGGCAACCTTTCTCCCGAATGTATACATCTTCTTGCTCACCTTGTCTGGCTGGGCTTCTGCCGACGCCAGGGGAGTGCCTGCCCTTTTTCTAGTGGTAGTGACCACTTGGGAATCTGGTCTAAGCTGGCCCCCAATATACAAGGGGTCAGAGAGCACAAGTCTGAATAGCTTCTCCATCCTTGGGTTGACCACCCTCGTAAGATTAGGCGTTAGTAGGGATGGTTGGATAAGTCTCTGGACTGACTGCATGAGGGGTATAAACTGGGTGGCAGACTTCTTTTCCCCAGTATATCCTCCACAAAGTCCTTGTCCACCTGTGTCTCCCGAGTGTCGATATTGAAATGTTGTGCCGCCTTTAGTAGCAGTTTGTTGTACTAGAGTTGGTTGTCCACTGCATCCTTTACATGATTGTGGCGGCAAAACCACGGCAATATTTTGTGTACACAGCCATTTTTGCTGCGATTTTAAGACATGGAACCCCCACCGCGGCTGCAGCGTGGTCACGTCACCAGAAAAGATGGTCCTTCTGTCCCAGTCACTTTCTTGGCGGTTCGTCTTACACAGCGCTGGCCTTCGGGCATCTCTGCGCTTTCTCCCACACCGCAGTGTGGCGCCGCTATGCCCCTCCAGGACATCTCTATGTCAGAGGCTCTACTCTGCGTAGGATTCTTTCTCCTCCATTCAAGGTTCCTCGTCCCTTTATTCTCGTTGCCATACTTCAAAGGGTAGGGCTGGGGCATATGAACCAAAAGTCATATCTCAATATATTTGGGCTGAATGGCGATATATGATCTATATTTCAATAGTTTATGTAGGTTAAATGCTCATTTGTAAACTGCCAACTACACATGAGATGTCACAAACACCTTCATTAATACGACACTGATCAAAATAAAGTGCAAATACAGGGTTCCCATTTGAGAATACACAGCTGTGTAAATATCAAAATGCAAATCAAATGTAGTATATGTAATAAAGTATACATCTCAATGTTAACGATATTGTCTCATCCTATATAGATTTTGAAAATATATCGAACTATCTCCAAAACTCAATATATCGCCCAGCCCTATCAAAGGGGCATGTTGCTTTTCGATTCCAGCATTACCTTGAGCTAATGATAGATGCAGTGCCAGTATTTGTTGGATGTAAAACAGATGTTAGCTCAGTCTCTTCTATTCCTTTATATGCAGACAGAGTATTCTTCATAGGGAGTTCCTTGTAGGAATGGGAGTCCTTGTCCCCTAGAGGGGAGTCACTCCCAATGAGGTCCTCCTTTCCCTGGCCCCTAGGGAGGGTCTATCTTAGCAGCCTCAACTCTATACCCTCCTAGGGGGTGAATCCCCCCACCCCTGGGAAGAAGGGACGAATTGTCCAGATTCGTCACATACCCCCATGAGGGGGTAAAAGCAACACAAAAGCCAGGCGGCCTAAGAGGCCTGACAGCCCATGTTGGGCTGAGATCCAAAATACCCCATGAGAAAGCAACAAGAAACCCGGTACTAAGTGAAAAGATCTTTTTCTAAAGATATTTTCCCAAAACAAATAGATTTAGAAAGACCACTGCATGTTACGTCTACATAAAATACCTGTTTGAACTGACAGATGTATATGTAATCTAATAAAAGTGTTTATTTTCAGTATACCAGTGTGGTGTGTTTTCATTGGAGAAGTGTGTGAAATAATTATTACTTTGTGTCAGCCTACTTTCCCTCTCTTGAGTTAGGCTGACTGCGCTGCCCAGCAACTTACCTTAAGAGAGGTTTAGCTTCCCTTTTGGGTTGGATACACTGCCAAAGTTTTAGGTTAGTGGTTGGACAGCCCTCATAGGTATATGCAAACATTGACACTGCATTTCAACAGTGAAACAATCATCAAGGGTGGAAACATTTGCACATTTAGCCTGGTCTTCTTTGCAGCATGCAAGTATTCCAGATCTTTCATCAACTTCGTAATAAGCTATCTTATCCTCCTCTTTAGTCCCGCTCCCTCCCGTCTCTCTCCCTCCTCTCCAAACTGTTCTAATTCCGCCCCTGTATCTTCAAGGAGGCTTCAAGTTTACTGAGGATTTCAGTTCATTCAATACTTGGCCCCATTCAACCACCACCTCGTCCCTCTAGTTCCGAATCTTCTCATCATTGCAAAATATTCACCTTTGACATTCCCCACCTACAGATATCTTCCTACCATTGTGTCAAGGAGGGGCCCTGGGATCTTTTCCAGGCAATGGCCACCCCTCATTTGGCTAGTATTAGCATAAACTGAGTCAGCTGTCTCCTTATGCTTTGCCTCTTCCCTCCAGGCACCAGTCCCCTCAAACAGACTCTCGGGTTACATTCATAGTCGGACCCAAGCAATTTGTTTATCTACGAAATCACTGCCTCCCAGTATTGTATAGCCATATCACATTCCCAACATATGCCAGATCCTTGACTGGCCAGAACCACACCTTGGGCAATCAATGCACCAGGCTCTGTTCATCAAATGTAGTTTGACTGGGGTCACATATGTCCTATGTACGATATTGAACTGAATAAGTTGGAATCTGGTATTCCTCTAAACTTTTCTGACCTGATCCCACACTGCATCCCAATCCGCCTTGGGGATCTGGTCTCCCAAATCGCTCTCCCATCTTGCCTTAACTGCTAACTGCTCCAGCAGAGATAGACCCTGTATTGCCTGATAAAGTTAAGACACCCTGGCCCTTCTCTCTCCTCCCGCAAGGAGTTCATGCAGTAATGGACTCACAGTAGGTTACTCCAGGATGTCCACCCAGATGATGGCCAATCATCTAATCACTGCCCCATAGGTGAAGAACTGCCCTTTTGAGATACCATATGTGAGCCGCCATTCCTCAAACGGCATCAACTTCCCGCCTTCAACCAAATCACCAACTATCTGACAACTCTTGTCCATCAGGTTCCTGAACCCCATTCTTCGTGTTGCCAACCATAATTCCCGGTCTGCTCTCCATGGAAAGTGTGCACAATACAGCCCTGACACATGTTGTCTCCCCAGGAGCTTTTTTCAGACCTCCCGCACCACGGGGAATACAATAGTGGACCCTTTCCCTCCGACCGTGCCCCACAACAGCTCTACTCTCATCCGTTGGGTTGGAAGATCTCCCAATAAGCTTGTCACCAATTTCCCCCTTGTGTGTTCCCACGCAGGTACTGACTGCAGTTGTGATGCCATGAAGTACCATTCATAATTTGTTAAGTTGAGGACTGTGTCCTTGCGTGGGTGCTGTAGCATTGCCAATGAGACCCTTCTCCTGCCTATGTTTCTACGAAAATTCCCCCATCTGTTCATCCAGCATTTTGAAAAAGACCTTTTTAATGCTACAGGGTATGTTAGTAAAACAATAGAGAAGCCTTGGGAGAACTGGTAAGGATTCCAATCAGCACCCTGGTCTCAGCCTACTATGCAGTGCACAAATGAAATACTTATTTTAGTATGCATATAGGTTCAATATTCTGAGTGATACACCACTCATATCACACCCCTTCTCAAAATACCCCAAGGTCACAATGGACCAGGAATCAGGCTGGTTGGCAAAGGTATTATTTATTTATTTAAAATTCAAATCACACATATACTTTGTAATAGGGAGCAGCAATCACCAATGTGGTGACAATAACATAATAAGGTATGTAAGGCAGTTAAATTCACTTAGCAGCAGAGAATATAAAACATCAGAGAAAAAAACAGTTATGATTGTTTGGAAGATAGCACTCGGGTTAAGATGTCCCCCTGCAAAATTCTCAAACCCACAAATAAGTAATTCTGAACAGATGTGAGGAAGCAGCAGGTATTCAGGAATAAAGAACAGGTAACAGAATTTGAATATAACCTCCCCCCCCCCCAAACAAGAGAGAAAAACGGTTTGGAAATCTTACACTTTTAAAATGACATTCGAAAATGGTTTAGCAAAACAAAAAGTGTGCAAAAATCCTTAAAATCAACATACATTTCTATGGGAGCAACATGGGAAAGATGCTAACAAACATGAGCTACAGTATAAGCAAAATTACACACTTTGAATCTTAATGGAGGTTTGGAAATACTTTAAATTGAAAATCACACGTATAAAACTTTGCAGAAATGCGAATTCCCGCCTAAATTTCACTACACGGTTTTTAGGAAAAACGGGTGGAATACACTGTTGGATGTGGTTTTTGTGTTGGGGTGTAGCTACAGGTCTCATGTATATGTCAGAGTTCAAATGAAGTCTGTAGCTATTAAATTGAGGGAGATATGCAAGGTTGAATGAGAGGCGTTTTTAGAAAAATCGGGCAGTGAAAACAGAAAATAACTCAGTTTGGACAAGAAAATATTTACTATAGTTTACTCTGACTAGAGCATTCCGGCTAGAATACCAAGGAGGGACAAAGTAAGCTTTGGGTTTGATTCATGGCTTCCACACCAAATCCTCAGTGTCCTCACCTGGCGGAACCAGTCGGATCACTCGACGTAGAATGGATGGGTTAAGATCTACACAAGATGAAAATGACTAAAGGAATGGCGTTTAAACGGATAAATCAAGACTAGGATAGCAGTAAGGATTCTGACAATATAACAGGTTCTTAAGGTAAAGATGGGATAGGACAAGGCAAGATATGCCATGGTTTACTATGATTCCTATTAATACTTACAGTCCACTTTAAATTAAGATTTAAAACCGTCAAGGGTTCTGGTCATCACATGGATCGGGTCGAACAAAGGACAGCAGGGCACATCTGGCGGAATAGGTTCAGCTGGGCGGTTCTGGTCACCTGGACGGCACTGGTTACTGGAGCCCGGAGATCCGTGGGATGGTAAGTTTGAGGAGGCAAGCATCTAGTGGTAGCAAGCCAGACTGGATCCAAATGCTTCCCTTAGGTTTTTGGGATGGCTTTAGAATTTGGGCCTAGCTGAAAGGGAGTTCAGCAATGCAGAGGCCTTGGAACAAAGATGGAGAATTCAGGAACAGGGCGCCACGCAGAAAATCAGGATGGAGTCAGGAATCGGTGTGTGTGTGTTGTGAGGTTCCCTTATTTATCATGCCAAATGACATCACTAATGTTTATGGTAGGGGCAGTCTTACAACCCACACCCACAATGCTATGATTGGTCAAAGGCACAGTTTCCGCCTTGCTTTTCGCCGATTTGATGACAGAAAGGGATGTCATGTTTTATGAGATGATCTGGAAATCTCCCATAGCTATTGGCACCAAAAGCTAATTTTTCCACAAATACATATTTATGTAGTTATGACCTCCAAGAAAATCAGATGCACATGTTACATATTTCGTGGGTCACCTTTCAATCCAACTCCCCAGTCTGTGGGACCTGGTTTAGGCTTCCTGTTGAATTTTGGCAATTTTAACTATGAAAAGTTTAGCCTAACATTTCCCAATTCTGTACATATGCCCAATTACCCCTAGAATATGTGTACACAACGTGATGTTGGCAATATTAATAGTTTCTGCGTAATTGGTCATTCTTTATAACTTCTGTTCCTTACGCCATAAGAAATTCTACCAAGTTTTCAGATGAATAGAATAAATTCAGATTTAGATGTAGGCACAATTTTTTTCTCATTCTTGATGCCAAGTTAAATGTCTTGAAGTTCAGTGGCAAAATAAGCATTTTAAAACCAAGTCACATGTCAGTTTTTTTTTTCTTTTCTTAATTGTAAGCAAATGTCAAATCCTTTGATGTTGAATGAGGGGGCTCTCCCTGGAGAGTGGAGCTTCCTGCCCCTCCCCTGGAAGGGTGAGTGTCCATGCCTGCTATTGTCTTCGCCTGGGGCAAAGACGAATGTCTAATGAAGTCCCTTTGCCATGAGTATGCAAGGCCTTCCAGCAGCAATTAGCTTTTCCTGTGCCAGCAGTGGAAGTGTTAACCTTTGTCGGGACTAAGAACTGACAAGGCAGGGTTTTTTTCTCACACTACATTTGGCTTTAAGTTTCAACTTTTAACCACTTAAGTGCCAAAGGTGAGGTATCTCATCCTTGACATTGCATACGCAGTGCCAAGGACGAGATAGCTCATCCTTTTTGGCACCTTGTTTTGTGTGATCCCTGCAAAGCAGGGATCACATAAAACAGTAATCCAACCCCTGGGCTATGTGAGGGGGAGGTCCCCCCCTCACTGCTAGGGGGCTGGATTACCTTCAGTTTCACATCGGCATGCGTAAAGCACTCTGACGTGAAAGTGAAAGTAATTTTCACTGCAGCAGCCATTTCGGGCTGTTGCAGTGAAAATAGAAGGTGAGTGTTCACCTTTCTCCCCCTCGATCTCCGGCTATATTTTAAGCCAGAGATCGAGGGAGGTGTCGTTGGAAAGGGGAGAATCTCCCCTTTCCAACGACACCCTGTGTGACAGCATTGCTGCCCATGGATCGGGCGCATGACGCTCGATCCGCGGGCAGCAATGCCCACTAGTCACCAGGGATATGTTTGTGACGTGGGGGGCAGGGGGGCTGCTTACAGTAAGCAGCCCTCTCCCCCCCAAACCCTCAAAGCACGGGGGCACATATATAATGACCCCTGGGGGCAGACAGGTGACCATCTGCCCCCAGGGGTGGGGGCATAAAAAAAAGAAAAAATACAGAAAGCAACGGGGATGAGGGGTGGGGGTCCTGGGATATTTTTGCCCCCTGAAATGGTGGTGGCCCTCCCCCTCCCACACCAAGTGGAAAGGGGGGACATGCATTGTAGCCCTCCCTGGGGGCAGATTTATGCCCCCAGGCAGGAGTACATGAGGTGGCCCCCATCAATGTGTGCAGGTTAGGGCCCCCCTGAGGGCAGGTGGCTGATCATCTGCCCCCAGGGAAGGGGGCAAAATAAAAAAATAAAAAAATAAAAAAGGGAATTTTGGGTGGGAGTGGGGGGGCACTAGCCACCAGAGAAATATTTTACAGAAAAGGGGGTAGCCCTCTCCCCCTGACCCCAAGGGGAAATGAGGGCACCCCTGGTAACCCTCCCTGCGGGCAGATATCTGCTCCTAGGAAGGGGCATCCGACCCCAGGGAGGGCTGCATGAGATTGCCCCCCTGCATTTGATGTGGGGGGTAGAGGGTCACCCCCATTACATTAGAAAATTACCTGGCGGTTTAGGGTTCCCCTCAGCCCGCCCTAAAGTGTAGTTTACCATTTTCTATTTTTTTCTTTGTTTACGAAACTTGCCTTGGTGCAGAGGGGCACATTGGTGTGCCAATCTGGCCCCAGGGTGCCCACACCTTAATGCCCCACCCACCGGGGGGCCTGTCCCACATTTTTTGGTGGCCCACTTCCCCACACCCCAAATGGAGGGGGGGTGTACCTCACACAGCCGTTTGTAGGAGGCCCAGGGAGGCCTGCATGAGGTGCCCACGCCACCCATTTGGGGTGAGGGCCATCAAAAATTGTGGGACAGGCCCCCCCAGTGGGTGGGGCAGTAAGGGTTGGGAACCCTGGGACCAGATCGGCACACCAATGTGCCCCTCTGCACCAAGGCAAGTTTCATAAACGAAGAAAAAAATGGAAAATGGTGAAACGCTTTTCCAGGGGGAGGGGGGCCTGTGGGGCACCTCAAAGGGTCGGGGAATTTTCAAATGGGATGGAGCATTGACCCCCTCCCCTCCGACCCGCAATGGAGTGGGTGCCATGTCATGCAGCCCTCCCTGGGACTAGATATCTGCTCCTAGGAAGGGACGCATGAGCCCAGGGAGGAGTGAAGGACAGCCCCCCCCTTATCTGACCCCGGGGAGGGCTACTTGAGATGCGCCGCCCCTCCAATTGGGGTGGGGGTGGAGAGGTGCACCCCCCTTCACATTAAAAAATTCCCCAGCGGTGTAGGGGGCCCCTCAGCCCCCCGCTAAAGGGCAACCTGGCATTTTGAATTATTTTCTTTGTTTACTAAACTTGCCTTGGCGCAGAGGGGCACATTGGTGTGCCAATCTGACCCCGGGGTGCCCAAACCTTACTGCCCCACCCACTGGGGGAACTTTCCCACCATTTTTGGGGGCCCTCTCCCCCCACCCCAAATGGAGGGAGGGGGTGTACCTCACGCAGCCGTTTGTAGGAGGCCCAGGGAGGCCTGCATGAGGTGCCCCCGCCACCATTTGGGGTGACGGGGGAGAGGGTAATCAAAAATTGTGGGACAGGACCCCCAGTGGGTGGGGTGGTAAGGTTCGGGCACCCCGGGGCCAGATTGGAACACCAATGAGCCCCTCTGCGCCAAGGGGAGTTGGGTTACCAAAGGAAAAAAGGGACAATGGTGGAACGCATTTTAGGAGGGGCTGTAGGGCACCCCAAAGGGATAGGGAATTTTCTAATGGGTTGGGGCGTTGACATCCCCACCCCCCACCCACAATGGAGTGGGTGCCATGTCATGCAGCCCTCCCTGGGACCAGATATCTGCTCCTAGGAAGGGACACCTGAAGCCAGGGAGGAGTGCAGGACAGCCCCACCCCCTTATCTGCCCCTAGGGAGGGCTACATTTTGCTGGTGTGACCATAGGTAACGCATGTTTTTTGTTTTGTTTACAGCTTTTTCTACGCGAGCAGCTGCAACGTTATGAGAGTACTGTTTTTTATTATTCTATGGTTAGGGCCCACTGTCAGTGGGGTGGGTGAGACTGGGGCTGGATTGTTGGCGGTGTGGGTGGGAATGGCACGTCTGGCCAGATATGTTGGTGGGCTGGGACACAATTGCAGGGGCAGGCCACAAATTGCCCCCAGATCATTGCCGTTTCCCTGGGAGTGGATCCCTCCCATGTGGGCTGTCCGTCTGCAAGCCCAGGCTCCACCTCTGGCTGTGCTACGTTACAGATGTCACCTCCGGGGAGGAATGGGGGTCCTGCTGGGGCTCCCTGGAGCTGCTGCTGTGCTTAGGGGACGGTACACCCACATGGTACATGGATATTCAAGGCCAGGGAAACCACCTCCAACTGTCCTGGAGTTGCGGCTGGGCTGCATTACAGCATTTCCCTTCAGAAAGATATTGGCACACTGCCGAGACTCCTTGGTGGGGAGAAGCTGTAACACAGGGCAGCGAGGGCTCCAGCAAAGTCGGCGGAACTATCCCTGGCCTTCGGCACCCTTCTCCCATGTGGGTCTTTGCCGGGGGTTCTGGGTAATAAATTGTTGGCCGATTTGCATAAGTCAGACCTCTGGATTCCCACGGGTGTCCTCTTTTGGGAAATGCATGGGGTTGCCCGTTTTCCTTGCTGGCTTCGACACCCTAGGCCCAAATCTGTAGGTTGCCCACATGAACAAAATGGGCTATCCCGAAAGGCTTGGTGTTACCAGTGGGTTACCCTTTTCCTTTCGCGCCCCCGGTAGGTGCACCCACACATGTGAGGTACCGTTTTCATCGGTACACGTGTGGGGACGCGGGAAGGTAGGCCATGTGTTGTTGGCGGTGTGTTTCGGTGGGTGGCCAGAGCGAAATGTGTGAGAATTGTCATTTTCAGCCAATTGCAGAGACATTTCCATGTGTCCACTCACCGAAACACGTCACCAACAACAGATGTCATACCTTCTCGCATTCCCACAGGTGTTCAGACGAAAACGGTACCTCACATGTGTGGATGCACCTACCGGGGACGTAAAAAGGAAAAGGGTAACCCGCTGGTAACCCCAAGCCTTTCGCCACAGCACATTTTTTTCATGTGGGCAACATACAGATTTGGACCTAGGGTGTCGAAGCTAGCAAGGAAACAGGGAACCCCATGCATTTCCCAAAAGAGGACACCCGTTAAAATCGCCTCAACCACAGGAGAGGCATGGGATAAGGCATCCTCACAGGCGCATCTTACCTCCTGGCCTTCCCCCTTTACCCCTTATTTAAGAACCCTCAATTTACTCCAGGCTGTAAGACAGCATCTTTCGATGACTGGTTCCTAGGGGGCTGCCGAATGGTTTGTGATATGTTCACGGGGGGAAAGGTCAAAGAGTTGAACAATGCAAATTAGAATTTGGCCTGGAGGAAAAGCACAGGTATGAGTACATCCAACTGAGGCATTGGCTGTCTCACCCTTCCATGAAGCAGGCAGGCACGCGCCCACTAACACCATTTGAGAAATATCTAGACACTCATGCAGGGGATAAGGGCCTGATGGCTGATATATATAAATACATCAAAGAGGGAGAAACACTGCCAACTAGACCCTACATGGGGAAATAGGAAATGGACACGGGAACCGCTACGGATGTACAGGAATGGCAATATGTATGGGCCCAGATACCGAAATTAATCAGATCCCTCCAGATTCGAGAGATCTGGTTGAAGCTAGTGTTTCAGTGGCACCTCACACCTGTCAAACTGAAAAGGATGTTTCCCCAGGTCACCCAAGATTGTTGGAGGGAATGCGGAAGAACGGGTACATGGGCTCACATTTGGTGGGAATGCCCGAAACTGGCAACGTTTTGGGGTCACATTCAACAGGCCATGAGGCGAGTCCTCGGGACGGGAGTGGTGGAAATAGGGGGCTCAGTATGATAGGCCTGAACCGTGCTCTGCTTGATATTCCCTCGAAAGCGGACCGTAAGGTGTATGTTATAATGATGATGTCGGCGGCAATGGTTTTGGCACGACGGTGGAAAAAGAAGGACCCTCCACAAGAACACGAGTGGGTGGCAAAACTTCTCAACCGACTGGGCACTCCTCCTGACATACTTAACGGAGGGTGCGTGAAGAGCTTGGTGCCCTAGAGTGATGATATTATTGGGAATTATCGATTCCCAAAAGTAAACAGATCTGTGAATCAGGGGGACTGGCGGAGTTTTTGCAGTGTTAAAATATTAAGACTCTTATAATCTGTGGTTTAGTGGGGGCCTTTGGACGTTCATCTAGGAGAGGCAGAATGATTGGTGAAACCCTGGAATCTGGGGGAGGGAGAGGAGGAGGGGGGGGAGGAGGGAGGGGAGCAGGGTTATGTTAAAATTCAGTTGATTGTCTAATTACAAATGTCAATAAAAACAAGTTGAAAGAAAAAGAAAAAAAAAAAAGGAGGACACCCGTGGGAATGCACAGAGGTCTGACTTGCCCGAAGAGGCCCCGAATTTACTACCCAGAACCCCAGAAAAAGTGAACATTGTGTTTTTTCCCCACGAAATATCACACTTTGTCGGGGATTGTGGCTAATAAAAACTGGGGCAATTTTTTTGGTTATTTTCTCTCATCCCCCTACAGCAACCTATGATTTCTGGGTGGTGTTACGGCCGCCTACATGTGGGAAAGAAATGAGCCAAATTTGGCCGAGATATCTCATGTAACAGAAAAGTTACAAGCCATTGAATGGCCACATACCGAAATCACCAAAAAAAAAAAAAAGGCATTGCCATGGCACTTAAAGGGTTAAATCCTTCCTTTAAACATATAAAACTAACAGTTTATAGGTTGGTTTTTAACATGAGCAAATCCTTTGACATTCTTTTTTTTTTTAAATATGTTTATTTTAAACCAAGGCAGGGTGACAACAGTATGATATGAACAAGGCATGTAAGGCAAAACCATAACTTCACTCCCATTCCCCAACCGCCTCCCCCCCATGGCTCTTGGTCTTGGGACGCTTCCTGCTGGTTTGTATTTTCTGTGCCTGCTTCGGCTGTGTTCCCCTTTCAGGGAGCGCCTTGGTCTCTCAAGGCCCGCCGGATATTGGTAGGCTTGTAGGTTAATGCGGGAAATTTCTGGTCACACTCCAGCACTGGGGTTCTGAAAGCGGTGGAGGAATCTGGCCTTTGCCGCAGTTACCTTCTCCGCGATTAGTATGTCCCATATTTTCCCCACCATTGGGATAAATAGGGGCCGTCCGGGGCTTTCCAGAAGCCGGCAATCACTATTTTCCATGCCAAAAGGCATTGAGTCAGCAGTTTAGCTCTGTTCCCAAAGCGTGAATAGATCCTGGGAACCGGGGCCCCTAGAAGGACGGGCTCAGGCTCCAGGGGGAGAGCTGTCTGGGTGATCTGTTTGATGGTGGCTAAAGATAGTTTTCAGAATTGTTGGATCTTTGGGCATATCCACCACATGTGGAAAAAGGAGCCCGGTCGGCCACACCCTCTCCGGCAAGCGTGGTCGAAGGACTGGCTCATTTGATGGAGCCTGAGGGGATAATAGTACCATTGCAGCAGAATTTTGTACACACATTCCCTGTTGGTGACGCAAGCGGATGACTTGTGTGTTCGGGTCCAAATATTTACCCAGGCCTGGTCCTCAACTGGGTGTCCCAAGTCAGCCTCCCACTGGGCCATACATCGGGTTTTTCAGGCCAGAAAATGCCCTAGAAAACATCTGTACAGGTTGGAAACCCTTCCCTGGGCTGGGAGGTCCTTGAGAGTTAGTTCGAGGGGGTTGAGAGGGCGCGTGGCTGCCCGGAGAGTTTGGGGCTGGGAGCACCAGTGACGTAGTTGAATGTACGTGAACCTGTCTCTTTCTTGGAGCCAAAACCTTTCCTTACGTTGTTCAAAAGGTGCAAGGTCGGTCTCCCTTATTCAGCTGATCTAAGGTTTCGAGACCTCCCGCTATCCAGTTTTGGAAGTTTGCCCCGGGTGAGAAAGTCGGGTTGTGAAAGATCAGGCATAGATGGCTCAGTCCCCTCGGGATTCCCTTATGTTTCAGCACCCAATCCCAGGAGTTCAACGTGTGTCTAGTCGCCAGCAGGAGTCCTTCCCATCGTTCTCAGAGAGGGCGGAATGTGCGCAAGAAACCGCAGGGGGAGCGGGAGCCTTGATTGTTCTAATTCCACCCATCTAGGGCAGTCTGTGGCTATCTGCCACGCGCAAATGTGTGCTAGTTGTGCTGCCACCCTGTAGGATTGCAGGTCGGGGACCCCCCCCAGTCCACCGAATCTTGCGTTCCCCTAGCATTGATATTTAGGGGATCCTGGCTTTCTTACCTCTCCAGATGAACCAAAGCATTTTCCTCTGCAGGTCGTGGAGGGCGGGACCTGGAATTGCGACCGGGAGGGAAGAGCAGGCATAAAGGAATCTTGGGAGGAAGTTCATTTTGCAGGCCATTATGCGTCCCATCAAGGAGATCTCCTGGGTCGACCAGCGTTTCAAGTCGCCTTCTAAGTCCCTGAAGAGTCGAGGAAAGTTGACCTGATAGGTGCCCTTCAGGTTTGCGGGTACTTGGACCCCTAAATAGGGAATGGCCCTCCCCTTCCATGCAATTGGACACATCGGGACCAGTGCTTCCCGTTCCTCCGGAGAGAGACCCACTCCCAGGGATACCGATTTGTTGAAGTTGATGGAGAAGCCAATGACCTCCCCATAGCTGATTATTTCAGACATGGCGTGTGCTAGTGAGGAGCGGGCCTCCGTGATCGTGAGCAGCACGTCATCTGCGTATAGGGCGATTTTGTGCTTAGATGGACCGACCTGTGGGCCCTTAATATGGCTATTCAGTCTGGTCTTCTGGGCGAACAAGCTGTGGTTTGAAAATTTTGTAGAACCTAGATGAGAATCCGTCAGGGCCCGGGATTTAAGGGACTTGATGGCTTCCTCGACCTCCTCACTTGTAATCAGAGCCTCCAGGCTCTCCTTCGTCGAGTCGTCTAGTCTGGGGAGGGCTGCTTCCTGTAGGTATTCTCACTGTTCAGTCTGTTCCCATGGTGGTGCTGTCATTACCTGGGCCAAATGGTCTGGTGCTAGCTGTTGCTTTTTCAGTTCTGCATATTGTATCACCTCCTGTGGGTCTCGCAGTGCGATGATCGAGCTACTATGTTTTGCTTTGGACAGTTTAGCTACGAGTAGCTTGTTCGCCTTGTTGTTCTTCACATAATAGAATTGTCTAGCTTTAACCATAAGCTGTGCGGTGTGTTCGGCGTAGTGGGCCTCCAGCTTCTTTCTAGCGATCCAGATAGCTCGCTGAGGTTTGGGAGATCAGCCTTTTTTCCTTATGGGTTTCCTCTGCTAGTTTGAGTGCTTCCTCCAAAACCAGACGAGCCTGCCGCCTGTTCTGACGAAATGCCAACATTGTGGGTTCGGCCATTCCCCTGGCCAACTGGGCCAAACGTCTAAGTAACGGTAAAGTAGAATTCCAAGGAATCATAGGTGGAATGTCCTTTGGAAATGGGCATGGGCTGTGGGTGGGGCCCGCTGTATTGGTTATTGTTCGTAAGCTAGGTCCAAGTTGGTGAAGTTCCTTAGGGACGGAGCTGGGCGGTCGGCGGGAGCGTGTGGCAAAGATACGCAGGTTATGGTCTTGCACCCGACTGCCTTCTCCTGCTGCTTCGTGCCACCTTCGACCAGGGGGCCTGCCTAGGTTTCGGGAGAGAGGTAGCTCCCGGGTCTGTAGCATCCTCCGATCTTGGCGATGTGGCTTCTTCACACGAGGCAGCGTGCATGATTTTATTGGCATCCTCAAGATGGCTGACTCTGTGTAAAGTGCCGTTGTATGAGAACTGTAGGGAAGTCGGGAATAGCCTGTAGTCTGTATCGAATCTGATGCTCCTGAAGAAAGAGGGTCAGAGGCCGGAGGGATTTCCTCTTCTGGAAGTTGAGTAGAGAGAGGTCTTGATAAATCTGGAGAGGAGAACCCTGAAAGGAGAGCTCATCCTGTATGCGGCTGATTGCTGAAATAGCCTCCTTTGTGGTGAAGAAATGCACTCTAGATATGACATCAGGGGGGAGGTCGGAGTCCACTCCCAACGTGGGCGCAACCTGTGGGTGCGATGAAGAACGAGTTGGGGTTTGTCTAGTTGTGGGAGTAAGGATTGGAAAAAGTCCTACATATTCTGCCAGGATTTTGCTCCATGTTGGCTGTGGCAGAGCACACTGACATGCTCCTGCAGTGAGAACTCTGTTTTCACCCCCCCGCCCACTCCCCGAACTGTGTGTGTGGTAGGGTGTGCAGCCTTTTTTTGGTTGTGACACAAATGCAGTTTTAAAGATTTTGGCGCGCACAGTAGTCAGCGCGGCCATTTTGGGCTGTTTCCTTCACCATTGCAGTAAAGTGATGTAGTGAGGCACATTGGAATGGGTTCAAATATCCCACAGAATTACCATTTTACAGAGAGCTATTGTCCCCATCAATGCTATTGGTAGTTTCTCCCAAGACTGGATCGATTCCCGCATTCCTGATAGCGCTCTACCTGTGTTGTGAACAAACGTGTCCTCTACCCTATGAAAAATGTGGATACCCACATACCTGAACGATTCTCCCTCCCATCTTATTCCCGAGTCCTGTAGTGTGTCAAGATCCCGGCCATGCAGTCCCCCCAGCGGGAACAACAGAGACTGGTCCTTATTTATGTGGAAACCTGACAGTTTCCGGAAATAATGTAATACTGCCAACAATATCGGGAAGTTCATCAATGGGCTCCCTACATATAACAATAAGTCATTGGCGTACAGGGAAAAGATATGCCTCACCTCACCTGCCTCGTCTCCCTTCGGAGAATCACATATATGTTTGAAACAAAGATTGATTTGTATGTCCTTTTGGTTCACCTATATTAGGAGACAGTCGATTTAATCCTATTTTAATGTAAACATTGCATGAAATAAACATTTTCATAAGTAAAAACAGTACTCTTGGTGCAAAAAGGCACAGAATACACAGATCACTTAAGTGTTTAACTTGGACTCTCTTCACCTCCATACATCCTCTTCTTTGTCTCAGTGGAATGGGAGTTAAAGGAGCTTTTCCATGGTAGGTTGGCAATAACACATTAGGCTTTTCTTCAAAGATACGGTTATCCGGAAGTCTTAAAGATGGTACGTTTGGGGAGAAAGGGTGAATCCCTGCGATTCGTCACACCACCGATCTCAGCATCTTGCAGAGACGCCAAGAGCAGGACGAGACCTGGAAGCAAGAAAGTGAAGCAACTTACCTGAGTGAGTGCCAAGCCCCCAGCAAGGTCATCCTTGACGAATAAAGGTTGCAGGTGAACGGAAGAAGTGGGTGGCCGCAGGGACAATGTGTTATGAAGAGAGGAACTTGTGAAAGCCATGAGGGTGCCATTTGAACAGTGACCAAACATCACTGGAAACATAAGGTACAAGTAAATAAATGGATGAATTAGGTTGAATGTGAAACTGAAAGAAAGTGGAAACGGACGAAGGGGGGAAAAAGCCAATAGAAGCAATTCTTGAAGAATGGTGAGAACACTCCCTAAGAAAGTGTAACACGTGTTGTGAATTAAGATTACAAAATGAATTAAATAACCAGAAAAGGAATCCTGTAGAGAAACCCCAGGAGAGGGAGATCCCTAATATAAATAAAGATATAACAGACCTCAGAAAGGTTGGATATCAAGAAAGAGAGAGACGTAAAATAAAAGGGAAGAGTGTGAGACAATATCTGAAGGAGAACTGTTATGAGTAGAAGATTGTTGAGAAACCAGAAACCAAGAACAGTTGGGAGGAGCTCCAGGATTAAACCACAAGAGGTTGTTAGAGGAGATCAGTATAATAAATATATTTCAAAAGAGACATTGGTATCTTGAAGATATATCTGGACCAAGAGAAAGAGGCAAGAGAGAAGGAAAAAAGGAAAATGACCAGAAGGTGAGAGACATTCTTTTTGGCCTACTTTAGTGGTTCATATTAGTGGTATGGTCAGTTAGAGTTAGGTTTGGACAGAACATTTGCTTTGGACTTCTTGACGACAGACAAGCAACTTTAGTTTCTTTAGTTAGGTAGGGAGATTCCTACAGCGATAGGTAGAGATATACAGTTTCTTTATAATTTAATTAAAAGAATATAGGTATGTCCACCATGTGTCCGACTCCTTCTGACCCGGCACAATATCCTTGCAAGCGCTACACAGGAACAGGAGGAGAGAGTGCTAGTATGTGGGGTGGCCTGTCTGATCACTGGTGCAAGCACTCTGCTACTATAAGACCAGCCAACAATGCGTATTTACTCCATTGCATTTTGTGGAACAAGTTGCAATTGGCAATATGTATTATGTAGCTCCAGAAGAAGGAGGCGAGCAGCCCATACAAGCCCTCAGTCCCTCATGTTATTCAGAAATTGAACTGATGCTTCTTCAATTCAGTTGAGGGGAAAGGAGAGGCACTCTGCTTGTTCACATCACCGCACCATCCCAGAATGGTGCTTTGGATCTCTGGTATCCCCGTCAGCTATTATATAACAGGAGAGGAGGGAAGATGTGCTGCTGGGTCTTACAGCACTTTTTCCTTTGCTTCAGAGAAGATGAGAGCAACCTGTGTTTAAAGTGAGAAGATCATTTATAAAGAGTAAATGTGACATGCTCCCAGCAACATGAAAATTGCAACATAGAATCTGAAACAAAGGTTATCTCCAGTTTCAATAGGAGGGCAGAACTAAAGCCAGAAGCTCATTGCTTGTATTAAATCCGATAAGAGGGGTTAAATATAGTGGAGGCTACAGATGTAATGGGGTAGAAATATCAAGTTTCTGCTGAGAAAGAAGGCCTGGGCTACATTGTCTTAGGAGCAAGTCATAAAGCAGTAAACCAGATGCTTTTTTTGCCTCTCTTTCGGTGGGTGATGGACACAGAAGACAGAGTGAAAATATAAGGGCTAGAGAATCAAGGAACATGAGCATCAGGGTAAGATGGGTCAGTGTCACAATTTGGTGGGCTCAATGTTATAATAATAATAAGTAACTCCAACACAAACGTTCTTCAAGGACAATGAACCTTTCTCCAGAGAGTGGCTCCCTTCCTCTGGATTCCTCTTTACTTTCTGATATTTTGAGAAATAGCAGTTACTTGTGCCTTTCTAGTCCAGCAACTACACAGATAAACAAAACTGCCTGGTTTTCTAATTTTGCCATTTTTAGGATACCTTGTATACTCTGCCAGGTCTTTGCTCCTTTTCTCCTGGTTAACAGAATACTTTTTTTCTATTTCTGATATATTCCTCTCAGGAACTTTAACTTCTGTACTTTCTTGTAACTGCCTGGTATACTCTCCTGCCAGGGCTTCTTGTAATCACCCACTTGTAGCTGCCCGATAAACTTTACTGCCAGGGCTTCTTGTACGTTTACTTTGTTTGATAATGTATCCGCTTGATATATTATCCGGCCTCTGTTTCCCATATACTTGCACTGTATACATTGACAAACTTGAAAGGTTTTCACTCGAAGTTCATTTCCCCCTTTCTATAACAAACTCTCCCACCCTTTCTCTCTCAGCATCTTTATTCACAATTACTTTGGCTGCCGATAGGCCCAGGTGTCTCTGTCGTCTCTGGGTGGACTCGCTGGTTCTTGTTGGCGCTCCTGCTTTTTCCTCGTGGTCTGCAGGCGACGGTCTTTCAGTACACCGTCTCACGACCGCCTTCTCGCTGCTTTCCTGTCTCTTGCGGCTTCTGCTGGGCTTGTCTGCTTTGTTCCAGGCTCCAGTGAGTTAGAAGCTGTCGTTCAACACCTGTGAATACCCAGGAATCTATTGACGGCTTCTGGCATTCCCGCAGAGTGTGCTCTTCATGGGGTAGCTTCATTCTTTCCTGGCTCTCAAGTCAGTATGCTGCACTGCACTGGTCCCAGCCCTTCAGTCTCTAGACCTGCAGAGAGTTCTCTCCTGTCAGCAGCACACTTCCACTCCCTGCGTCTGCTCTTTACATTTCCCAGCCACAGGTGTGTGCGCCCAACAACTAGAGCACAATCTTGTGCTTGTGGCCTCCTTTACCCTGCATTACTCGGTTCCTCTTCCTCGTCCCAGTATTTCGGTAGCTATGGGAAAGAAGAACAAATTACTTACCTCTGGTAATGTTCTTTCGACTGGATGTTCCTTCCACGTATTCCTCATCTTTGATACACTCTGATTATCCTGCTTGCAGCTCGGAAACGTTTCTCAGCAGAGGGCGCTGTGTGTCGTCGACCACGTGTCCCTAGAGAGACTCTGTCCTCCTCTAGTGGGACATTGACACTGGTATACATGGCACACACACACAGCCTGTTACCCCAGTTTGTGTTTTTCCCTCTCACTAGCACAGCAGTTTCGAAGATGCAAATATTTGAACGTTAACAGAGCGGAAGGTGCAAACTACAGAAACTCCTTTTTGACAGAGGGGAAGGATGGGAGGGTGATGAGGAATACGTGGGAGTAACATCCAGTCGAAAAAACATTAACAGGGGTAAGTAATTTGTTCTTCAAATGGATTGTTTGTTTATTTAATTATATAGCTCACCTAACCCATAGGTATCTGAGTGACACCACCACGAAGGTCCCAATCTTTATACCTCAACCTCTCAGAAACTATGTGTGGTTTACAGGGTCCTGAGCTCGGGATGAAGAATGCGACCCCCTTCTTGTGAGAGAAGGTCCTCTCTTTGTGGAAGATGAATTCGAGGGCAGATAGACATTTCCACAGGTTCCGGTTACCACGTCCTCCTGGCCCAGTCCAGGGCAATCAGGATCATGGATTTCTGAAATTTCCTTAGCCTCCTGAGAACATGAGGAATGACAGGGATCGGAGGCAAGGTGCACAGAAGTGGAAATTCCCAGTCCACTACGAACGCGTCCCCTAGAGAAGAACTGTTCACATTTCCGGTAGACACTGGTCGCAAACAGATCCACTTGTGAGGTTCCCCAAAGGGTGAAGCTCTCTTGAAGGACTTCCTGAGCTAACTCCCACTTGTGGCAGACTGTGCGCTGCCTGCTCAGAATGTCCTTTGCTGTGTTTTCTTCTCCGGCCAGATGAACTGCCAACAGAGAGATTCCAACTTGCATTGCCCAAATCCAGCGCTGCATTGCGCCTCAGCACAGAGGCAGTGACCCGACTCCTCCTCGCTTGTTGAGGTAATGCATGGCCACTGTGTTGTCTGTCATGATCAGGACACTGCTTCCTCGTACAGAGGGCAGGAAGGTCATCAGCGCTAGACCAATTGCCCTCAGCTCCAAAAGGTTGATAAGCAGTTTGGACTCCGACGGAGACCAGTGTCCATTGATTGTTGGACCGTTGGTGTGACCTCGCCAACGCGATAGGGAAGCGTCTGTAACCACTGTAATCTCCAGCCATGGTTGCCAAAAGGGGTTGCCCCTTCAAAACATTCTCCTTGACGGACCACCACAGGAGATCCTGCGCAACCCTGTTTGGGATCCGTAACAGATCAGTCAACCTGCAGGAGAACTGTGACCACTGAGTTATGAGGGCCCACTGAAGAGATCTCATTCTCAGACAGGCCTCTCGCAACAGAAAAATGCAGGATGCCATGAGACGGAGCAAACTCAGAAAATCGAAGGCTGGAAAATTTGAGGAACTTTGAAAAATGTTTACCATCTGCTCTATGTGGGTAGCCCTCACCTCGGGTGGCAAAGGTCCCCCCCCCCGGGTGTATGAGTCCAGGACTGCTCCAATGAGTTGTAGCTTCTGGGAAGGTCTCACGTGGGACTTCTTGAAGTTGAGGGAGAAGCCCAGCTTGTGGAGAGAATGACAGGTGCTGTTCAGATGTTACAGAGCCTGTTTGGGTGAACAGGCTGTGATCAGCCAATCGTCCAGGTAGGGGCAGATGTGAACCACCCGCCCCCACCACCATCAGCATGATGAAAACCCTGGCAGGGGCTCAGAACCGATGGCGAGAACTGCCAACAGTGAATCTCAGGTATTTTCTGTACTTGAAATGAATTAGCACATGAAAATAAGCATCTTGAAGATCCAATGACACCATCCAATCCTGGAGCTGAAGGGCCTGGAGGATCTGCGAGAGAGTGACCATCTTGAACTTGTCCTTCCTGAGGAACTTCTTCAAGCATCCAAGACCAAGATAGGTTCCAACCCTCTGTCCTTTATTGGGATCAGCAAATAAGGAGAGTACCAGCCCTTATTTCTTTCCGCTACAGGTACCTGTTCGATTGCACCAATCTCCAACAGTGTCTGAAATTCCTGTAGGAGGAGCGGATCTGGTACTTTCAAGACTAGCCTCCTGGGGGGACAGTCTGGTGGTCTCTTACAAAAGGGAGGCAGTAACCACGGGCGACTGTTTGTAGTGCCCAAGCATCTGTTGTAATACTTTGCCCTTCTTTCAGATGCTGGGATAACCTGCCTGCCACCAGTGTCGAAAGATTCAAGTTTTCAAAGTGGTTTTGTGGCACTGGTTGGTGCAAGAAGGCAAGGCAGCGGATACTGCTGCCGCTCCTCTGACTGTACGTCCTTGACCGCCTCAAGGTTGCTTTCCGTCTCCTCTAATTAAATTGACCTCTTCCTCTGCTAATTGAGGAGAGTAACAAAATGAACGATTTCTCCATACCTGACCAGTAGATGGAGCTGTTCGACCTTGTTGTGGTTGCCTAATGGCCTGACTCAAATTTTGCTGCTGCCTTAGACAACTACAACTTTTCAAGACATTCGTCTGCATTAGAAACAAACAAGTAAGACCCTTCAAACAGCATATCCAATAATCTGGATTGCACATCAGAAGCAAACCCTGATTTACAAAGCCAGGCAAATCGTCCAAGTTACTGTACCAGCAGCCATAGAACGGCTAATACAATCTGCAGTGTCTAGCCCTGACAGCAATGATTGGAACATAGCCTGAATAATGCTCATAAAACCATCCCATTCTTCACCTTTTGGGAAGTGTTCAGATGCCATGGCTATCAACTCCCACAAAGTGTAGGTGAACTTCGCTATATCACAAGTTGCATTTGTTGCTTTCTGTACCATACTCGCTGCGGAGAAAACATTATGTCCCATGGCTTCCAGCCTTTTATCCTCCCTGTCCGGAGGGACTGTGGGATAGGCTGCTCCCGTAGATGCAGCAGTAGCTGCTTGCACAACAAATATTTGTGGACTATGGTCCAAAGGAAGGGAGCATCTTTCTTTAACAGGGCAACGATTGGTTGGACTATCTCGGAAAAGGAAGATATGAATTTCCTGTAAACATTTGCCAAGCCCAGGAAGGATTGGATTTGTTTCACAGAGGGGGGCTCGGCCAGGATAATATAGCCTTAACCTTGGATTGATCCATACCGATGCCTTCTGGACTAAGGACAAATCCTAGGTAGTGTATAGTAGAAGCATGGAAGATACACTTCTCGGCCTTTGCCAGGAGCTTGTTTTCGCGAAGCCGCTGTAACACAGCCTTAACATGTTCTTCGTGCTTGGAAGGGTCCTTTGAAAATATTAGGATATCGTCCAGATAGACAATCACGAAAAGGAATAACATGTCTGAGAACACCCGATCCATGAAGCGTTGGAAGACCGCTGGGGCATGACCAAGTCCAAAGGGCATGACCAAGTATTCAAAGTGACCAAAGGGTGTTCGATAGGCCGTTTTCCACTCGTCTCCTGCCCTAATACGGATCAAATGGTAGGCACCCTTGAGGTCCAACTTGGTAAAAACAACTGCACCCCTTACTGCCTTTCTGGATGTCCGGGATCAGGGGTAACGGATAGCGATCCTTAAGGGTGCATTGATTTAGCCCTCGATAGTCCAGACACGGTCTGAGTTCCTGGGTGTCTTTCTTAGGAACAAAAAACAGTGAGGCCCCTGCTGGGGATTTAGAGGGTCGTATGGTGCCATTTGCAAGATTTATATCCAGGTATTCTCGAAGGGCTTTCTTTTCTGGTTCGGAAAGGATAAACATCCTTCCAAAGGGAATCACAGCGGAAGGTTCCGTTTCTATAACACAGTCTTCTGGTCTATGGGGAGGTAGCGCCTGGACAATCGCAGAGGAGAAAACATCAGAATATTCCTGGTATTTCTCCGGAACCCGGATAATGTTTGAGACTGAAATTGTACCTTGATGGTTCGTAGGAAGTCCCTCTGATGGTGTCGGAACAAGGTCCAAAATTATGCAATGGGACATACAAAACTCAGAACCAAGGAACAAGCTGCCCAATCGATGAACGGGTTGTGTTTTTGAAGCCAGGGCATTCCCAGAACCATAGGGTAATGAGCCGATTTGATGATTTGATGATGTCAAATCTTATCTTTTCTCGTTGGTGGTTGACAGCAAGCTCGATTTCCTTGGTCTGAAGGGTGAATGGTCCTGAGGAAAGAAGTCTTCCATCAATTGCTTCTACAGGTTGCATTATAGTCCGGGATTCGTAAGGAATATGATGTTTAAGGACCCATTCTTGGTCTATGAACACCACCATAGCTCCACAGTACACCAGTGCCAGGATGGGATAGGTTTCCTTCTTGGATGGCGATAAGGCCTGTAAGATTACCAAAGAATTTTATCCAGGAGAGTTCAAGGATGGAATAGATGTGGAGCAGGCATCTCTCTCCCGAACCTGTGCTCCATTTAGGATCGGGAGCTGGTGTTTCCCGCACGCTCTGGTGGGGCAATTGGGCACTCTCTCACTAAATGTTTATCTGATGCACAATACATGCACAATCCGGTATGGATCCTACGCATCCTTTCCTGGGAGGATCTAGGTCCACGGAATGCCCCTAGCTGCATAGGTTCAGGCTCGTTGCTGGAAGTAGAAATGCCTTCGGGGTTCAAGGGTATTCCAATGGGATTCTTCTGGAGTGGTACCTTGTTTTTCTTTTTCTCTGCCCTTCTTTCCTGGATGCGAAAGTCAATCTGTAGGGCGAGGTCCATCAAGGCTTGATAGGAACTCGGGCGTGCCCCTCTGGCTAGTTCATCCTTGATGTCTTTGTTTAGCCCTCTTCGGAATAGAGTAAAAAAAGCTTCAGAGGACCAATCCGCTTCTTTAGCCAGCTGTTTGAAGCGAGTGACATACGCGAGCATATCCTGGGTACCTTGTTGAAAGTCGAGTAGACGTTCCTGGGCACTGTAGACCTGTTCTGGGCGGTCAAACATGGTCTTAAGGGCCTGTATGAAGCCGTCGTAGTCATCCAGGAGAGCATCCCCAGAGTTAACTAGTGGGGTGGCCCAGGTCAAGGCATTACCGGAAAGATGCGAGATAATAAACCCCACCTTAGCCCTGGGCGTACAAAAATAATAGGGCTTAAAGGTAAAGTGGACCAAACATGCATAAAGGAATCCACGAAGGCGCTTTGCGGAACCATCATATTTATCAACAACGCTGCCCAGTATTACACTCTCTCTCTTTCGTGGAGGATTCACGGGATAACACCAATTGCGAAGGATAAGGTACAAGGAGAGGGAAAGGAAAAGGAGTAAAGAATGGGTTCCGGCAATTTGCGAAGCAACACAGTTCCAGGAGCACGAACTACGACACACGTCAAGCCACAACTAACGATAGCGTTGAGACGCGCGGACCGCAGAGGAGTGGCTAATTTATAGAGCGTGCTGCCTAGGACGTAAAGGTCGATAGACCGCGTTCCGTGTATACGGCCATGTTGGGTGTACTACAGCGAGTAATCCCCAAGGTGCCAGGGACCAGGAAGACCAGAAAGGGCGTGATCGATGGATCATGACAGTGGCACACAATCGTCTGCCAGAATGACTACAGAGAGCCTTGCGGAAACATAAGCTGCAATCGCATAAGAAATTCTGTAGAGGGGCAGGCTGGGAGGCTTCGATGTGGAATACGTCGTTGGAACATCCCATCGAAAGAACGTTACCAGGTAAGAAAGTAACTTGATCTTCGAGGGGATTGGTTCCTCCGACGTATTCCACATTTATGACAGACTCCCAAAGCAGTACCAACTTATGGAGGTGGGAAAAGAATTTAGAATGCCCAATCAAATTGCAGAATAGAGGACTGCCTTACCAAAGGCCAAATCTTGCCCATGGATAGAATCCAGGGAGTAGCGTTGACAAAAGTATGGACAGAGGCCCATGTGGCTGCTAAACAAATGTTACGAATGGGATCACCCCTCTGCAGAGCAGTAGAGGCAGCCACACCCCTAGTAGAATGGGCCCGTAAACCCACCGGAGGGTCCTTACCCGCCAAACGGTAACATTCAGAGATTGTCAAGATAATCCATCTAGACAAAGTCTGCTTAGTAACAGCTTGTCCCAAACGCCTTCCAGCGTATCCTACAAAGAGCTAATCGTCCACTCTGACCCGGGACATGCGTGAGATTTAGAAACTTAAAGCTCTCATAGGTTGGATCCTAGGGAGGCTCTCCTCTTCCTTACCAGGATGCGGAGGAGGATAGAACACCGGAAGAATGACCTTCTGGCTCAAATGAAATTTCGACACAACCTTTGGAGGAAAAGGACGAACCCTAAGGACAACCCTGTCCTTATAGAACACCGTGAAAGGTGGCTTGGCGGATAATGCCTGCAACTCACTCACTCTGCGAGCGGAAGTAACCGCAACTAAAAATACAGTTTTAAAGGTCAACAGTCACAAAGGACAAGAATGTAAAGGCTCAAACGGAGCTCCCATTATGAATTTTAGAACCAGGTTCAAATCCCAACCGGGCACCTGGAAAGGCGACGGTGGGAACACATTAGTGAGCCCTTTCAGAAACTGAGAAATCAAAAGGAATCTTAAAATAAGAACACTCCTAGACGAGCGCTTAAAAATGGAGAGCGCCGCCAGGTAACCTTTAATGGTACCCACTTGCAGGCCCCTTGTGGGCTAACGAAAGCAAAAGAGACAGAACCACAGGAATGGCACATGAAAAAGGATCCACATTCTTAACCCTGCACCAGTCACAGAACTTTCTCCAACGGCAATGGTACAGGGACTTTGTTGCGGGCCTTCTGGCCAAAAGAAACACCTCCATCACGTCTTCAGGGAGGTCCCAATCCTTATACCTCAACCTTTCAGAAGCCAAGCATGAAGGTTGAGAGACTTGACCTCTGGATGGAGAAACTGACCCCCCCCCTCCTCCCGTGAGAGCAGATCATCTCGGTAGGGAAGACGGCGTGGAGGGCACAGACGGCGTGGAGGGCACATGGACATGTCGAGAAGGTCCGGGTACCACGTTCTCCTGGCCCATGCCGGAGCAATGAGGATCATTCAGGAAACGAACCTCCGTAACCTCTGCAGCACTTGCCAAATGACTGGGACTGGAGGAAACGTGTACAGCAGTGGGAAGGACCACTCCACTACGAACGCATCCCCTAAGGCTCCTCTTAGAGGAAATTCCCCCGAGCAGAATTTTTCGCACTTCAGGTTGACACTAGCGGTGAAGAGATCCACTTGTGGGGTCCCCCAAAGGGCGAAGATCTCCAGGAGAATCTCCTAAGCCAGCTCCCACTCGTGAGAGACCGTGCTCTGCCTGCTTAGAGCGTCCGCCGCCTCGTTTTCGTCTCCGGCCAGATGAACTGCCGAGATCAAAATTTCCTGCTGGATGGCCCAGAACCAGAGCTGCATCGCCTCTCTGCACAGAGGGAGAGACCCTGCCCCCCCCACTTTTTGTTGAGGTAGTGCATGGCCACTGTATTGTTCGTCAGAATCAGGACATTCTTCCCCTGCACAGACTGCATAAAAGCCTTCAGGGGTAGCCTGACGGCCCGCAGCTACAACAAATTGATATGGAGTCTGGACTCCGATGGAGACCAACGACCGCTGACTGTCAACTCGTTGGTATGAGCTCCCCATCCAGTGAGGGATGCATCCATAACGATCGTCACAACCGGCCAGGGTAGCCAAAATGGAGCCCCCTTCATCAGATTGCCTTCAACGGCCCACCACGGAAGATCCTGGGTGACCGAGGGCAGCACCTGAACGGGATCCGACATCCTGCCTAGGACTGAGACCACTGCATCTTGAGAGCCCACTGCAGAGATCTCATCCGCAGCCTGGCCTCTGGCACCAGGAGAATGCAGGATGCCATGCACCGAGCAACCTCAAGAACTCCAATGCCGGGAGACTCTGAGCATGTTGAAACTTGTTCACCATCTGCAGAATGTGAGAAACCCTCACCTGGAGAGGCAAACAGCCCCAGGGATGTATCGAGCACTGCTCCGATGTACTGGAGCCGCTGGGTAGGTGTCAAGTGGGACTTCATTAAGTTGAGGGAGAAGCCCAGTCTGTGAAGGGAGTGGCAGGTGATGGATAGATGATCCAGGACTTGCTCGGGAGAGCACGCCCTGATCAACCAATCGTCCAGGTAGGGGTAGACGTAAATCCCCCTTTCCTGAGATACGCTGCCACCACCACCATAAGCTTTTTGAAGACCCTTGGGGCAGATGTCAATCCGAAAAGGCAGGACCCGAAACTGAATGTGCCAGTCTCCAACCGCAAACCTCAGGTACTTCTTGTGCTTGATGGATTGGCACATGAAAGTAAGCGCCCTTGAGGTCGAGAGACACCAACCAGTCCTGAAGTTGAAGGGCCTGGAGGACTTGACAAAGAGTAACCATCTTGAACTTGTCCTTCCTGAGGAGCTTGTTCAAACCACGCAAGTCCATGATGGGTCTCAATCCCCCATCTTTTTTCGGGATCAAAAAATATGGGGGGGGAATACCATCCCTTGTTCCTCTCCGCTACAGGCACCAGTTCTATGGCGCCTTTCTCCAGCAGGGAAATGATTTCCTGCTTAAGGAGCTGAGCCGGACTCTTCAAAGAGAGATTTCCTGGTGGATTGTCGTGAGGCCTCTGCCGGAAAGGAAGACAGTAGCCGTGGGCTATGATCTCCAGAACCCACACATCTGAAGTAATGGCACGCCATTCTACAAGATGCTGCACCAGCCTTCCCCCAACCGGCGAACCATGGGACATGGCCTCATGACTGAGCTGAAGCAGCTGCGGCAGTGCCTGAGGGCAAAGAGGCAACTGCCCGAGCAGCATTGGCACCTTGAGTACCCTGTTTTCCACCTCTGGTACTCGTACGTTGGCCCCTTTGACTTGCAGCTCCCCTCGATCTACCAAAGGTAGAGTAGAATTGAAAGGAACCTCCCCTCCGTCGCTGTCCCCTAGGACGAAAAGTCAGAGGTTGGCGAACTTTAGCACTCAATGGCTTTGCTGCAGCTTTGGAGGTCTGCAACCGCTCAAGGCTCTCGTCAGCCTTACTGCCAAAAAGATGTTCACCATCAAAGGGCATGTTGAGAAGCCGGGCTTGTACATCAGGAGCAAACCCCGACTTCCGCAACCACGCAAATCTGCGCATCACGGTGCTCGCTGCCATGGACCGGCTGACGCAGTCTGCCACGTCCAGACCCGATTGAACGGATTCACACATGGCATCGTTGCCATCTTGTACAAGGGCAAGAAAGCCATCCCGTTCCTCCCCTTCAGGAATATGTTCAGCCGCCAAAGATACGCAATTCCACAGAGTGTGAGTGAAACGTACTAAGGCACACATGGAGTTGGCTGCCTTTAAAGCCATGCCCCAAGATCAAACCACTTTCTTCGCCCAACTGTCAAAACGCTTGTTGTCCCTATCAGGAGGGATGGTAGGGTACGACGCCTGCTTCGCTGGGGCCGTAGCCACCTGCACCACCAAACTCTCCGGAGTGGGGTGCAAAGAACAAGTTACTTACCTGTAACCGTTGTTCTCCAGCATGGGTCTGGCATGGATTCACATGCTCATGAATATTCCCCGTCGTCAGGCTGGGAATCCTCGGTAAAGAAAAAACCAGTATCAGTTTCGTTTCTGATCTGTCTTTCGTAGTAACAACCAATCACTGGTCTCTGCGTCATACTGACCACAGCCAATGACTGCCCTCTACCTAAGCACCGCCTCTGGCAGCCATCTTCAGATTTGGAAGCACGTGAAGTGGCAGTATGACCAAGTGAAGAGCCGCAGAGGGGTAGGTGGGAGGGTTTGCATGTGAATCCATGCCAGACCCATGCTGGAGAACAACAGTTACAGGTAAGTAACTTGTTCCTTCTCCAGCATGGGGTCTGGCATGGATTCACATGCTCATGAATAAAGAATACATAGCAGTACACACATGCACAACCACAGGAGGTGGCAAAGGCTCAACATTAAGCATTACATCAAACTCAACATTAAGCATCTTACCTCCTCACCAGGCTCACCTCAGGCGAACAGGTTGCGCAGCACTGCTTGGCTGACCCTGGACTCCTCCCTGGAATCCCGATCGACGCAGTAGAATTTCGTGAAGGTGTGCGTCGACCTCCACGTAGCAGCCCTGCATATGTCCAGCAGGGGCACACCAGATAGGAACGCCGTGGTAGCTGCGATCGCTCTGGTGGAATGGGCTCTCGGACGGCCAGGCAGCGGTCGGTTTGCCAACCAGTGACAGTACATGATACAGCCGGAGAGCCATCTGGAAATGGAAGCCTTCGAGAGGGCCTTCCCCTGATTGACAGGTCCAAAGTTCACAAAGAGTTGTGACGTCTTCCGAAAACACTTTGTGCGGTCTACGTAGAACTTCAGCGCTCCAGCCTAGAGCGAGTGCAAAGTCCTCTCAGCCGGCGACGAAGGCGACGGGAAAAACACAGGCAACACCAAGGGTTCGTTGAGATGCAAGTCCGACGGTACCTTGGGCATGAAGGAGGGGTGCGTCCTGAGCACTACCCTCGTGTCGTGAAAAGTCAAGTACGGGGCCTTGCAGGAAAGGGCCTGGATCTCTCCCACTCGTCGTGCGGAGGTGATGGCCACAAGAAACGCTGTTTTCCACGACAGAAATTTCAACGGAGCCGAGTGCAGAGGCTCGAACGGGGGTCCCATGAGCTTGGTCAGCACCACGTTGAGCTCCCACGCCGGGGCCGGAGCCTTCACCGGCGGGAACGATCTGAACAGTCCCTTCATGAACTCTTTCACCAGACGATGAGACCACAAGGACGTCCGCCCCGTGGTTCTGGTGTATCGGGAGATCGCAGCAAGATGAATCTTGATGGACGCGTGTGCCAGTCCAGCTTTGGCCAGCGTCAGCAGGTACGGCAGTACTTGGGGAGCCGTAATCCGTAGAGGGTTAATCTTCTGTGCGTGGCACCAGACAGAGAACCTCTTCCATTTGTGTCCGTAGCATTTAAGAGTCGAGGACGCCCTGGCCTTTGCAAGAACCTCTCTGCAGTCGGCCGGTATGTCGTATCCTCCAAACTCTAGTGCTGCAGGAGCCAGGCCTGCAAGTTCAGCGATTTGGGGTCGTGGTGGAGGATGGCGCCTCCTTCCCTGGAGAGTAGATCCGCGTCCACCGGCAGCTTGATTGGCGGGGACGCTGACAAGTCCAGAAGGTCCGGGAACCATATCTGCCTCGGCCACGCAGGTGCGACGAGGATCATCCTGCACCGTGACCTCTTGAGCTGGTTGACGAGCCGGATTAGCAGTGGCAAAGGAGGGAACGCGTAGAGGAACAGGCCCTCCCAGGGGAACGAGAAAGCATCGCCCATGCTCCTCGCCTGGGGAAACCTGCTGGCGAACCTCAGGCACTTGGAGTTCGCCACCGTCGCGAACAGGTCGATCAGGGGTGTGCCCCACCGTCGGAAGAGGCGATCCACTAGATCCTGCCGTAGCTCCCACTCGTGGCACGAGCGCAGCTCCCTGCTGAGCGAGTCGGCGATGGTGTTTTTTATCCCTGCCAGATGAAACGGCACCAGAAATATCCTTTGGGCGACGGCCCAATGCCACAGGTCCTGCGCCTCCTTGGACAGTGCTGGGGACCTGGTTCCGCCCTGTTTCCTGATGTAAAACATGGTGGTGGTGTTGTCGGTGAAGATCCTCACCACCTTGCCCTTGAGGGATGGAAGGAAGGACCTGAGGGCCCAAAACACTGCACGGAGCTCCAGGACGTTGATATGTAGGGATTTCTCCGTCGGGAGCCAAAGGCCTCTTGCGTGCAGATTTTCAGTGTGCGCTCCCCACCCTTCCAGGGAGGCATCCGTGGTCACTGTCTCCTCGTGGGGTGGGGTCTGGAAGTCCATGCCCGCCGTCAGATGCGCGCGGGTGCCCCACCACCGGATCGCTCGTCGGAAACTCTCGTCGAGTGTGATCCTTTCCTCGAAGCTGCCCGTCGTTTGGATCCAGCGCGTGTCCAGGAACTCCTGCAACGGGCGCATCCGGAGCCTGCACATGGGAATGAGGTAGATGCAGGAAGACATCATTCGGAGGAGGGACTTGATGGACCTCACCTTGGCCGCGTCGGCCACCAACATCCGCTACACCTTGCCCAGGATGGTCCTGGTCCTCTCCTCCGACGGGGAGGCCAGAAGGGACACTGTGTTGAGCCTCACTCCCAGAAACAGAGCGTCTTGCGCGGGTACCAGGTGGGATTTGGCGTAGTTCACGGAGAATCCCAAGTCCATGAGAAGTTGGACGGTCCTTGCCGTGTGAACCACGGCGAGCTCCCTCGTCTTGGCTCGGATGAGCCAGTCGTCCAGGTAGGGGTAGACGTGGATCCCTTCGCGGCGCAGCTGCGCCGCCACCGGTGCAAGGCACTTGGTGAACACCCTGGGTGCCGACCGTAGTCCGAAGGGGAGGGCTTTGAACTGGTAATGACACCATTGGGCCACAAACCTGAGGAATTTTCGGTGCCCCTTTAGGATGGGAATATGGAAGTAGGCATCCTCCAAATCCAACGACGACAGGAAGTCTCCTTCCTCCAGCTGACCCAGGACGTGCTGGAGGGTGACCATCCGGAACTTTTGCGCCTTGATGAACTTGTTCAGACGTCGCAGGTCCAGGATGGGGCGCCATCCCCCCGTCTGAAGTTCTTTCCTGGCCACGGGGGGGACGCGCGGACACCTTCTTTGAAACTCGAGCGCGTGGCCCCGGGACAAGGCGTCCAGCACCCAACGGTCGGTGGAGATGGACTCCCACACGCTGACGAAGCTCGCCAGCCGGCCTCCCACCGGGGTGCTTCGGTGGGGGCCCGACCCCACGGCCGGATCAATCCTGCTTCGACGAGGCTTTGCCGCCTTGACCTCCTTGGCGACGACGGCGGGGTCCGCCAGACTTGCCTCGTCCTCTGTAGGCCTCCTGAGACGACGAGCGGGCCGCTTGACGGTAGGTGGAGAAACCGCCGCCGGAACCTTTGGAGGCGCCCTTGCCTCCGCTGCTCCGAAAGGGCGTCCGTCGTTGTTGCAGAACTCCAAGGGCCCGGGCCGTCTCGGTGTCCGCTTTAATGGCCTGAAGGGAATCGTCCACTGTTTTCCCAAACAGGTTGTTCCCATCGAAGGGCATGTCCAGGACTCTGGTCTGAACGTCTTGACGGAAGTCCGTAGCCTTGAGCCATCCACGCCGCCTAAGGCAAACGCCGTTGCCCAACTGGCGGAACCCAGTGTCGGCGATGTCCGTCGCAACGGTAATGGCGTGGTCCGAAGCCACCTCGCCTTCCTGCAGGATCTCCAGGGCCTCTGCCCTCTTGTCGTCCGGCAAGAAGTCCAGCAGGGGAGCCAGTTTGTACCAGAGCTCCCTGTCGTAGCGGGCCACGATAGCCAAGGCGTTGGCCGCTTTAATCGTCGTCGCTGCAGACGAGATGACTCTGCGTCCCATAGCGTCCAATTTCTTTCCCTCGCCGTCCGGTGGGGAAGTCGATGTGGAGGCCACACCCCCCCCGCTTTTTTCCTGGCCGCCGCGGAGACGACGGAGTCCGGGGTAGGCTGCGCCCGGAGGCACAGGGGGGCCGTGTCCGGGACCCGGTACTTTTTCTCGTACCGGTCTCTTCTAGCTGGCGTCGTGGAAGGGTTCTTGAGGAGGGTGAGGCCCTCATCCCAAATGTCTTCCAATAGAGGCACTGCTAGGACCGTCTTCCTCTTGGCCTCGCGCCGCTGATAAAGGAAACCTTTCTTCTTCTTCTCCTCAGGGCAGAGTTGGAAAAGCTCGGATGCCCTGGTGATCATGGAGTGGAACGATCCAATCTCGTCGGGCGGAGAAGCCCTGGTGGGAGGCGACGACGGTACATCCTCGTCGTATACCTCGTCGTCCGTACCCGTCGCTGCCGTGTCAGTCCCCGTATCATCCCCTCGGGTGGACGGGGAGGAGGGCTGGAAGGGGCGCGACGGCTGAAAAGGAGGCGGAGGGTGGATCCTTCTTTTCTTGGTAGGGGGAACACCAGAAGGTCCCGGTTCTGGGTCCCCCGACGGGAGAGGTTCCGTCGGCAACGGTAGTCTCGTCCTTATCTCAGAGCATAAGGACTGTATAGCCAACAAAATGGCCGCTGAGTTGTCTCGCGGCGCTGGCAGAGGGGAATCCGACGGGCGATCAGGGGCCCCGTCGGTACCCTCGACGATGTCGTCGTCACCTGCGTCGGGATCCATCCCGACGGGCCGGTCTTCTTCCACGCCGAGGCCGTGGCTTAAGACCTCGACCAGCTCCTCCTCCGAGGTTGAGGCTGAATCTACAACGACGCCCTGCCCCCCCTTTTTCTTCCCCACGGGGGTCCTATCGATGGGCACAAAAGAGGACTCCCTCCGAGGTGGCAGGGAGACTCTGAGCCCCGAAGTCGCCACCACTGGTGTAGCCTCCACAGGCTGAGCCAGGGCCGCCGCGACAGTTTCGATAGAGGGCTTGGCCGGATGGATTAAGGCCTTCACCACCTTAGGTGCGCTCACCGCCTTATCCTTGAGGGGGGGGACACTGCCTCGCTCCCCCTCCGCCTTCGAGCTCGACCGGGGCCTCTCCAGGAGCCTCGCCGGGTGCTTGGCCTTCCTCTTTCCCGACCCAGAGCGTTGGCTCGTGGTTGATGGTGCCGGGGAGGGTGCGCCCAGCCTGGCGCCCGTAGAGCCCGACCGTTCGGCGCTCCCGGTGCCAGCGGACTCGCGGTGCTTGGCCTTATGTTGGACCCCCGTCACCGGGGCGTCCTCAAAGGTCTTAGAAGACTGCTCGGATTTCTTCCTCTTCTTCTCGCCGGACGGGCTCTTCCCTTCCAGCCAGTTGGCGAGACGTTGATGGCGGTCCGCTCCGACATGTTGCCGCAAAAACGCACAGTCCTTCTCCACGTGCGTCTTGTCCTCATGTAGGCAGTAAAGACAAAAAGAGTGTTCGTCCTCCTTGAAGACGTTCTGCAGCTGGCATCCAGGGCAGACCCTGAACAGCTTTCCGGGCGTCGAGCTTCCCTTCTCCTGGGCCATGACCGGGCCTGAGAAACTTCTGGAGTCCTCCAAAAGCGTAGCTCGACAAAATCTTCACCCTTGAGGGGCGCAGACGAATCCAACACGGGTCCTCGTTGATCGGATGGAGAGTCGGTGGAGCTTGAGGCTCTTTTGAGCGAAAAAACGAAGTTTTTGAGAAAAAACGTGAAAAAATAGCACTAACGCTCGAGAGCAATAGCACGAGGATCCCAACACATGAACGTGCGGTAAAAATCTGAAGATGGCTGCCAGAGGCGGTGCTTAGGTAGAGGGCAGTCATTGGCTGTGGTCAGTATCACGCAGAGACCAGTGATTGGTTATTACTACGAAAGACAGATCAGAAACGAAACTGATACTGGTTTTTTCTTTACCGAGGATTCCCAGCCTGACGACGGGGAATATTCATGAGCATGTGAATCCATGCCAGACCCCATGCTGGAGAAAGTCAAGTAGCCGGGGTCGCCACTGGCTGGACAGTATTTTTTCGGCAACGACTTAATCACTGCCGGGAGACTCTCCAGAGCACACAAGCCGCCACCACCCTTTTTCGTAAGGCCATATGAAATGGCAGCACCGGGTCAGTGGGTGAACCTTGGTCCAAGATATCTGTCAGGTCATCCTGCAGAATATCCACGGGTGGAGCAGACCACCACAAATACTGAGTCACCCTCGACATGAGATGCATGTATGACGATTCGGTGTGAGTACCAGGCTCAGGCCTACCAAATTCAACCTCCGGGGAGGTGTCCAGACCACTAGCGTCATGCAAAGATTGACGCAGGTCTTCCAACTGGCTATGATCAGACAACAGGTCATCAGGAACCTCCTGAGGAACCAGACCTTCCACATCCGACCCTTCATCCACCTCAGAGATATAATCCAGAGGCTGGAACACATCCCTGGATGAGGGCACAGAAAAGGGCTCAAACACAGGCCTCACTGACTTACTCAGTGCCTTCCTTGGGGTTTCCACCGGTTTTTGGGATACCTCCGATAAAGCCTCCTCAAAAGGCGTTGAGGGCGTCAACGGAATCAGCGTCGACGGCTTCGAGGCCAGAGCCCCGAGCGTGTCCTTCGACGATCTTGGCGCCGATGGCATCGAGGACTTCCTCAGAGGCGGAGCCTCGAGAGAGTCCCTCGATGGACATGGCGCTGATGGCATTGACGTCTTCTTAGAAGACGTCACAGGCTCCGACGGACTCAATGGCGTCGAGGATCGGGACCTGGAATGGGCAGGTCTAGAGCGATCTACCTTGTCCGATCGCGACCTCGATGGCTCCCGATGATCGCGTCAACCGCCTGAGCCCGAATGCGTGCGAGCAGCGGCTCTAGCGCATTCCTTGCAGGCTTCTTTTGAAGGTGCGGACGCAACAGAGCCCTGCAATTCAAAAATCACCATCATCTCCTTGCGAAATGCGTCCCATTCCGGAGAAGAATGCTTGTTGGGACAAGCTATCCGCCATCTGGCAGAGTCCTCGGACGAGGAAGGCTACCAGTGATGGCGCTTCTGCGAGTGCCTAGAAGAGGCAGAGGAATGGCGGGAACCACTCCGGGACCGAGACCCCCTGGACTTACACCGACGCAGAGAGTCGCCCCTCGAATAGTCAGTCGAAAGCCCCGCGGATTTCGATTTTCGGGGTTTGGAAACCCTACCTACAGATAGCTTCTTCCGCTCCCGCAAAGCCTTCGATGTCAAAGACTGGCAATCGTCACAGTCATCAGTAGCGGGGTCCTCGCCGAGGCACCAGAGGTAGCCGTCGTGCGGGTCCGTAAGCAACATCTTGGAACCGCAGTGCCGACACTTCTTGAAGCCCGACCGTGGGGTAGAAGAAGAAGACATGATCAATTCCCAAACCAAGAACGAAGAACTGATTCAATCAGGAGAAGATCCGAGGCATGCCGAGATTCCGAAGCGAACACGTTTGCAGAAAAAACGGAACTGAGGCTACGGGCGTCGTGCGTCCTACTTATAACATCCGGTGATGTCAGCTCGACTAAGGCCCTCGAGGACAGCATATCAACATCATCGACGCAGAACATTTTCTGAAGCAGCACAGCTGTAGTGATTACCTGTCATAGATGTGGAATACGTCGAAGGAACCAATCCCCACGAAGCACTATTTCTGCATTTTATATGTACGCCTAGGGAGTTGTTGATTCCGGTAAGAGCTATACTTGCTGTCAGCTTTTATAGCCACCTTATTCTTATATTCTGCTATCCTGGGAACTATCTTCTTCCTGACTGTGCATTCTTTACCAACCTGATCAACTATTCCAGATCCTTAAGTACTGTGAATTTCGAGCGCTTTGCCGATTCATGCACCAACCTATCTCTAGTGCGTCCCTCCTGCTGCCCGGGTTACTACCCTTTACTAATCTTCCTATTTATTATTTTCTCATTGTCGTTGCTTAGTACAAACTTACTGGATATTTTCCATCACTAACTCAATATACCCTCAGGTTAGTTAACCTTACTAAACACCCATTAGTAAACAGTTTTTTTTCCCCTTGTTGAGATTATAATCTGGGTTTCCATTATAGGTCCTGGTACAGTATCAGGAAACACTTAGTCAAGTCATCACTGCTTTCCCACCAGGTATTCACGGATTGGGATTTAATTGGTGTAGAGGGTTTCAACTTAGATATACTGTTAACTGTTTTGTGTTCTATTGCAGCATTGGTTTGGCGGTGCTCGTGTTCCCCGCTCATTTGTGCGATCAATTCCTCCATCTGTCCAAATCGGAATAGCAAAGAGGTAGATCGTAAAGAAGAGCCCCACTTAGAGGAAGCCTGAATCTTTGATTCATGGGTCTGGAGTACTGGAGATTGGCTAACGCTTCCATTCTTACACTTCCTGCTGGGTCGTCTAACATCGCCCGAGCTGTCAAGGGTGGTGAGTAACAGAGAAACTACAAGTACTGCAATTCATCTGGGCCCAAGAGATAAAAACCTGGCATTGAAAAGGCAGAATGGCATTTGCACCAACATGGGAATGGAACAGGCTTCCCTATTCAGGAAGCTGAATGAGAGACCAACACCCATGACAGACTTCCCAGACATGCTACAGGGTAGTAGGTGAATAGCAGTGATGGTATTTAACAGCAGTGATGGTATTTAACAGCAGAGAATGACACAGCCTTACTGGAGACCAGGAACTCTCCCCAAGGCCTTTGTAGACATTAACTTAGTTGATACAAGAGAGAACATGAGAAAGAACGACAGTGACCGCATGGCTGGCTAGGAGGAAATGGAAACAACAAGGGGGTTCCTGGTAGTCCCTCTGCCAGACATTAGTCCTGGTTATGAGAGCCTTACCCAGAGTCTTTAGCTCACTATCTTTCAGAGGAGAAATATCCAAAACTTCAGTTTTTTCCTTGCCCATGGGCAATCCAGCAGTGAAATGCTACGCAATTCTCCCCTGTGAAAGATAGTGAGCTAAAGAATCTTGGTAAGGCTCTCAACCAGGACTAATGTCTGGCAGAGAGACTCCCAGGACCCCCACCCCCCACCCCTTGTATTTTGTATAAGAGGAAAATGAGACTGAAAGAGGGAGGGCTGGAAGCCCTTATGAAGCCCTTTCCTGGGGAAAGTCCAGCCCATAGGGGGAGGAATTGGGAGTTGGGAGTAGCTTAGAAATATTGCCCCAAGGAAGCAGATGACTCTGTGTCCAACGGAAGCACGGCAAATCATTTAGGCACGAAGGAAGGGATATAAAAGCCATTGAAGTTAGTCTAAAGTCTACAATGAGAGGTGTTGGGTGAGGGCAGACTAAAATACCAATTGGCAGTGTGTAGGAGGTAGAGGAGGACACCGACTTGAGTGTATAAAGAGGGTGAAGATAAGGTATTGAGTATAAAAGGGGTACCCAATTGGGTGTGAGGAGTGGGAAGAGTGGCTCAAGGTTGTTTTGGGGAGAGAGAGAGTGAGAGTGTTAGGGAGAATTCTCTGTTAAGGATAATTTCCCAAACCTAGTGAGTCCCCAGCAGCTTTGCTGGATTTTTGGGGTTTATTTTTTTCTCCTGCTAAGAGTGAGACTCTTTTTCTCCCACTCTTAGACATGATTTGAGATATCCTTTGACTTTGCAATGTGTTTAATGGGCTATGGGGTCTTTTACTCCAAAGGGTTTCATGTGGTTTTTGGTACGTGTGTTACAAAGCACCCTCAGTGCAGTAACACAGGGGTGTCATAGTGACCCCCAAACATAGACTCCATACCCTGGGACTGACTACGGTCCCCCATGGCATGTAAAGTCACCATTGACTTTACTAGTCTTAAATTGGGAGCAGAACCAGTACAAACCATCATATTGTGGAAGTACTGGTAGGGGTAATTAGATTGCCCCTGGGTCTGTTTTTCGAGGGGGCACTGTGCAGTCCCCCCTTGTCGAGTTTATGGCTGGTGGCAGTGGTTACCACGCGAAATATTCCTAAAAATATTTACTATGCGATTTTCCCATTCATTTTAAACGCACCACTTTTTGGTGCAATGTTAAAGATACCGCCGGGTTATTTATTTAATATTTATTCCCTGGTTGGGTCTTTTCGTCAGGACTCGGTTTTAAAATGGAGTTTGTGTTCGCCTCTGTAACTCCAACCCAAGTTGAGCCCTTTGTTCCACTTTTTGGCGGGCTTCTCCAAAGAAGCCTCCAAAAGTGGTGCCACTGTCTGGGTCTACAGGATGCGTGGGAGGGGGGTTTAGGCACCCTGGACTGAGTTGCCTCGGCAACTCAAGTCGCACTCTTGTGTGATTGGCCCAGTGGTGAGCCGCCCAGCTCACCACTTAGCATGTTTGAGTGACAGCTAGGACTGTAGAATGGGGGTTTTCTGCATAAAAGCAGGGCTTTGGGGACTGGAGCTTCAGAAGTCGCCACAGGCCCAAAGAATCCGAAGAGGGAGAAGCTGACCCGACCTGCAACAACGACACCACCGGTGGAGCCCTGCTGAACCGACTCACCACTTCTTCCAACGACAGAGGAGATCTTCATCCCGAAGAGTCTTCTTCCTTTGACTGGTGGGGATAACCAGTCTGCCTGCCTTTTCGCCTTCCTGGATCATCTCGTGGCCGCCTTGCCTGTGCCAAGCATCGCAGCAACCGGAATACCACGTTTTACCACTACCGCGAATAAAAGGGTAGTACCTTTTAACCAGAGAACTCCGTGGCTGGTTTCTTCCCTGGCAGTGCAACGACCTTCAGCTTTCCTCCACGTCGAGATCTTCTCTTCCTCTGGACGACGCCGCGACTTGCACCCGCTGCCAGGAACAACTGTCCCCGCTGGAGGATTCTCTCCACTTTCAAGGTACTGTGTCCGCCTGGCCTCCCTCGCAACGATCTGTGTGGGGTGTCTCTTAAATCCTCAACTTACCACTTGGGTTGGCCCTAGGCTGGCTAACTGAACTTTTCTGAGCTGAACTAATTATTTTGTGAACTCCCTGCAAGACTTTTCAAGCCTCTTAAACTGTGTGATCTTGGGCGCATTGGTGCTCTGTTCTCTCTAAGAGGGAGCCTGGCCTCTGAACTCTGCTCACAAGTAGACTTTGACTTTCCTGCCTTGCTGGGTGCTTCTAAAGTATTGTGTTGTGTGCTTTTCCAAATTTCTGCCTTTTCTCTCCCTTTTTCTTAACTTATTGGAGTGCCATCTTTAGTTAAGCGTTCACCTCGGTCTGGAAATAAGTGGTGTTAACTAAGACTTGTCTAATAAGGAATGTATATATATTAATAGTGACTGTGTTTTTGAACTTGCTTACAATAATAGTGCTGGAGTGTTTCTAAGTGTGTCTTTAAATAAATAATGATATACTTGATACCAAAGCTCTGGTCAGTGTTTGCTTGTGCTACTGTATTTTGGTACCTATCTTGTATACTCTAAATACTGTCTAACTCTTCTTGAGAGAAGTCTGGCTGCTCAGCCACAGCTAGTCTGCGTGGTACAGACTGCTACCAATTGGGTTTACTGCCAATACCTGTAGTCTTAAGCCTTTTGCAGTGGTCCCTAAGGGGAGAAGATAAAGAGAAAGAAGAAAAGAGAAAGAGAAGAAAAGAGAAAGAAGAAAAGAGAAAGAGAAAGAGAGAACAGGCATAGGGACAGGAGAGTGAGGAAAAGGTTGAGAGACCATCAGGAGGAAAGACATGCCAGGAAGAACAAACGACCCCCCCTAGGACACCAGGCATTCTCTGATGGAGTTAGATTGGCTACGGCTTTTAGACATCCCTATAATAGTGATAGCCTAGAAATTCAGTGTCACCTAGCTATAGACAAGATGTACTTTTACTGTGTGCAGAACTGTCCGAGTAGAGATCCTGCACTAGGGAAGTTGGCGCCCTCTTGAAGGATCAGGGAAAGTATCCAGGGACTAAACCCATGCTTGGATCCCCAATTGTCTCTTGCATATATTTTTGTAATAAACACTGGAAATGTATTGGACTGGTCTTGTAACTGAGAACAAAGTCACATTCTGAAATGTTTGCCATGTTTAATTGTCATTCCAGAACTAGATTACAGAATTGTCACCCATCCCATATCCTGGATCATTTAGCATGCACAGCTGTCATTTACTCTGGATTGTTTGTCCAATGTCACCTTTTCCAAAATGGTGAATCTTTTCTGTACATTTCATTTTTTTCTGTTTCCACATGCTCTTTTCTGTCACAAGGGTCAGCTATGTCCTCTTCTTCATATGAAGTTTCAGTCTCATAACCCTCCCCCTCCTCCTCACCTCTTTCTTTTCTCCTGGTTTTCCTTTCTTCCTTGTTTCCTGGTTTCTCCTTTTTTTTATGAAGGTATGGATGGCCACGAAAGGACGCCACCGCGACACCGTATAGGTAAGGCAGTGAAAGATCTTCCGTGACCGTCGGATAAGGGGAAAAAGCCAAAGGCTCAAAAAACCCCTAAGAGATGACTTCAGGCTCTGAACAGTCCGAGTGGCACAGCGGAAAGGTAAGTAGAACCGGAACGGTACCAGATCACAAGGGTAGGGCTGAAGCAATCCGTTAAGCAGGCTGGGTCGGCACACAGGAAGGATGAATGTCCACAGAAACGTAAGGCGGAGGCAGTCCAATAAGCAGGCAAGGTCGGTCCACAGGAAGATGAAATGTTAACAACAACGGGAGGCAGAGGCAGTCCGGGAAGCAGGCAAGGTAAGTGCAACGAGAGAAATAGGAAAAAGAGGAAGGAGGAAAACAGGGTAGATGAGAGAGGAAAGAAGGAGGGAAGTGCAGAGCGAGGGCGGAGAGAGGAAAGGGGGGGTAGACGGGCAGAAGAGAGAGAGTGGGAAGGACGAGAAACACAGGCAAGTGATAAGTACGAAAGAAACAGAAAGAGCGGGGAATGGCTACGCAGAATGCAAACCAAGCGTGGCAAACAACGCGGAACCAAAGGTGCGTTGCAACGCGTACGCGACCCGGAAGCTGGAGACTAAAAGCTCCCGGTCGCGTACGCGAGTAGAGAAAGACTAGACCTGCAAGCACGTTGGGGAGAAAAACGTGACGGAAAGCTCTATGGAGGGCCGCGGCGATAACGATTCCAGACTCGCCATCTTCCCCACGATGTGACTTTTCCCAGTACTGTGCACAAAGCTAGTCATACAAAAGTGACAAAACAAATCCTTGTTAAATTTCCAATCTAAAAATGGATTTAGTCCCAGAAATGGGGCTAAAAACTATGGAGCAATCCTAGGCGGTCTATTTTGATCAGCATGAAGGAGACAAGAATCTAAGATGGTGCAACAGACAGACATACTTATGCATCACAACAGCAGTTGAGAACCCAGATTAAAACGACTCGCAGTAAACCATTTTACAATCTTTTGGAATCTTCATTGGAATGTTTTTGTCCTGAAAAGGTAGTCTTGCTGCCCCTAATAAAGTGTAGAATTCCATGCTCTCCTTCAATTATCAGCAGATCAACACAAGAAAACGTAAATCTGTTTATCAGGCCTGCTGCAGTATACAGTAAATCAAAAGTTGAGAGTGCTCAGATAACCCGAATGTAATTTATTCAGTTGGAACATGTATTCTGGCATAGCCAAACTGGTCCTGGAAAGAGTTTGGTGGCTTCTCTAATCTTAAGGATTATGAATTCCATGCGCATTTAGAATTATATATTTTCCCTGAATTTAGGCACCGTGAAGAGAGATGGCGGTGTGGAAAGAAAACATCTGTGCCTTTCCCATTTTTTCACTTACTGATTTATTGTCATCAAATGCATGTTCTTCTATTTCTTCCTCTAGCCGATCAGCTGCCTTCCTAACATCTTCAAGAATCTCATCAAGGATGGAAAGACTTTTGTTTTGATGTTGCATTTTCAGGAGCGCTTTAGCTTGATGTTTTTCTGCTGCAAGGAGCTCCACATACTCTTGCTCCTCCTACAGAATGTTAAAGCAATAAGAAAAATGCAAACAAGTATGAAAAATCATTGATAGGGCAATTGCTAACAATACTTCAGTCAATGTTACACACTGTGGTTCTTTAAAAACTGGAAGAATGTCCTACTCAACTGTTTTTCAGGCTAAAAGACCATTTCAATTCACCAACATCCAAGAAACAATATCCCAGATTGTCTTTGGACACTATTTTCCCCTTCACACATGCGATGGTTTGCAGTTTTGACACTTGTTAAACCATTACCTTTTCATTTGACCACGTTTATTTTTGTGTCTGACATTTGGTGGTGCTTTTAATGCGTGATGAAGTCACCTGTTTATTGCCCTTTGATGAAGGAATGAAAATTCTGGAGCCCAGAAGGAGCTGCCCACTCTCATGTACCCATGGATGCGGTAGTCGGAAGGTAGCACAGAGCTCCTTCAGCCCTTCCTTGGGAAGTTTAGAGGTTCTGCTAGCATCTAGATTGGTGAAAGGACTGGTAGACAAGGGGGTTACTTGTTTCATGGAGCCAAGAGGGCTGTTCCCATAGTCCCACTCTATAGTACCAGCTTCCCATGGAAATAATTTAGAGAGAAGAGGCCACAGTAAATATTTTACATCTTCTGGAATCAGGAGTTGAGCGTCTGTACATGCCAGTTGCACAAACATCAGCATGGACTCTAGGGTGGAACCAAAAAATAATTCTAAGCCAGTCACAGAAAAAAAACATGCTTTGAATACGTATGCCCGGCAGAGGAGCATAAAGGAAAGGCCCTTATTCCAACACTTCAGGCCATGCAGAATGGCATAGAGGCCAGGCAATGGGGGTGGGACAGAGACTAATCAATACAAGTAGAGAATGCACCACAACTGCAGTACACCACCGACACATGCCGCAAGGGAGAAGGTGTATGATTTAGCCCATGCAAATCTCAAGTCAGAAAACCAATGGGGAAATGCAACAGCAAATCAGAGCCCTCCTTTTACAGATCACCAACAGCACCTGCATTAAAGGAGACAAACAATAATTCTCCCGATATAGAGGGATATAACAGTTAAACAATGAGAAGCAGGAGATGTCCATCTTTATTGGCCAAGCCAAGAGCCAGCCAAAGATAGGGCGTAAGAAGGGGAGTTGACTAAGACAAAGCATAACAAAGCGCGCAGCCCAGTGCAGTAACGGTACCTAAAGGGCCCATCTACACTTCTGTCCCCGGCATGCTGACCAATTACTGCACCAGTCGATTACCGTTCACAGAGAAGGAGGAGCTACTTAAATGTGTTCAGCGCTCGAAAGCACAGTCAAGGGCATTCTAGTGCCAAAGCAGTGAGCAGAAGTGATGGCATCTTCCTCCGGAGTACATTCAGACATTTACTTTACTTAACACGGGTCACTTTATTCACAAAGGCCTCCCCCACTGACAATTTAAGAAGAGGGAGGGGAAGGCAATGCAAAATTACCCAGACTGGCATGAAGGGTAGCTGTGTAGCTTAAGCATTGGCCTGCATAAGTGCCAGGTGGAGCAGCCAGCAGGTGTAGGGAAGGCATGGCATCATAAGTATTGACACTGACACAATGGATACAATTTGTAAAACCTTTATTGAAAATGTTGAGGTTGGAGAAACTCCTATTCTGCCCTAGAACTAAAATGGGAGTAGTCCCGACCATCAAACGATAAATAAAACAGTCCTAGTGGAGTCTGTCAAATCAAAATGGCCTATACTAACAAAATCCTAATGTCTGCCCTATCTCTTATACAAAAAGTGTAAAAAGGAGAACATTTATGCAAAAGGAAAAGTCAGTGTTCAAATGATAATGTGGCTGAACCAGATCTCCTCCCCACGTAAGGCCTCATGAGGTAAGGCAATCCTTGTAGGCAGAATGACAATCTGGCTCAGCTTCCAATACAGTACACGGTTCACAACCGTGGGTCGAGACCTGCCTGGCCTTCCACGTTTAAAAAGTTCCTTTCTCTGGCTTTCAAAATAATGTTTCAACCAAAACGTTCACAAGGTCACCTTCTGCCGGGCTCATATCTTACAATACAGTTCACACAAAGTTGCAAGGGGGCTCCTTTCTCCAAGCTTAATGCAGTTCCGGGCTCCCTCAATCGGGCTCATACCACTTTTGGCTGTCGAAGTCCTTTGAATGTGCAGATTATTTTTTGCTTACTGACCACCGCAGGACCACTCTGACTCAGCGTTCACCATTTACTTTCACTCTTGCTGTTGGCTCGTTCTTTTGCTTTAAACAATGCATCTTTCATGGAGACTCAAATGGGTTACTTCTTTTCACCGGACCACTCCGTTACTTAGTATGGCTGATCTTGCAGCTGCATTTTACTTTAAAGTTCGTTCACGGGTCTGCCTTTCTTCACATCTCACCAACACAAATGCAGCCTTTACTTGTCAAATGATTTTGCTACTTTATTCACTTTAACACACACCGATCTCTCGGGTCACTTGTGAACACATTGGCTGAGTCCGTTTCTTTCTCTTTTTTTAAAAAAAGAAAGTTTTATTGGTTTTGCAGTTAAGCATGTACAACAATTGTGTCAACAATTCCCCCCCCAAATCCCTTGTCCCTCCCCCCTTGGGTGGTGTGGTCCGATTCTTCCTCCAGGGTGTGCGTGGCTTTACAGAATATCCAGGATTCTAATATTATGCGGGCACCCACTGGTGCATATAGTCACTTTGTAGGTAGGTTAGGTTGTATCCCCTGCCTTTCCAAAATGCATAGGGTGTCCCTTGAAGTTTGTAAGCCATCCATTCAAGCAAGACGAACCTCCATACTTTCTGCAGCCAGTCAGAAATCTTGGGCAGTGTTCTGGGTTTCCATTGTTGTGCTATTGTCAGCCACGCCGATTACCACCAGGGTCATTACTCTCCCCTCCCCTCTTTGTTGTATTTTGGTATGGAGCCTCTGACCCGGTTCCCACAGTCCCACCATCCAAACCTTGTCCAGCAGCTGGTCAGATCTGTGTATCATTTTGCCTAGTTGAGATTTCACATCTCCCCAGAAACGCTGGAGATGTGGGCAGCGCCACCATGTATGTTTCCAGTCCCCCTTCGTGGAGAAACCTGGCCAACATTTGTCATTTGTGGATGGATACATTGCATGGAGCCTTTCTGGGGTGATGTGCCACTTAGTGTGACTTTCTGCCACATTTCTCATCTGTATTGAGCACATTAATTTGGGGATTAAGTTCCATACATATTCCCATTGTTTTCTCATAATGGGCTCACTCAGTGTCTTTTCCCATCGCTTCATTATTTCCGTTGTATTTTGTCCCCTTGATCGTTCAAGAATTTGTAGGGATTGGTGATTATTTTCTTAGCGCCTTTGTCTGTTGTCATATAACTTTCAAACTCGGTCAGTTGTCTCGTGGCAGCTTCTTTATTGGGCGGGGAGTTAATCCAATGATTTAGTTGGGTGGATTTAAATTTCTCCTTGGCTGCTAAACACAGTGATTGTTTACATTCCTGGAATGTCATTATTGACTGACCCCTGTACATATCTCTTATCTTGCTTGTCTCCAGCTATTATATGTGCCCCCTTCCATCCCTGGTTGGAAGTCAGGATTCCCGAAGATCGGCGTGAAGGGCGATGGGATTGTCGTTAGGGCCCCTCTTTTGACTGCTGTGTTCCAAGCCTCGATCCCACCGCCACAGCCTCGCTTATCTTGGTGTTGGGATGTCTATATAGCTTTTGTCTAGCCATAGAAGGTTAGAGAGGTGGGACCCCGCCACTGCCCTGTCTTGCCCAGATGTGTTGGGGAGATTGCGCTACCCATTCTTTTATAACTCAGTTGTGCTGCCTCATAGCATCTACTGAAGTAGGTGAGTGTTAATCCACCTTGGTCTTTCTGTGCTGTTAGGGATGACATCACTATTCTGGGAGTCTTGTGTTTCCATATGAAGATACTCACCACTTCATTCAGTGACCTCAAAACCGATCTCAGGATTTTTATTGGCAGCGTTTGAAAGTAATGAAGTAGCTTTGGCTATACTGACATTTTTATAACCGTTAGCCTGCCCACCACAAGATATTGAGGGGGTTCCATTTCACCAGGTCTATTTTCAGTTTAGCCAGGAGTTTTTGAAAGTTGGCATTATATATCTGGCCGAACGAGAGCGTTAATATGATCCCTAGGTAGGTGATCCCTTCAGGGGCGTTATTCAGTTGTGTAGCTTGGGCCAGTTTGTTTACTATTGCAGGGCCTCAGTTAAGTTTAATATTTCTTCTTTTTATTTATATTTCCGGCGAGATATGGCGCCAAATTGGTCTATTTCTTTGTGCGCTTCTTTCTCAATTGACGTTTTCCGATATTTCGAGCCAAAGTTAGTACCACAGGCTTGATCTCGCCTCCCTAACTGCGTTCACCCGGGAGGGTCGCTGGCCTCCTCGGAACACAATGAAATCTTCACATGTGGGAACAGCCCTTCTCCTTGTGTCTTTCGTGGTCTGTCAGAGGCAACAACCTGGGGTTTTTTCGGTCCGCTGCTCTAGTCCCTTGGTCTGTTGCTCTGCTCCAGTAGGTGTGCCTTCATCCTGGAAGTTCTGCTCATTCTCATGTTCCGCCTTGCTCAGAGCTTTAGGTGTTGCCTTTTATTCGTGTGAGAAGAGCGAATTGGTATCAGGGGTATGCATTTAAGGTAAAGTGCCTGACTTTGCCTGACCTGATAACCGGACATGTCCAGAAGGTTGTGAGAAAGTTAGTCTGGTTACTCTCAGTCATCCTCTTCCTCTGCCAAGCGTTTGTATAAAAAACAGGGGGAGGGGGGGCGGAGTTGGGACTTTGGATAATTCAAAAAACAAAATAAGGTGGGGGGGAATACCGCGTCTTACCATCGGCTATCTCAATCCCACTCCCCAAAGACCCCTCACCCAGGTGATCCTCCCGCACTGGTCCACCCTGAGGAACTGGATCCAAAAGCGATTGCCATGTCCTGCCCACCTGGATGACAAGTCCCCGATGACTAGTTGGTGAGATAGTTTAGCATTTATATATAGAGATAACATTTTCTTCCCGGTGTGAGAAACCAAAGGGTATTTACAAATAAATCACTGCCAATGGCCAAATCTTGACCTTCAATATGGACTTATCAATATAAATCGCGGTTAGCTATGCCTGAAACAAACTAAAGCAATCTCAAGTTGCCTACAAGTGAGCCCAAGTGGAAAAGAGCAGAATCGACACCCCAACTCAAAGGGGGAGGGAGTGCGGGGGGAAATCAGGAGAGCTCTTGTTGGCAAAAAAAATATATATATATATCAGAAGATTTGGTGAAATGCAAGAGCATGAACAACCAGAGTGAGAGGAACTGGGAATTTGGAAAAGCACCAGACCATACTGAAATACTAATCCTAGCGAGTTGTCAGGATAGGTTCCCACCTCTGAAGAACCCCAGAGAGAGTAAGATAGAAAAGGCTTAGACTATCAACCTAGAGAGAATTGTAGGCGCTACTGATTTCTAGTTGCCAACCTGGGATATAGGGAAGCCTGGGCTAGGGAGGTGTGAAGCCCACTGGAGGCAAGAGAAGGACAGCTTTTAGTGTGTCACATCTCAGTCACATACCATCAAGATTATAAATAATCTCAGTTGTACAAAATAAAAACTCTTCAACCATCTTTGAAGTCTGTGTTCTTAAGAGCATCTGTGAAAATGATGTGGTCCAACATCTCCCCCGTTTCACCCACAGATCTAAGGGTAACTTCCCATACTCTTCCTGCAAGGAGTCTGCGCTCCTTTTTCGTTGTTTTCCTATTCAACAGTTGTATGGGCTGGCTGTGCAGAGAATTATATATTCTTATATGGTGCTCTCTTTGTGGGAGGAGTTCAATTAAGAATTAATATAACTGTATTGGTAGTGCATTTAGACACTTATTTACAGGGTGTTCGAGACTCAGGTTTAGCTTTTTAATATGACTGTTATGGTTACTACTGTACATGGATTCCCCATGCCACTGAGCCATTTTTTGTCAACTGCAGTCTAAGATACTGTCTGCCCTTATGTGACAGACTGTTCTTTTAACATTACACCTGTTTTTCCCCAATGTCTGTATTTTGTGCCCCCGGTCTCATGTTGGCCCCATGTTTGGCTTTTCCTACAGCTGTTTAAATTCAGATCATAGAAAAGAACTATCTAATAGGACTTCTATCCTTCTGCTCATCCGGCCAGGCCTTGGGTCCGTATGGATACGGAAGGGTGGCAGCACTGTTTGAAATGTCTTGCATTGATGATTTAGTACAGGATTGTCACATAAGAATTATTGTGCTCCGCTTCCTGCCCACTCATGTTGTGATTCATGGCCTACAGGTTGAGGTATTAATACAGCACTGGCATACCAATTAATTTTGGGGATGGTCAGTTGGGCAAATCATGTGCTTGGCTTTGTTTTAATTTCCAGTTGATGGAAAGTGGGAAGGATCTATGAAGTACTGACCATGGTCTCATGTGCCAATGGCTAAGGGAGTGTTCCTCTGGGCGAGGGCCCCATTTTCAGGTTATAGTATTGACAGGAAGAAGGTTACTTCCTCGTAGATGGTAGTGTTTGTATGTCCTTTCTCATCGTGAAAGGCCTGCATGGTTTTGATGCCTGCCTTTGTCACTGGCTTTTCACTATATATCTGGTGAATATGGTCTTAATGTGCTGTATGTTCCCCGGCCGAACAACAGCTGGTTGCTTTGTTATGTGTTTTTGTCTCTACGGTAGGCAGAAGGCAGATTTTCTTCCGATGGGTAAAACTGAAAGGTTGATATGTGAATGACGGGAACAGATGCATGGGCCTCTCCCACAGTGTGTGTTCCCTTTGCAGATTTTGCATGAGAAAACTTTCTGAAGGATCCCTTTAAGTTGGGGGAGGGAGGTGACCTTGAGCCGGACAATTTATAATTAACTGCTGTTTGATCTTACCAGGGTAGTTGTGTTACTTCTAGCAGATGACGATTGGCTTTCTTCGTTCATGTTCAGCTTACTACATCCGTCATATGGTACAGACTGGGACAAGGAAGGTGGGCTGAAGAGGTAATGTTCTGAAGCCTTACTGGTAATCTGCATTACTCCGAGGCAACATGTTAGAGAGAGTCTCCTTTTCTCCCTCCATGAGACTCTTGCCTTGTACTTTGATTGAGTTTGGGACATCTAAGATGAGGATAGTGCAGACTAGGTGTAACTGCTCTCCAGATGGGGCAGAGCTACATAACAAAGGAAAAACATGTTTTTCTTGTTTGAAAATGATACTAGCTGCATTGAAAGATCACTGGAAAAAAATGTTCAAGTTTACAATGTTACAAAAAAATATGTCAGCAGCTTCTTACAAACTCAGGGATGCAAAATCTGAGTGTATTAAGCAAGGGCAGAGATTCAGGGGGGATATGGGGTGGGATACCCCTCCAATGTTAACAGTGTTGTCAGATTTAAAAGGTTCAGCTGGGTCTGAAGGTGCGAGTTCGGATCAGAGCTGTCATGAATAGGCATTCCCTCCTGTGAGCTGTGATCTTACGCTCCATTGTCAGATATGGGCTGCACAGCACACGGTCATTCATGATTAAATGGGTCATGGGGGCATGTCTCTCTTTGGTGGCCCTTTCATGTGAAAAATTCCAATTCTGGAAAAGTGCTTACGCTGTGTTTGTTATCCGATTTGCTACATGCTTTTTAAAGCCAAGTCGCCAGAGCAACTTCAAGTACGTGGTTGGTCAAGTTGTCAAAGGACTTTAACACCTTTAAAAATTTACAAAGCTGCCTTCTTGTTTCACAAGCAAAATGAATGTCTTTTTGCAAAGCTTCACTTTTTATCCACATAACGCAAAACATTTTGTCTGCTTGTCCCAAATAATGAAACATGCCAGCAATCTTAATAAATAATATAGACCACCCATAGTAGAACATACTTTTATCTCAAAATACCAGAGGGTCATTATGAATAGGACGGTCACACCTCAGGTTTGGTCACAAATCACGCTGAGACTCAAGGAAAGTGGTACGTGGTTATTTATATATTTTCTCAACAGTAACTTATCAGTAGTCCAACCTTTTGTTAGTAGGGCAGTGGTTACCTCACCCCTGCCCAGTATCCCAGTTCTCTTAAGGTGGTCCGCTACTTGTAAGGTTCCGGCCCAGACTGTTCCGGTGATGAACAACTCCCATGGTTGCGGCGTTCTGCTGAGGAATTCACCCCTTGTCTCTGCCCCAACCCCTTTTCCTCTTCGGCAGGCTCACCTGCTCCCTTGTTGGCGGTGTTCCGCGTGGCAATCCCTGGTCTTGCGCAGTCGCCTCTGCATCTGTTGACGTCGGCCCTCCGGTAACGTTTTTTTTCCTGCACCAACTAATAAGCCCAGACGAACGCCTCCTCTGGCCCGTGACCTGCAGCCTCCTCCATACCTCGTGGCACAAACTCCCCCTCCTGGATGGCCCGTTACTCCTTTTAAAGAAAAGGACAAAGCAATTCATTAACCTAACTCCGCCTCTCTGCGCATCCACACCCTCACTCACACCGTCAGTCCTTTACGCCTGTAACCATCGTGCACACTGTGATTAACCCCTTCACTGTGCTCCCTCGGTTTTCACCATCAGCTCCTCACATACTGTCCCCACCAAGCCCTGACGTTGGGGCAGGGTATGCACTCTTGAGAAGAAATCCACTTGCGTCAGCAGTTTACCTGGCCGGTGGACAGTCGTAAAGTTGAAAGGCTGCAGGGCCTGAAACCCCACCGAAGCAGGATCCTGGGGTTAGAGTCCTTATTTCTTGACATCCAGACCAATGGCGCATGATCCATTACCAGGGTAAATGTGCGCCCTAGGGAGGTAATAGCTCTGTGACACAATGGCCCACCTAACCGCCAGACATTCCTTCTCAATAGTGGCATGGGCCTCTCGTGGGGCTCCTTCACCCTGGTTCTGAAAAAGCACCGTCCCTATCCCTACTCCAGGCGCATTCGTATGCAAGATGAAAGGCGCCAAATAATCCGGACAATGCAACACTGCATGTTCAGCCAAGGCCTGCTTCAGATCTCCAAATGCCTCTTCGGCCTCTTGTTGATTATCCCTGGCCTTGGCGGCCCGGGTCGACTGTAGGCGTTCTGTCACCAGGGCTGCAAATGTTGAAAAGTGCGGTATGAACCTTCTATGGTAGCCTACAGAACCCGGGAAAGCCCACATTTGTCTGGCATTGGCTGGGAACGGAAGCCGATCAATAGCCTCCAACTGTCCTGTTGAGGCTGAATGGTGCCCTGACCAACATATTTATCAGAATTATTGCTATGCTCTGTGCTCAGGCCCAACTCCTCACCTGAGCTGCTGGATTCCTCTACAGGTAGCTTCTTCTTTCCTCTGTATTTCAGTTCAGATTTCATTTTATGAAGCTATGGCCTACCACAGGACGACGCCACTATGGTCTGTGGAAGAAGAAGAAGAAGAGCAGTGGCCCCGGTCCCATAGCAGCCAGATGGGGAAAAAGCCTTTGATGGGCAAAAAAGCCCATGGAGGCTCTTCTGTCCGAGGATGGAATGTTCCGTTTCCTTAGATGTGTAAGGATTCCGATCCGTGCCACGGGAAGAAACAAAGGAGGAATAGTATCTAATCACTAGAAGGGCCCAGTGCTTCTGGAGGAAGAAATTACAAGAAAGAGTCCACTGCAGGCGAGGAAAGGAGTACTCAGACAGCAGGGAAGGTGGAGGAGAGGGCCGAAGAGAGAAGGAGCGGAGAAGAGAACCACACAAGAAGTGAAGCAGGCAGAGAACCCGCCGGGAGGTAAGCAAAGCAGAGCCTGGAAGCCGCAGAGGCAGCCGCCGGAGAGGGAGAGACCCAGAGAAGGGGAAACAGAAAGAACAAGTGCGGGCGAGAAAAGCCCAGAGTCCGAGGGGACGAAGAATAGCAGACTCACCAAAGCTAAGGGAAATAACGCAGCGTGACGACAAAAGGACAGAATCCAGCGAAGTTGCAACGCGACCACCGCTGGGAGGAGGAAGGCTTTGAACTCCCGGTGGCAGCCATTTTAGAAACAACTAAAGTGCTGCAAACACTTATGCTCACCTTGTCTCAGCGGGGGTGCTGATCCGTCAAGAGGGCGGCTTTGGATGAGTCGTCCGGGATTCCATGCTGCTGATGGTTCCCTAGCAGAGGAAGGTATGCCTGCAATGAGAGGGTCCCGATAAGTTCGAGCCACTGCTGTAGCCTTGGACCCGCCTCCCCTGTGCCTCTGTACGCGATTCCTGTCAGGGATTCTTCTTACTTTCTCTATAGTATCGGCAAACTCTCCATCCTGCTTGACTCAGCAGGGGTGCTGTATGTCCAGTTACTTCACTGGTTCTTTGTACGGTGTGAGGTGCCCAGGCCTGCTGGGACTCCTCTCATGTGTGCGTTTTCATCCTTACAAGTCTTTCTTGTATTTTTCTTTCTCTTGCTCTTTGAACGCTCTCACGCTCCTTCCTCGTGTTGTTAAATTATGAGTCTTTCTCTCCAAGTCTTTACCTTACTTTGTCTTTCTCCTTTTCCTTTGACAGCTGTTGCGGTACCAACACATGTGAAGCGCTCCACTGAAGGGATCGAGGCTTCAAGGTGAGCTAAGTATGGGTTTTGTTTCAGTACGAGAGTTAGCAGGTAATTTCCAGGGTTGCTCATATGTTAATTAACCTTGTTCTTTCTGTCTTTCAGGAGCTTGAGCCACATTCCAGACCGGACCGCAGGTGTGGGAGGATGCAGTGCGGCTCCTGTTGCGAGTGGCAGAAGAGGATCCTAAGTGTGAGCGATCGTTGCAGCGGGCGGTGCCGACAAGGATAAACTGGTCCAGGTAAGTGAAGATGCAGCAGTCGTTGCAGCGGGCGTGGCTGGTAAGCGTGACGAGGATAAACTGGTCTGGAGCAGATGGGCCTTGGATGCTGAGCGCCGGTGAGCGTGTGCTGCTGCTTGGAAGCAGAACACCACGAAGCACGGGTTGCTGGAAAGGCATGGCTTACATAGCCGGCCCCGCCCAAGGATGCAACACCACCCTAAACACTGGGCCGCATGGAGGGGTTTCAATCCCGATTTCTACCTGCCATGTTGTATCACCAAGAGAGATGCACTGCAATACCCTGGTTCAAGTTATACAGCTACATGGCAGTCTCCAGACAACCCCTTGTAAAAAAGGTACATTCAGACATTCCGAGCTTATATTCCATACCCACTGGCAGCGGCGGACCCAGGTGCTGGAGGCACCAGATGGAGAATGGGAGGACAATGCATGGACCAGGAGGCCACTAAGACACATGATCCTCTTTGATGCCTCAAAACGCGATTCACGTGCTTAGGACGAACGCCGAAAACTATCCCTATTGACCTGGAACTTTAACGGCCTTGGCTCCTGCGTCAAACGCAGACTGGTGCTCCAATACTTCAACTTATACTCACCAGATATAGCCATCCTCATGGAAACCCATTTGATCGGAGCCGGCAATGACTTCTTCAAAAGGTCCAACTTCCCGCATACATACCAGGCTGGGTTCACAAGAGGTGCCAGGGGCACGATGATACTCATCCACAAACGGATATCCCTGCAAGTCAGGAAAGTGTGGACTGACCCCCACAGCCGATCCGTAGTGGTACTCTGGGACATCTGGGGTGAACAATGGGGCCTCATCACTGCCTACGCTCCTCCCACATTCACGAACGAACTCCTCTGTGAACTACAGAATATACTGTTGGAGGAACAAGCAGACCTGTGGGCCCTAGGGGGATTTTAATGAAGTCATGGACGTCACTGTTGATCGATCACATAGGAGACCCGGTACTCGGCATGCCCCGACTGCTCTATACACTTTTGCTGAGACACTGGGATTGTCTGACACCTGGAGAACACTGCACGATACAGATGCCAAGATCTCGTTCTACTCCACTGCACATAAAGCATTCGAGAATTGACTACGCCTTCATCCCTCGGAAAATGTCCCATAGGCTCGTATCCGCTAAGTTTCTGGCGAGAGGCATCTCTGACCACTACCCGCTGCTTATAACCCTAAAAGCGCTCGCCACTGCGCAGACAACACCTGGCGCCTGAACACATCACCTGGGGCTTCCCGAAATTGCCAAATAACTAAAGACTACCACGGAATACTTTGAAATAGACAAAGGCTCTGTGGACTGTCCAATCTCGATATGGGAGGCGTATAAAACAGTCCTTCGTGGGGAAGCCATCTCCCTGGTGTCGGCCCACCGCAAACAACACACCGAGAAGATTGTGGATGCCGAAAGACGGGTGTCCGAGTGTGAGGAACAATTCCTTGTGCAGGGAACCAAAACCTTGCAAGAGGCCCCGATAAGGCCCAAGAAGCCCTCAGTAATATAGCCCTAGACAACGCCCGGACCGCTCATCGGCTAGTTTGGAGTCAAATATACGAGAGAGCGGATAAGGCAAATAAAACCCTGGCTTGGCTGGAGAGACGCGAACAAAGTAAGGGGTATGTGCGGACCATCCGATCGCCCTATGGGGAGCTATTAACTGCAGACTCCGACATAGTGGAAGCATTTGCCACCTACTATGAAAAACTCTATTCCCCACCCGTAGTGAGCCCCACACCCACTCCCTCTAAATTTCTCGACCAGATCGAGGTCCTGAGACTCTTGGCACAACAAGCAGACCTCCTAGAGACCGAAATCACAGAAAACGAAGTGCAGGATGCGCTTGCACAGCTTAAAACCAGAAAGACCTCGGGGCCTAATGGTTTCCCAGAAGAAGACCTGGCAACACTAACAGGACACATGCACTGCATGTTTCCCCAGAGTAAGTAACAGGGCGCACTCCCCCTTGACCTCAAGAGAGTGTGCATAGTGGTCATACCTAAAGCCGGGAAACCTCCAGAAGAATGTGCCTCTTATCGGCCCATCTCACTGATCAACAGAGAGGCCAAAATCCTTCCCGGATACTGGCTTATAGACTGCTCAAGCTGATCGAATCTCTCATCCACCCAGATCAGTGTGGGTGCATGCCCAACCTGTCCACCCGCATAAATCTATGCAGAGTCCAACTTGCCCTCGACAGGGCCCCAGAGATATCATGCCCACTAGCCCTGATAGTGGTCGATTTCGAAAAAGCATTTGACGTGGTTGTGGGGGGAGAGAGTGAAGGGGGGTGGGAAGGAGGTCCTGTGGGAGATCATGGCCCAGATGAACTTTGGGTGAGACTTCATCTCCGGAGTTAAACTCCTCTACGCATCCCCAGAGGCAACTGTGAGAGTGAACGGCAAGTCTTCCAGATTGTTTCCATTGTGCTGCGGAATCAGGCAGGGCTGCCCTTTCTCCCCCCTCCTATTATTGTTAGCTATCGAACCACTAGCAATTAAACTCTGTGCAAATAAAAACTGGTCTGGATTCAACTGGCCAGGGGGGGGGGGAGGAGAAACTCGGCTCTTGTTATATGCAGACGACCTCCTCATATACCTTAGCAACCCTGTGACCTCTTGTCAGATTGTGTCCCATACCCTCAGGGAATACCAAAACTTTGCCGGCCTGAAGGTGAACAAACAAAAAACCATATACTTCCCTATTCAGGGAGGTGATGCCACGATCCCCGAGACTTGCCCCTACCACGTCTCCATACGAGAGTTCACATACCTAGGCTATGCATTGGCCCAACCCTAGAAAGATTCCTCCAGTTTAACCCTGTACTAGACAGATTTAGCAAGGAAGTCTCCCATTGGCAATCGCTCCCCCTATCACTAATGGGCAGGGCAGCTCTGTTCAAGATGACCCTTGCAAGACTCCTATACGTCCTACAAAATGCTCCACTCCCCATCCCCCCATGACATCTTTGCACTCAGACAATAACTTACGCTCACTGCTTTCGGGGGGAAACAACCTAGAATCGCTCGCAACACTGCAACGCTCAGTATGGGAGGGAGTCATTGGATTACCATGCATTCGCACATATTATTTAGCGACACAGGCAGGGGTGGTAAACGAATGGCTACATGCCAAAGCCACACTACTACATATCCGCATTGAGACAGCGGCTATGCACCCCTTACCACCTCTCCAGACCCTATATGCCGTCAACAGACGAATATCGAAAATGCCAAGAATTTCACTTCATATCCGCCCGCTTGGAGGGAAGAACACAAACATATTGGCTGGGGAGCAAAATCAACACTAGCCCAACCCATATGGTACAATGCACACCTCCCAGAAATACAGAGAATGGGCTGTTTCGAGATCTGGGAAAAGCGAGGGATAACCACACTGGCACACGTGATCCAAGAGGGACGCCTACTAGCGTTTGAAACCCTGAACGACAAATTTGGTCTGACGCCTATGGACCGGTTTAGACATGCACAGTTTGCTCATGCCATACGCACCAAGTTCCCAGACACAACCACTATACCTCCTTGCTCCCCCCTGGAGACCAACATTTTCCGCAACGCATCACCTCCAAAGTCACCTCCACACTTTACCAGGCCCTTAACTCTTTCAGAACTAAAGAACTTACTGAGTTGAAAGAGAGATGGGAAAGGGATCTGTGCGAACTGGAACCGGAAGACTGGTTATACTCATTGATGTTCCCCCGAGAGATGGGTATCGAAGCTAAACTGAGGCTGATACAACTCAAAATACTCCACGGCTCCTACTACCCCCGCACAGCCCTCGAGATCAGACCTGTCTCTGATGTAAATGGGAGACTGGCACCTTTTTCCATATGATCTGGGACAGCATTGTGCTACAACTGGAACAAATGCATTAATACAATTTACAACATAATAGCATCACCATTCCCGAAAGACCCCAAAATGATACTCCTAGGAATCCGGGGTGAGGTCGACCTCACCAAATAGGACAAATCGTTCCTAGCGGTGGCACTGGGAGCAGGGAAAAGGCCTGATCACTGCAACCTGGGGCTCGACAGAATCAATATGTCTGAACCGTTGGATCAACAAAGTAAGCAAATGCGCATCTATGGAACACTGCATCTACAATGCGAGAGGCTGTCCCTGAAAATTCGAAAAGAGAGTGGAAATGGCTAAACGTATACTGAGAGATGTCCCTCGCCTCCCCCTCCTCTCTCTTCACCCATGGACACATGACACACTCGGAACTGCCACCCGTTTCTGTATTCCGGATATACCCAATGTACCCCTATGACCCTGCTGCCTCTTATTGTCAGTACTGTTGCAACTTTCAGTTGAATGCCTAGGTTTATGAGGTTTTGTTGTATAAACCTAAATAAACAGAGTTTTAAAAAATAAATAAAGTGCTGCACTGAAGCACCTGATCATTTCTCATGAGCCTGGTGCAAAGGCGCCAGGACTGGGTCCAGGTAGGCCCTTTCCCACGTTTGAGGGAGTGGATAACCTGGCCATGTTCCCCATATCGTGTCATGGCTCCTAGTGTTGTCTTGGGGCAACACTGGACCGTGACAATACTCACCCACCCCCCCTACCCCCATCTCCCCAAAGGTCCCTCTCAACGGTGATCTTCTCTCGGGCTAGGGCTTAGACAGGTTATTGTGGTTGTAGCGCTTGATTAACCGTGGCGCATCGATATGGTCGTTGGGTTCCCCGGACCTGTCTTGAAGTCTGTATCTTTTCCAATCAACAAGATAAAATACCTTGTTCCTGACGCTTTAGTCCAGAACGTCTTTAACCTTGTATTTGGGTTCGCCATCCACAATCATAGGAGCAAGGGGTATTCGTACCCAAGTTCAAGGTTGTACTGGCTTTAAAGAGGTAAACATGGAATACCATGTGAATTTGCATATTTGAAGGTAAGGCAAGCTTCATTGCAACTGGATTTACAATTGCCTTGATCGTATACGGTCCCAGATATCTGGGATGGAAGGTTCGGGGTCCTTTTAACGCGATATGTCTGGATGCCAACCAGACTGCATCCCCAACTTGATACACATGTGCTTCCTTTCGGTGATGGTCTGAAAATGTCTTATGTCTTTCTTTAGCTTGGATCAACTGTGTTGTTGCTTCCTTTAAAACCCAAGCAATCGTGGTGTGTAGAGTTGTCACTGCCGGCATATCTAGGACCTCGGGTGGATCAAAGGTGGATGTGCGTGGGTGATGTCCATGAATTACATGGCATGGGCTCTGTTCTGTGCTAGTATGGATCGAGTTGTTGTATGCATACTCCGCTATCCATAATATGTCCTTCCAGGTGTTTTCTGCTTGGTGTAGCATGCATCTCAAGTATTGTTCTAGCGTCTGGTTCGTCCTTTCAGTCTGACCATCAGTCTGTGGGTGAGGACTACTTGATAGCTGGATGTCAATTTGAGCCAGCTCACAGCTCTTTTTCCAGAATTTTGAGATGAATTGGCTGCCCCGATCAGAGATCAAGATTGACGGGAATCTGTGTAACCGGACAATCTGTTCAAGAAAGACCCTGGCCAACGTGAGAGCAGTGGGCAAACCCTTCAATGGGATGAAATGGGACATTTTAGAGAATAAGTCCACCACGACGAGAATGGTATTGTAGCCATTACAGGAAGGAAGATCTGTGATGAAAGCAAGAGACAATGTGTAGCAGGGTGCAGGTGGCACCATTAACGGACGTAGCAGTCCTGTCGGTTTTTGCTTCTGGGATTTATTTTGGGCACAGATCCCACATGTTAATACATGCTGGATTACGTCTTTTCGCCAAGTAGGCCACCAATAGTATCTTTTAACCTTAGCCAAGGTTTTGGCAATTCCCGGATGACCTTCTACCAGGGAGTCGTGGTAACTGGTGAAGACTTGGTTTTGAAGTTCCTTACTTGGGAGATAGAAGCGTCCTTGAAAATACAGAAGCCCACTGGAGATTGTATGATGACTACTCTTAGTTGTCCATGTTTGACGTGTTTTTTCGTCGAGACATTGTCGCATTGTGGTTTGTAGGTTTTCCAAGGCCGACGTTTAATCGAGGACACCTAGAATTTTCTCTTCTGGGCTAATTGACACTGGGTCGGGAGTTACATATGCCTCTTCCCCTTCTCCCATTCGAGAGAGAGAGCGTCTGTCTTTCCGTTACAGACCCCTGGTTGATAAGTGATTATATAATCATACTAAACAAAAAACCAAGGCTCAGCGAAGTTGGCGAGATGACTGGGCCTTGGCTGATTTTAAGTACTGCAAGTTGCAGTGGTCGGTGATTACCGTGATTGTATGTCTGGCCCCCAGGAGGTAGTGCCTCCATGCCTTGAATGCTGATTTTATTGCCAGGAGTTCCTGATCTGTAATCGTGTAGTTGAGCTCTGGTGCTGAAAACTTGCATGACCAGAACGCCGCCGGGTGTAACTGTCCGGTATCAGGGTTGCGGTGAGAGGACTGCTTCCATGGCGATGCTGGAGGCGTCGGTTTTTACTATATATGCCAAGTCTGGCCGCGGATGTCGGAGGTGTGGTGAATTCTGGTTTTAGACGCTGGAAGGCTTGATATGATATGGCATTTGTAACACGCCTATACACAAGTGTTTCAAGGCGCGAGCAGACAATCTAAAGCGTTTGTTCTTTCGTAGCAAGGTTGTTATTGGGTGGACGATCTGGAAAACCGGGGAATAAAGCGGTGATAAAAGTTTGCAAAACCTAATATGCTTTGAACTCCTTTTACTGATGAAGGGGATGGCCAGTTGAGTATAGCATCCACTTTAAGAGTGTCCATTCTGATCCCTTGTGGTGCGAGGATGAAGCCCAAAAACTAGACTTCCGACACATAGAAAAAACATTTTCCTAACTTGGCGTATAGCCGATGTTGCCAGAGTTTTTCCAAAACCGCCCGAACATGGACGATATGATCCTCCTTCGTGGCCGAGTATCAAGATGTCATTGATATATACCAATGCACACACAGCCAACAATTCTCGAAGAGCATCGTTCATGAAAAATTGGAATGCGGCTGGGCCATTACAGAGCCCAAAGGGCATGACATGATACTTGTAGAGACCATACTTTGTACCAAAGGTGATTTTCCATTTGTCTCCCTTTTTAACCGGTAGCAGGTGGTATGCCCCTCGGAGGTCCAGTTTGGTGTAAATATGGGAGGCCTTGATCTGATCCAGAAGTTCTGGGATAAGTGGCAGTGGATACCGCTTTTTTACTGTGATTTGGTTTAATGCCCGGTAGTCGATGCATGTTCTCAAATCCCCCTCCTTCTTGGGTACGAAGAAGAGGTGGGAAGATACTGGTGACTTAGATGGATGGATGGATGGATGGATGAAACCGTTGGGCAGGCATTGATCCAAATAGGTTTTCAGGTGTGAATTCTCTAGTTCCGTAAGGGCGTAAATTCGACTTCAAGTTAACTGTGCACCTGGAACGAGATCGATCTGGCAGTCGTAGGGTCTGTATGGGGGTATGGTGTTCGCTTGTTCTATCTCAAAGACGTCCTGGTAATCATGGTATTCCAGAGGTAGCATGCCAGTCAAACCAAACACCTTTTCGTTCCCTGCCCTGGTTCATCCTGTTCCAAAATGCGAGCTTGACTTGAAGCAGGAACCAAGACATTCATCAGAGAAGGTTAGCCTCTTGGTGTGCCAGTCGATTTGTGGATTGTGCGTCTCCAACCATGGTATTCCCAGGATCAGCTGAAACTGGGGGGTTCCAATTAGATCGAAGACTATGTCTTCCCGATGGCCGTCCTGACAAAGAAGGGTCGCTTCTTCAGTACAATGTGTTACGGGGCCAGAGACTAACGGGGTACCATCAACTGCCGTGACTTTGTCTCTGGTTGTCTTCTGCCGGAGGGAGAGACCAATCCTACTTGCCAGGTCCTGGTCGATGTAGTTACTGATTGCACCACTGTCTATATACGTTTCCAAAGCATGTATTTTAGACAGTTGTTTAGGGTTAGCCAAGATCAATGGTATGACTAGATGCAAGGCCTGTGGTTCCTTCTTACTGCTCGGCAAGCGGACCTCTACACTTGCCGGGCCCGGGAGTTTTCAGAGTCAAGTTCAGTGTCTTTATCGGTGGCCCCAATTGTTTTTCTAGGAGGTTTCACCAGACATTCACGGAGAAAATGACTGGACTTGCCACAATACAAACAGCTGCTGCTGCTTCCTTTTTTCTCTCTCTGCCTTCGTGAGCGGGCTCCTCAAGCCTCCGATTTGCATGGGTTCTGGATAGGTGTCTAATGGTCGGGCAGGAGTCTCTTTTGGGTGTACATACACAGCTCGCCCCTCAAACTTAGCCCGGTTGGTCTTGTGGTCTTTCAATCTGTGATACAACTGGACAATTAGGTCTATGAACTCCGCACACCCTTCTGGCGGATTCACTACTTGGACCAGGACGTACTTTAACTCTCCTTGCAATCCGTGGTAAAAGAGCGTGGTCCTTTTCTCTTCCGGCCAACTGGTTTCGGCCACAAGCCAGTTGAACGCTGCTATGTATGTCAGCAGATCTTGGTTGCACTGTCTGAGGAATAGGAGTTAGTTATCCGGGGCCTGTCCTCGGGTGTGACGAGCAAACGGTTTTTCTAGTTCTCGTTGAAACTCCCGGAAGTCACGCAACAAAGGGTCGTCCCGGTTCACCAGAGGTATTGACTTTTCAGCTGCGCAGCCTCCAAGGTACGACAAAACAAAAGCGACTCTCGACTGGTCATTTGGGAATGCCCCTGGTCTACAGAGGAAATGTAGGTGACACTGGTTCATGAACACAGTAAACTTACCAGGATCACCTGAAAAGCGTACTGGTGGGGCCAATGGGATCGTCCCAGGTAAAACCACTTGCACTGGCGTGGAGGTTTATGGTGCTACTGCTGGTACGGTACCAGGTAGAGGTGCCTGTCCGGCTTGGGTTTGAAGCAGTTGCTTGGCTAATGCCTCTGTACGGTCTCTGTGCATGATTAATTCTCTTCTTAGGGTGTTTGTTTCCTGCCGAGCGGCATGCACTTCTGCCCACAGCTCCCCCAGCGATTGGGCTAACTGATCTGTCAGGAGAGCGGCTTCCGATGAGACGTCCGGGATTCCCTGCTGCCGATGGTTCCCTAGCAGAGAAAGGTATGCCTGCAATGAGAGGGTCCCGATATGTTCGAGCCACTGCTGTAGCCTTGGATTCAGCTCCCCTGTGCCCCTGTATGTGATTCCTGTTGTCAGGGATTCTTCTTACCTTCTCTATAGCATCGGCGAACTCAACATCCTGCTGGACTCAGCAGGGGTGCTGTATGTCCAGTTACTTCACTCGTTCTTTGTGCGGTCTGAGGTGCCCAGGCCTGCTGGGACTCCTCTCATGTGTTTGTTTTCATCCTTTAAGTCTTTCTTGTATTGTCTTTCTCTTGCTCTTTGAACGCTCTCACGCTCCTTCCTCGTGTTGTTAAATTACGAGGCTTTCTCTCCAAGTCTTTATCTTACTAATGTCTTTCTCCTTTTCCTTTGACAGCTGTTGCAGTACCAACACGTGTGAAGCGCTCCAATGAAGGGATCAAGGCTTCAAGGTGAGGCAAGTATGGGTTTTGTTCCAGTACGAGTGATAGCAGGTAATTTTCTGGGTTGCTCAGATGTTAACTAACCTTGTTCTTTCTGTCTTTCAGGCGCTGGATGCAGAGCTGCGTTCCAGACTGGACCACAGGTGTGGGAGGATGTGGTGGGGCTCCAGATGCGAGCGGCAGATAAGTATCTTAAGTGTGAGCGGGCGTTGCAGACAAGTGAGAGCTGATCCAGGTAAGCGAAGATGGAGCAGTCGTTGCAGCGGACGTTGTCGACAAGGAGAAACTGGTCCGGGTAAGTGAAGATGTAGCAGTTGTTGCAGCGGACGTTGCTGACAAGGATAAACTGGTCCGGGTTAGTGAAGATGTAGCGGTCATTGCAGCGGGCCTGGCAGGTAAGCGTGACAAGGATAAGCTGGTCCGGAGCAGATGGGCCTTGGATGTTGCGCGCCGGTGAGCATGTGCTGCTGCTTTGAAGCAGAATAACGCAAAGCACTGGTTGCTAGAAAGGTGTGGCTTATATAGCCGGCCCGCCCAAGGATGCAACCACAACCTAAACACTGGGCCGCATGTAGGGGTTTTAATCCTGATTTCTACCTGCCATGTTGAATCAACAAGAGAGCTGTACTGACGCACCTAAGCATTTCTCATGAGCATTGCACCAAAGGCGCCAGGACCGGGTCCAGGTGGGCCCTTTTCTATGTTTGAGGGAGTTGATAACCTGGCCATGTTCCCCATATTGTGTCATGGCTTCTAGTGTTGTCTTGGGGCAACACTGGAACGTGACAACAGTGTGCAAGGAGCGTGATGGCATAAACTAATGGCAGACTCGCCTCCACTGATCCCAGATGCGCCGATAGAACGGGGACATGACACTAGTATCCTAGATACTTAGTATGGGCGAGGGCTATCGAAGTCTTCTTGGGATTGATGTGGAGACCAGCGGCCTAAAGACACAGTCCGCAGATGCTGCAGATGGGAGCTCCAGGAAGTGCTATAATGATGTCATTGAGGTAAGCTCCCGCATACTCTTCGTGTCCCCTCAGGAGGGAGTTCAAGAGACAGACGTTGAAAAGCTGCGGGTGCTCCATGGAGGCCAAACAGCAGCACCGTAAACTGGTGCAGCCACGAGGGAACGGGGTAGGGGGTGGTTGCAAAGGCTGTCTTCTCTGTCCTCTGGCCAGAGAGGGATTTGACAATACCACATGGATGGTGGTGAGACACTGCTTTCCCGAGCCTTTCCAGTAGGTCGTCAATCTGCGGCATCGAATTTGGAGACCATGTTTAGATTACGGAAATCCATACAGAATCGTATATGCTCCTATTTGGTTTAGGAACCAACACTATGGGGGAACACCATTGGCTATGCAAAGGTTCTAGGACTCCCAGGGCCAACATGGACTGTATATCCTGGTGCACGGCTTGCACCCTGGCTTCCGGAATTCTATAGGGTCGTACCGAGACAGTGGTCCCTGGAGAGGTATTTATCTTGCGATAGGCTTTCGTAGTTCTTACGGGTAAGGACGAGAACATCTTCTGGAACTCATCTGCAATGCCTCTAACCCAATTCGGTCCCATCTGAAATGCATCTCGGTATTAGCTTGAGATTACATACTGATTAGAGGGATCGGGACTTGCTCAACTCATTTCTTCAGCAAGTTGACGTGATAGGTTTGCACTGGGAATCATCGGTCTTCTTGCCGGATCTTGTATGCAACCGTCCCCAGTACTTGCTCTATCGTATACAGGCCCCGTCCAAGCCGCCAACATTTTGTTCTCAGAGGATGGAATCAGCACCAATACCTTTTCCACCACCTGAAAACTCTGCATCCTGGCTCCTCTTTTATACTGGGTCTCCTGAACCTGTTGTGCTTGTTACAAATGCGTGTGAACGACCACTTGCAGCTTTAATACCCTTTCCGTCAACTTGGCAGCATATTCAGTCAAGCATATCTCTTGCTGGGGCTGTTCCTCCCATTCTTCCTTCAGGATATCCAAGGAGAGACCTCACTTATCGGCTGTCGCGCATACAGCGCACCAGGATACTCCTGATCTGCACACAGTACACAATCCCTCCCTCCATTAGGGTACAGACATGTCCTACCCAGCTGCAGAAGGGTGCTCAACTGGCATGTTGTCGAGGTTCTCCAAAAGTCCAGGGTCCGTCGTTGCTTCGGAAGCAGGTTTCGTGGCAGCTCTGGCTGTGCTGGCAGCCGTCATGGAAACTAAGGACAATACGCACTGCACAACAACAGCCCACGGGGCACGGACCCACTCACGTGAGCACCCAGCTCTGATGCGGTACCACTCACGTGATTCCCACATACTTGGCAACAGGATAAATGAACGTCAGGTGAATAACGCAGTACTTCTCAGCTGCCTTTTCAGCCAGTTAAGTGGCATTCCTCGATTCCTACCTCTTTGGACCTCAACCTTGTTTTACTCATGGATTGTCTTGTGCTCAACCCCTGGGTACGGCACTTACCACGCTTGGATTACTCGGACTACTTGACATAAGCACGGACTGCCTTTTTCTTGTCGTTTCTGCTACAGCGAATATTGTTTACTACCCAGGAGACTCACAACCTACGTTTCTGAATCATGTTTGGATCGGTCCTTCGTGTACCACACTTGGCCTCATTCCCCGCCATTGGGGCCCTGCTCAGCAGAAGTGTGGACAAGGGTGGCAAACCAGCAAGTGCCTCTTGGGACCCATTGTAAGCCAGTCCTTGTTCACAGCACTACACCATCTTGTGGGGGACAAGCCTACTTACCTCCTCACTCTCACAACCTTCACCAGCAGCGCAACTGGTAGGTGTTCTGTTCCTCTGTATACATATGGGGGGTGTATTTTTTGTGGTACATCTGTGCCAACTAAACCCTGACTGCCTGTTTTCATTGCAGCTCCCTGGGGACCCAGTGTTCTTGTTTCAGCCACCTGCTGCCCCAATGATCGGTCTTTGAGTTATTGTTTATCTCCCCGATTGGTACTTGGGGACGGAGGTATAGTCTGCGCGGACCGTGATTCTGGACATCAGCCAAACAATAGCTCAAAGTGGGCATACCCCGTGGATGACTGGCGTATTTTGTAGAGTCATGAGGACCCATCCGATAACAGTCCTTGACAGTGGGCGTCATCGTTTTCCTCAACGTTTGTTTGATCGTCTGATTACACCGAACTACCAAACCATGTGTTTGTGGATGGTAGAAGGAGGTTTTTAAGTGCTCTATGTGGAGGGTTTGACATATCTACGTCAGTATGGCAGATACGAGTTCCCCGGTCTGTGATCTCCTTGGGAATCCCCACCCGGGCAATAAACAGCATTAGGGTATCACAGACCTGTTGCGTTGTAATGCTCCGCAGGGGAAATGCTTCTGGGTATCTGGTAGCATAGTCCACAATTACCAATAAATATTCATGCCCTCTACTGGAGGGATCATGTAGCACCACAATGTCCATTCCTATCTGTTGGAAGGTTACGGTAATTAGCGGCATTGTCTGCAGTGGAGCTTTCAGATGTTCGCCCTGTTCTTTTTCTGACATTCATTACATTGCTGACAGAACCTCTGCGCCTGCCCGTACACTCCAACATCATGAGCAGAGGCAGGTGAGTGTGCAGGACTAGCGACCCTCCTGGGCCTAGCTTTCCCCCATTTTGGCCATGGAAACCCAGCAGAGCCGAGGCCCGCTCTCCCCTGCAGCCCCAAGCTCCATTTCCTTCTTCCCTCCCTCCCTCCTCCCCACCGGCCCCCGACCCTGTGATTGGTTCAGGACTGAAACTGTGGCAGGTGTAACCAGCAGCGCCTCCCTGCATGCTCTTTCAACATCGTGAGCAGAGGCAGGTGAGTGTGCAGGGCTAGCGACCCTCTTGGGCCTAGCTTTCCCCCCATTTTGGCCATGGAAACCCAGCAGAGCCAAGGCCCGCTCCCCCCTGCAGCCCCAAGCTCCATTTCCTTCTTCCCTCCCTCCTCCGCCTCCCGACCGGCCCCTGACCCAGTGATTGGCCGCCCGATTAGCCCCTCCTCCCCATACTTGCATCCTCCCAGGGCAGCCCCCTGCCCGGCAGCCCCTGCGGCGAAGGGCCCCAAGGCCAAGGGCGGCTCCGACATTGCCGGCTTCAAGATGTGTCTGCAGGTGTCAGCAGGGAAAGCCAAGGAAGCTAACAGACACCAACAAAACTGAGTGTGGCATGGGTGGGGTGTAGAGAAATTACTCTACTCCAGAAAGCCCCCGTCACTCTACCTCACCTTCCATAGCGTAGACTGCCATAGACTTAAACAAAACACACTTAGAAGACCTGTGACCACTGAAAATGGATTGTAAATGTTGCCTTGTGATGCATATTAAGTTACTTGCCAATTTTAGCTAGTGCCACACATGTAGGGAACTGAACTTTAGCCTATGTCGTATCTAGATAGAAATGTGATTCTTAATATGCACCACACTTAGAATTCTGAACTTTAGCTTGCGCCGCATCTAGATACAAATATGGTTAGCATGTGCCACACTCGTACAGAATTCTGAACTTTAGGTTGCGTCGCATCTAGATACAAATATGATGGTTAGCATGTGCCACACTCGTACGGAATTCTGAACTATAGCTTGCATCGCATCTAGATGGAAATATGAGGGTCAGCATGTACAGCACCTAGATGGAATCCCGTAATTGCAAGGACAGCAATGCCAACTTACCAATCAACTAACAATTTCATCCCTCTACATACACCTCTCAAACTCTAACCAAACACAACCACAAGCCTAAAACGCAGCAATCCACACAAACTACACAACAATGCAACAACAAAACACACAGATTTACACAACAGCACACGACGACTACCGACCGTAAAACCCCCCCCAAGCCCAGCCAACAGACCCACCAGGCTGAGGCTGCCAACAGCGCATCACTGCTCTCTTGCACTTTTCCAGCTTATTCCCACTAACCCACCCCTCCCCTCCCCTTTTTCAGAGCCGCCAGAGCGCCAGGGGACCACTTCGGTGGTGATAATGTTAAAGGACATTTGTACCGCACACTAACATTAACTCCAGGCCAGAAGAACCGTGGCAGGATTTTCTGTAATGTCTTCTCGGCTCCCAAGTGGCCCTCTCCCTCTTGCACATGAGTGACTTCCAATATCGTAGACCGAAACTTGGTGGGGACCAATAGCTGTTTATGGGGTTCTTCACACGGTTAGGTGTACCACCAGAGAGTATAGACCCTGCTTGCGTATAAAGTGCGGCCCTTGACCTCTGTTACCTTCGCTCGCTGCGGCTCAGGAATTTCTTAACGTGGGGTCCAACTCTTGCGCCAACCAGTAACTGTCCCCTTGCTCGTCCATTTTCCAAATCGACAGTGACTGGCATCGTAACCTGTTCCTGCCACTTTTTCTGCAGGGCCTGTTTGTCTGCCCTACTCTTGGGCTTGCGTCCGGCGCGATTTCTTCTCCCTGGAAGGGAGCGCTAGCTAAGCAATTTTTTTTCGATGCTCTGTAGGAGTTTAGGCATCACTGCTACATCTGACCGCACCACTAGAGGTTCCGGAAGCACCGCAGCATTGACTTTCAAGTTCTCCCCAGCCAACTTCACCCCGATATCTTGTGTCGGATGCACTTTCACATTTCCATGCACACAACGTAGCGGTATTCTGTCTCCCAGCTTGCTCCCACCACCTACTGTCGTTTGCAGGCTTCCGGAGTCCAGCAGGGCTTTCGAAGGGGATACCACTTTAGCCTCACAGATATAGGGGTACTGCGGTCTGGGGTGCGGGCCTTGCTCTGCATCAAAAATCCCAATATCCATGGACTCACTTTTATTCCTTTTTTGGCAATATGGGCCCCATTCTCTGCATTCGTAACATTGTGGGCTCTGTGGAGTTAACAAATTCATCCAGCCCGGTATTCCCCCTTCAGTCTCTTGTTTCTGGGGTACCGTGGTCATTCCTCCTCCTGGACCCAGCCAAGGAGCTTTGGAGGGCACTCCGCCATTCTATTAGTTGAAACATACGTCAGCACTCTTCCCTGCTTAGCCTTCTGGTATCCTGAGGCTATATTGACAGCCTCGGTCAGGCTCGGACAGTGATGTTGTTTCACCCACCTTTGTACCCGGGTGGGCAGGGCTTCCACAAACTGTTCTAGTACGACTCTCTCAACCATTTCATGGGTAGTGGCTGGCTGGAGCCATTTGTCTACCAACTCATTTACTCTATAGTATAGCTGTTGTGGCGTCTCTTGTGGTAGCAACTTCGTATCCCGGAACTTTACCCAGTAGGTTTGTTCGTCATGCCCCAGCCTCTCCAGGATGACCTGGTTCATATCGATGAAGGCCCTATCTCCACTGGGATGGGCCGCCTAGTAGGCGCTCTGCATCCCCCCCCCCATCATCAAGGGGGCCACATAATGACTGCATCGTTCTTGCGGCCATTGCGTGTTCCTGGCCACTTTCTCAAAGTTCAAAGAAACACGCCGGGTCCTCTCCCAGTACATACTTCTGTAACACTGTGGCAGGTACCTGGGCCTGCCTTCTGGCAGTCGTGGTCTCCGCTAGTTGCGCTTCCTGTACCTGCAGGCCCTGTTGGAACGTTTGCTTGTCAGCCTGGGCCTGCTGACTATAGATTTGTAGTGCATGCTGAAGAAGTTGTTGTTGCCCTTCATCAGTTTTTTTTAGCAGTTCCTCCATGGCGTTCTCTCCTCGATCCCACCGCTGCCACCACATGTCACAACTCAGATTTGCTTAAAAAGTAAGCTGAGGCTGTCATGGCCACTGGTGAAAGGGCTATTACCTTTATGCCAGGCTCATTTGAAAGTGAACTCTGCACACAGTGTGCCTAAGGCAGATGTAAACAGGCCGGGTATGGCCATACAAAAGCATTGGAAGCACGTGCAGAAGTCTGGAGGGAGTGGTAAGGTGGGGTTTAAGGGGATTGGCTGGGGCCAGGCTACATAAGCCAGCCCCACCTGCATGCTGGCGCTTCGCGTTAGTCTGCTGTGTGCAGCATAACGCTTAGTGCCGTCTACAGCTTCTTAGCCATTTTCAGCTCTGCACGCTTCTCTTCAATCTCTGGAACTCCATCTTCAGCGCACACTTACCTGACTCAGCTACTCCATCGCTCGAAGCGCAGCTAACCTGATCTCCACTCTGCAGCTACAGCGCGCATCTTACCTGTTCTGAACGCCCAAACAGCACGGGAAACACGTTCCGGCTCAGCATCCTCATGGATCCATCCATCCACCAATCAATCCATCCGGCAGCTCCTCGGATAACCGCTCACCATCAAGCGCCGTCTGGCCGAACCTGCAAGGGAGACAGAACGCACAAGGTTAGCAACTGCATAAACTTTAATGCTTGGCCACGCAATACGCAAACCTTGCGCACCATCCGGAAACCCAACTTATCTTCTAGTGGGGGGGTCTTCCAAAATCCCCTCTGGCACTGTTTGAACACGCTTCCATCACTGCGACTGCGCGTGGCCCTCTTCACATCTATAGGGGAGAGAAAGGACGTTGCAACATTATGGACAATAATCATTGGGGAAAAGTCAATACAAAAGGACACTGACAATAATCACTGCTACAGAAACTTACCTTCAAGGTGGATTGGTCACAGTCTGACTCGGCCACCACGCACATGGACTAGTGACGCAACTTGGACCAGCAATGGCGCCCTTGCTGAAAGAAAGCAGGATGGAGAACTCATCCTTACAAAGCAACAGGTGAGATGGGAAAACGCATGCTCATCTCATTCTGGAACAAAGGGTTCGAGGGGGAATCACAATTCAACTGCAGCATTTTCATTGCATCTTACCTTCTCCCAAGGGTATTGCAGCAACCAGAGCAGTCCACACTATCGCAGCTGGGGTGAAGCCTGAACCAGAGAAATCCAGTCCAGGAAAGGCTCCAACCGTGCACCAACGCCCCCGCGGAGACCAGGTGACCATAACAGAGACTCAAGGAAAGTGGTACGTGGATATTTATTTTCTCAACGGTTACTTATCAGTAGTCCAACCTTTTGTTAGTAGGGCAGCGATTACCTCACCCCTCCCCGGTATCCCAGTTCTCCTAAGGTGGTCTGCTACTTGTAAGGTTCCAGACCAGACTGTCACTGTGATGAACATCTCCCACAGTGGTGGCGTTCCGCATAGGAGTTCACCCTTTTCTCTGCCTCAACCCCTTTTCTCTTTTCTGCAGACTCACCTGCTCCCTAGTGTGCTGCGTTCCACGTGGCACTGGCCCTCTGACTCCCCAAAGTCCCCTGCAGTCTTCGGCAGGCTCACCTGCTCCCTCGTTTGCAGAGTTACGCGTGGCAATCCCTGGTCTTCTGCTGTCACCGCTGCGTCTGATCAGCCTTCTGTCACGGCTCGCTCCCTTCGCTCCCGTTCCCGCCACTTGGGGGCATGTTTGGGGTTTAGTCCCTACTGGACATTTCCTCCGAACCTTATGCTACAGTGTCCTGATGAATTGGGAGCGCTAAAAACTTATTTTCCAAATTACTTCCCTTCCGGATCCATTCCAGGTTTTTGGCAGCCAGCATGCTACTTTAATCAAATGACTATGCTTCCCAGAATGCCTGGCTCACTGCTTCACCTCCTCCCTTGCAGGACAAGGCTGGGTGGAGGATAGGCAACACCTGTGGCTGCAGGTGCAGCAGGCGGCACGCCTGAGGGGTGTGCTCGTTAAGCAGCTTTAAAAGCCTCAGTTTGCTTCAGTCCAGCGCTGGTCATTGTTGCTATGTTCCTGTTGTGACTGGTCCCTTGTTCCTTGTTCCTTGTTCCTAGCTTTTGTGCCTAGTACCTAGTTCTTGTTCCTTGTTCCTAGCTTTTGTGCCTAGTACCTAGTTCCTGTTCATTGTTCCTAGAGTTTGTGCCTAGTACCTAGTTCCTGTTCCATTCCTAGCGTTTGTGCCGAGTTCCTAGTTCCTGTTCCTTGTTCCTAGCTTTTGTGCCTAGTGCCCAGTTCCTGTTTCTTGTTCCTCTGCCCTGGATTTCAGATTCTTGTGCTTAATTGATTTCTGCTCACTGGATTTCCCTTTCTGTCTTCCTCTGTCTGCAGGCAGCCTGTCTCTGTGCTTTACCCTTTGATGCTGCCCAATTCGCCTGTGTTTTCTGTTTCTTTGTTGCTGTCCTTTGCTACTGAAAAACCTGATGCTTTAGTCTTTCCCTTTATAGATTTAGCTTCCTGCCTCAAGGTTTCCTTTTGTGATATAATTTTCCCTGCTCCTGATCCTTACTTTCTATTGGGATCCATTCCATGTTTTCCATCTCACTTCTGCATTCATTTCCCATGGATTATTAGGTGTGGGTGTTATTGTAACTAGTCCCAGTGTAAATGCCCTTTTGTTTCCTCACTATTTTATATCACTATTTGTACTCGCCCCTTGACTAGGGTCTTATGTATTTAGTTTCCTCCACCCATTGCTGTTATAGCCTTCAGGGTTCCTGTTTGATCAACTGGGTTCGTGAGTTTACTGACATTCAAGTGGTCTTTCCGGTCCTCGTGAGTACAGTTTCTAAGTTCCTTATTCTGTATCATCCAGAGTGTCAGCTCACAGATCCTGTCCTTGCTTGCCCTCTACGTGGGTTTAGCGCTGTCAGTATCTGTAATAGCATAGTGGGTAAGGAGTTTGCCGACTTTCCTTTCAGTCATAAGGAGGTTCTAAGTGCTTACCCCACATTCCTTTTCATATATAGGTATTATTGTTTCTCCTGGGTTTTAGTATACACAAGTCTTGGGTTTTGTATGCACATATTTAGATTCAAAGTTGTACACTGAGATTCCGTGCACATTGCCTTCTTCCTTTCTTAACACCTTCCGGTACAGTTTTTTCTCCGGGCCGGCTAATAAGCCCAGATGAACGCCTCCTTCGGCACTCGCGGCACAACCTCCTCCCTCCTGGTGGGCCTCTTCCTCCTTTTAAAGAAAAATACAGAGGCATTTAATTAACCCAACTCCACCTCGTTCTGCATCTGAACCATCGCTCACAACTGACGGTTCTTCACCCTCATAACCATTGCACACACCCAGATGAACCCCTTCCTGTCGTGCGTGCCGCAGACTGTGCTCCCTCGGTTTCCACTGTCACCTCCTCACAAGGACATCCAGACCTTTCTCGTTTCCTTGCATTCTGTCACATGCAGCTCTTCATTTATAACTGGAAAGCAACTCTATGACTAACAGAAAGGAGAAAAACACAGATCGCTCACATCCAAAATGAACTATAGTTACGATATCTGCATTAAATATTTAAGCCCTGTGAGGAACCAGCAATGAGACACAGAGACTTAGGGTTTTGGTCAATGACTTTTATTAAATAAAAAGGGGTGGGGAAGGACCGCTAGGGGGCGTGGTGCAAGATGGACGCAGGCTACAGGAGCTCCTAACCGATCGGGGACGGAGCCGCAGAACAATGCTTGTTCTAACGGGCATACGGCTACAAGAATGATGGGCATTTGACTTAAACGCAACAGGATCCAGTATATCTTTTCTGCGAATGAATTGGAGCAGGGATACACACGAGGCGGTGCAGTGGCTGCCCCATACTCGCAGTCCCTGCATAGCCCGTCAAATCCTGCGCGCACTCTCTACCGACACCCAGACTGCAGGGAGTGAGACCAGATCCTGCGGGTAGACAACCAGTCTTGTCCAGTCGCCGAGCAGAACCTCGATCCACAGGGCCAACGGATCGGACCCGGCATCCCCTTCAAACCGCCATCACAGAGGTCGTGCCCCCCCCCCCCCTTGCCTGTGGACACCGGGCCGGCAGGAGCGAGCCGGCGCTCATCACACCCCGTGGCCTGGAGTGGTAGGGGCACCGCCTCAAGGGCTGTGGGAAGGTGGCAATCAACGACAGTCAGCGTGACCCAGGAAGAAGACACGCAGCTGCTTCCCTGGCTCCCGGCGGACCTACTTGGCACGGCTGAGGGGACCCAACCGCCAGCCACGCCACCTGAGATGAGGGGGGGCATGATCTGGCAAGCTGAGGCTGCCCCCTCCACCCCCAATCTGCAACAAGGCCTTGCAGGCGCACGACCCTTGGTAACTACTAAGCAGCCCGGCCCCCACCCTCCCTTGAGGGCCGGGCTGAAGCACGTAATACAAAGGGCCCACTCTCCACTATCCCAGAGCAGTGGAGCTCAACGCAGAGAAATGCGGCTGGTGACATCTGGGGTCAGTTGTGAAAAACCACACCTGAGTGGGGTGGGGGGGGGGATCACACCCAGATAGCCCCTTCCAGGGGCCCACTACGAACTGCACGGCTACTAACGGCTGGGTCAAGGGTCCGCTCAAGTCACCCCTAACTCCCCCCACTGCCGGTGGGGAATGGCCATATCGCACTGCATAGGGGGGGGGCAAGAACCCCTCCACAACCCCCTGCCCCAAGGAGCTGTGTACTGCCGCTGCAGTCTCTCCATACAGTATGTGGGGCACCAGCTAAAGCCGCGCAGACATCCCCACAGTAACGCCGGCTCATCACACGCGGACCCGAACCTACAAAGGCCCAGGCACTAAACTCCACAGGACCATCAGGCCCCATCCTAGTCACCCCGCGCTCCATATCGGTGCCACCGCCTGGGGTCCCTGGCCGCTGGGCCAAAAGTTGTTGGTCAACGCAGGGGACACCACGGTGTGAGGCCTAGCAAGTGGCGAAAGGCACCAATTAATAAGTGGGGACCAAGAAGCTCTTACCGGTTAGTCTTAGGCACATAGTCGTCGGCAAGCTCGCGACCAAGTCCAAGAGGGCACTAATCCCACACGGTGCTCGGACCCACGACGGCGGGCCTTCTTGACCCAGCTAACACCAGAAGGAGGGCCAGGCACGTTGTGCCCCGCGGGCATCCAATAAGGAACTCGCGCCTCAGCACCAGTAGAGCTCCCAGCCCCTGCTACAACCAGCCAGCCGAGAAGATCCAGCCAAAACAAGGCAGAGATGGATGTCCAAATGCAGCTACAAACCATCCTGGCAGAGATGCGAATTATTGGGCAAAGGACCCAGGAAACTAACAATACTGTGCTGGACATTAATCGGGACCTGCAAGAAGTTCAATCCCGTCTAGCAGCGCAGGCAGAACGCATCACGGACAACTAGCAGCCAATTAGCGTGCTGGAGGACAACTATACAACAACTGAAACAGACCTGGATGGGGTCATAAGGGAGGTCCAGAGACTTGGCAAGAAAATAGATGACCAAGAAAATCGCTCCCGCTGGAACAACTTCCGGGTGGTGGGCTTGCCAGAAAATGCTGACGTGGGAGAGGGGTTCATCAGAATCGACATTGGATTATATGCTTTTATCTACAGAGTGCTTCGATACTTGTATACATTTTTCAGTGGCCGATGGTGGAACAAGTGACCATAAGCGATTAGTTGCACATTTAAATTGGTGTAGTGAGGAAAAAATAGAGATTTGGGACCAGAGAGTAGAAGTTAATGCACAGAGAAATCGGTTGGTAAAATACAAGAGGGAAGGGGAGCGGTTAAACAAAGCCCTGGATGGATTTTCCAACTGGGGAGATCAAAATATTTTGCATCAGCATTGTGACCCATCACGGTTCCATGAATTCCTGTGGTCAATTGACCCCCCGTTAAGTACCCAGAAGGGTTTTCAGCGAGTGCACAAACACTTTTTTGAGGAAGCAGTTTGGGTAAAAAAAACGCGAGATGCAAATACAGTTAAGACTCGCTAAGAAACGGGCTAAAAGCTTATTAGAACTAGAGATAGAATAAAAAAAAATTAAAAATGATCTGAAGAGTTGGTCTAGACAACATAGAGAAGAACTATGGCAGAAAGATGGGGATGAGATGCTGCGTGCATTACAAAATAATTCCTCGCGAAACTTCTGGTCACTAGTAAATGCTCCCCAAATACACCAAACCATTGCTCAGACGAATAATGTGTCGGAAGCAAGTTGGCTAACCTATTTCGGCGTAAAATACCAGGAACCAGTGGGAGGACAAAAATATATAGGTGACAACGGAAATTGGGGTTTAAACTTTGACAAAGAGGATATTTTGAATTTGATCATAAAATCCTCGCGTCGAGATCTGCGGCCCCAAATGGTCTAACTTATCAAGTCCTCAAAGGAAATGGGACATTGTGAGCTGAAATCCTATGTACCTTGTATAAGAAAGTGATTGCAAATAGAATAATTCCATCTTCTTGGAAGACCGCAATTATAATCACGATTTTCAAGAAGGGGGAATCGCAAAAACCCTATTAGTTACAGACCAATTACATTGCTTGACGTGGAAAGCAAGTTGTTTACTAGTCTGATATTAAGAGAACTTGAAACATGGGCGAAACAAAACAACATAATCCCTAAACAGCAGACCGGATTTAGAAGAGGCCATTCAACCTCTTTGAATGGTATAATATTAGCCTCATTATCAAATCTGAAAGATAAAAATAATAAAGGAAGACTTTATGGAGCCTTTATCGATCTGTCAAGTGCTTTTGACATGGTAAATCGAGATAAACTTTGGAGCAAATTGGAACAGAAAGGGGCACCGTAAACTCTAATAAATATACTAGTAAAACTTCACGAAAGAAACACAGCCAGAGTAAGATTAAATATGGATGGATATTTGTCAGAATATTTAAGTATAGACAGGGGGGTCAGACAGGGTTGTATGGTGGCTCCATTTCTCTTTAAGTTTTATCTGGGAGACTCTGGAGCCGCCCTAGAATCCTCATCATTAATAAGCCCAAAGGTGGGGTCCTTGGCCGTAAGATGGCTTATGTATGCGGACGACATAGTTCTTCTTGACAGGACTCCCATCGGTCTACAAAGATTGTTGAATGCCCTCGACAAGTATATGAAATTAAATGACCTGGTTGTAAACCCTGACAAATCTAAGATTGTAATTTTTGAGCAGAAAGGTCGCAAAGAAACAAAATATCGGTGGTCAATTGGCAGTAACCAGATACCGGTGGTAAAAGAAGTAATGTATCTGGGTATTACTGTGTATGCGACCCCTACAGTTGGGAAGCAGTATGGTGAAATCCTGGCTAAAGGGACACAACTAATAGCCCAGATGAAGAAGATTGCCAGCCTTTATGGTAAATTTTCAATTATGCCTGTTATAAACTTCTATGTGGCCAAAGTAATCCCTGTACTATTGTACGGAATTGAAGCCAAACCTTTGTTGTGGTCAATAGATTGGCAAAAAATAGAAGGTTATATTTGGAAACAGGTATTAGGATTGCCTAAAGGATTACATACGATAACACTCAGATATGAGCTAGGATTAAAATCTTTAAAATACGCAGTTGATTGGAAACTTCTTTCCTTGTATAGGTCAATTATTGTGCCAATGACTAATACACTATATGGAAATCTCCTAGAAAATATGAATCTTGATTCCTCACTAACTTTGACAGAACTCAAAAAGACGGCAGAAAATCTGCTGACTTATTGTGAATCAGATAAATTAACACTGAGTTCAAACCCGCTGAAAGTTAAGAAGTCCTTATCTTTGAGAGATTGGATTTCAACAGGGGATATGGTGAGATCATCCTCTATTCCTGAAGAGTTTTTTAAGTACGGGAGAAAACAGGGTTTTGTACCAAGATTCTTGATGAAGTTCTCTAACCCAAAAGGAAGACAAAACTTTATGAGGGTACGGTTAAACTTGATTAAAACTGGATCAGTATTAACCAAATGGGGAGTCACTGAAGGGACCCGGAGTCTATGCACGGAATGCTCAGATTTAACCAAACAAACTTTAGAGCACCTGCTAAGATTCTGTAAAGGCACTTGGAAAATTAGGGTGGAACATTTAGGGAATTCAGTTGGGTCACTGGATAGATTATCCTCTGACACTTTCTGTGAAAGAATGATTGCGGGCCATGAAATAAAATTGACCCTAAATATTTTAAGGGTTTTGCAATTGACAGGTTTTATATCGTCAGAATACTGTTGATTGATTGTTGAAGTAAGGGGGAAAACTGTTTTATAGGAAAATTAGATATTGATGTGATGAATTCAATTTTAATATGCTAACTTTATAAGATTGTGATGAATTAGTTTTAAATGTTATCTAGATATAATTTATAATATGATGTTTGCATGTATATACGTTTTGCTTTTGAATGTGTAAAAAAAACCCAAATGTGGTTATATCACAATAAAAAAAAAAAAAAAAAAATGAAAATGCTGAGGGGGCGGACCTCGAGACCTAAATACGTGGCTTTCTACGAGATTCCATCAAAATTGAGAACCCACAGGACCTTGTAATCGATGCACAAGGCACCTATACCCAAACCTCCGCCGGATTAACGTTCTAGGATTGTGACCATGCGCCTGCTCAATTTTCAGCATAAGATGCTGATCCTGAAAGCATACAGTGCGGCAGGCCCCATCAAAGTAGGGACTGCCGACATTCGCATCTACGACGACTACTCGCTGGATGTCTCCAGGCACCGCAAGCAATTCAACCTGATATTCGAGGCCAGGAAAGACTGCCGCTTCCTTCAGCAGCACGAGATAGTCCACCAACAGACTTCAAATCCACCGCCGGCGCCCTGACCCTCGCCGGCCCCCCAGAAAGGTCAAAGACAAACGGGAAATGGCAAAAGAACAATAGATGCCTGAAAGGCTGGGGTTGGAAGCGCTGAAGGTTCAAAGCAGTACCGACTAACTACGCAAAACTTTCATGTAATTGCTATCATTTGTAAATCAACTTAACTGCAACTCATGGGGTATTCAATTCACCTGCTCATACAGCTTCAACACTATGGATTTTCTGGACCTTTCAATTAGTAATTCAGATTCCGGATTCTTAACTAAGACTTTTCGCAAAAGCACCTCAGTAAATTCAGTTCTTCACGCAGATAGCTGCCATAAGAAACATGTCGTCACAAACATCCCCAAGGGAGAACTAATTAGAGCTCGGCGCAACTGCACGACTGGTAGAGATTTTGATTCTGAAAGCAAACTCATCCAAGGCAGGTGTGCACAAAGAGGTAACAACGTTAATCAGATATCGGTTACAGCAGAACAGGTCAGCAGACTTGAAAGGAATGATCTACTTCACCCCAAAAATGTAAACAAGAAACCAGGAGCTTGCAAGATTCGCCCGATCACCAGATATAATAAAGACAGTTATATACTGTACAAGATCCTGAAAAGACTTTGGCACCTTTTGCATCTGGATGTGGATATTACCAATTGGATTGACCCATTCCCTATCCTGACTTTCAGCAAAGGGATCACCCTTAAGAATACACTCAGTCCATCTTTCATGCACAATGAAGCGTGCCCTTCGAATTGGCTAAACCAAGAGCAATTTGAATAACTGCTGCATTTGTGAAAGCCTTTAATGTGCCCATACGCACTTGAGACTACAAACGTGGTATTTAATTCCAGGCAGACTCATCAGATCAAGACTTTCATGAATTGCAATACAAAATTCATTGTCTATTGTATCATTTGTGTTTGCAACAAAAAATATATCGGCAGCACGATCAGACCATTAAAGACCCGGATAAAAGAACATTTATCCACTATTGCCAGCCAGGACGCTAAATTCCCGCTTGCCAGCCACTGGCAGAAATATCATCAATGGACCTCAAACAAAATATCAGATTCGGCGGGCTCGCAAAAGCAGTCCTGCCCCCGAAAGGTGGCAACCTGATTTTGAGTCTGCATAGACTTGAAGCCAGACTTATATGCAAATATAGGACTGTTTATACCGCCCTCAATTCAGATCACGAACTATCAGTCTTCCTATAAACTGCAAACCAACTTATTTCATTTAATTTATTTTCACAAATCTGGTTTGGTGGCTCAGAAAACCAGAACATTTTTCACAGATCCAACTGGATTTTTTCGTTTTTCTTTCAAATTCTCTCCTTTTTCTCTTCACAACTCTGCATATTTTACCTCTTAATATGACTATCCACAGACCATAATGCAATCTGTGCCCTTAATGGGAACACCCACAGTAACCAATTAGCCCCATACCACGTAAGGTATTTGCACCACATGCATAGAGTAGGGTGCACAGCCACAGAGATCACAGAATCTCGGAGAGACTATGGTCATGACTTTATATCCTCAGCCATTTGGGTGGAAACCCGAGGTTTTGCTTCAAGCCAACCATTAGTGCTAACCGCAATTTCAATTTGGGCATGGTTTCGTAATTTTTCCAATACAATTTCTTCCCCGCCTTCTTTATTTTCAGGTCATATTGGTTCCGCATGCGATAACGCACAATATTCAAATTGTATCTTTTTCAACAAAACCGGGTTTGAAAAACCTTCCGCTTCCCAATACAGCTCAATTTAATACCTTTAATATTCTCTGATCTTGGGGTACTCTGGGGAAAAAGCACTTTTGCAATAATTACTAACGTTTCCTTTGCAAGACCCCAATGCCCCACGTTAATAGTTTAGCCACTCCAAGATGGTGGCCCTGCCAGTGAACGCTTCCCGCGTCTAGGCTCCTCCCCAAACAGAGCCAAACAAAATTAGGAAGCCGGAGCGGAAGCACGTAAGGGGCTCGTTTCGTTCCGTGCAGCAGACCACCAGTGTGAGTAACTTTTTTACATTCCCTTGGACGGCCGCCAGATCTGCGGCCGTCCTTTTGAATTAAGAGTGCTTGAGGCATTTTCCAGAGGCGGACGCCTGCATGGCTGCATACTTACCTTACCTTCTTTCTTTTTGTTTTTGGGTATTTCACCTCGTCAATTTCCAAATTGAATTTGTCCAGCTCGACTCTTAAATTTAAGAGCATGCCGCAACAGCGATGCATCTGACTGTATGAGGTATGCTCGCATCCGCGCACTCTTCTTTTTTATTGTATCTCCGGTGCATGCGCTATCTGCGCACCACTTCTTATGTAGTGAGCATGTTAACATGCTAATACTCTCATTGCGTCCTCACAGATATATCTCCCAGAAGTTAAGACACTTGTTCAACAATTTTAAAGGTACAATTTAGTATTTAGAATTGGAATTCACTTGGTCCCAGTACATCACGCTATAATTTGGTAGTGAGATCATTAATTTACTAACTCTGTTGCTTTGTTCCTCACTCTCGCCTTTTTTCTATATCTCTTCTTCATCCCACCTGGGATTCAACAACTGAAATTACTTCTGATCCATGCCACATCACATTTTTCTATTTGCATAAATATTTTAATCACTGTGATGCGTTCACCAATGTACATTGATGACATGTTATTTTTGCAATGTGATACCATGTTGTGGAAACTTCTCATGCAATTGGTGGTGGTTTTTGGTCACAATGCGTTGTTTTGTTTTGGACATTTCTCATGCAAATGGTTGTGTTTTTTTGTCGCCTTGCCCCTTTTGGTTTGCCCTTTACATAATGACCTCGATTTTTAATGGATATTGGGTTGTGCCGATATGCCAACCCTTTCCCATTCTCTTCTCTTTACTTTTTGTTTAACAATGTCTTTTGGAATATTATTTGTCCGTAACTTCCAATTATTATTTTACTTTTCAATTCTATCAGCCTCAGATGAAGAGCAAGGACTGCTCGAAACACCTGTCAGGCTGTTTCAGTACAAAATCTGCAATTGTAGCAGTGTGTAGCATTATTGTGTGTCGGCACAGCAAGACTGGAACCTTTTCTTTTGTCTTAACTACACAAAACCCCCAATCTCACGAATTATACCCTCGGGTCCAAATCGGGCCCGGTGTTGTAAATGAATCCCTGGATCCCGTTGAGACGCTTTTATCACATGTCTTGCAAGCTGCCACGAGCTCCACGATACTCTAGCCATTCCCCCGGCAAGTGCAGGGGGGCCGCCGCCTCGTTCAGCTCTCTCTGCGGCAAGAAGCACCCGGGGTCGGGTTTGGCTTGGAGAGGGAGGATGCGGCATGCAGGGTCTTTCCCTTTCCTCCAGTCTCAGCACATGTGCCACTGTTGGTGTTAGGCCAATGGTTAGGCCTATCCAATGTTGGATTTGTAAGGTTTGGTTGAAAGTTAGCAAAGACTCATGGTTGAGTAGTTTTGAGTTGCTTGCTCCCGGGGTAAATTAGCCGCGCCAGTGCACCATAGCCATCACACACTGCGACAGGTTAAGACACAACCCCACGACAGACAACGGGTCGACAAAAACTCACTTACACAAATTATGGCACTCAACATCAATCTTCTGACACTGAACATCAGGGCCTGGGTCACCCCATCAAGCGAAGGAGAATGCTCAATAACTTCAGGGACATGATAGGATATGGCATTTGTAATGGGCCTATACACAAGTGTCCTCAAGGGAGACAATTTTCCTCCAAGAAATACACCTGAGGAGCAGTGAAGCTACAGAGGGGATGGGTGGGTGCAGTGATCCACTCCCCCAATCACGGGAAAAGAGGGGCATACATACTAATCAACAAGTGGGTCCCTTTCCAGATCAAACACACGGTAGTGGATAAGGAGGGTAGATTCATACTTGCGCAAGGCCTTTTATACAACCATGCGGTCATGCTCCACAACGTATATGCGCCACGGCAGACACTCTGCAGTTCTTCACGAAGATGTTTGCGATCTGCACACAGTACATGGGGAACCTCACGTTTTTAGGGGGCAGCCTAAATCCTTGACCGCCAAGGCGACACCAGCCCACTCAAGAAACAGAAGGCTCTTCAGGCATTAATAAGGACCTCTGCCTAATCGACATATGCAGGGACATACACGGCCAAACACAGGACTTTACGTTCTACTCACACCCTCACGATACCTACTCCCCGCTCGACTACTGGCTAATCCCTGCAAACACCCAGCACCTTGTTGATGAATGCGAGAGCCTCCCGACCAGTCTATCAGATTATGCTGCAGTCTGCCCACGAATCACCCTCCCAGACATGCAGCATCAGCCTCCCCTGTGGAGACTTAACCTGCGCATGCTCCACTTCCTAGATCGAGTTTAGCAACTTGCGGTTCTGGGAAGCTAATCTATCTCAGGACTACTCGGCCCACTAATGCTGGGACGCTTTCAAAGTGTATATGAGGGGCTAATGTATATTGCGCTGGGTGCAACAAGCGAAAAGCGTGGGGGGAGGAAGCACTTCACCTAACGGAAAAACTAGGGCCCGTAGAGAAAGCCCGCCAAAAAATGGTAATAAACTCAAGTCCACACTTAAACTCCACTCCAGAATCGCCCAACTTTCTGCCGACCGGGCCCAAAAATCATAGACTAGTTGGTCTCAGGCGTATTACTCTGAAAGTGACAAACCCCTTAGGTCAATGGCTCTGGTCCTGAAACAGAGGCAAGCAGCACAAACAATCTCCATTCAAGATAAAGAGGGGAAACAGCTGCATGGTGATACGCAGATAAATGCCAGATTTAAGGAATTCTACCAAGAATTATACACAGCCTCGGACACCGCCCCAGCCCGCGAAACAGATGGCTTCCTGGACTCTGTCCAGATCCCAAAAATCCCTGCAGATCATTAATCAGTCCCAGTTGCCCGAATCACTGCCACTGAAATATCTAGCACTATTGCAGCATTGTCCGCAGGCAAAGCCGCAGGACCCGACGGGATTCCCATAGACTTCTATATGGAGCTGGCCAAGGATTTGGCACCCCAGCTAGAGGAAGTATTTAATGAGGCAATTTCCGTAGGCTATCTGCCCCAATCTAAGCTCGCTGCTAATATTATAGTCTTTCACAGGCGGGGAGGGACACAGCGTTATGCAGCTCATATAGGCCCATCTCCCTTATAAACGCATCTACGTAGATCCTTGTGAAATGTCTGGCCAAGCGCATCGAAAACAGTCTCCCTAACATCATACACAAAGATCAAACGGGCTTCATACGGAACAGACACTCAAGCGACAATATTAGAAAACTTTTGCATCTAGTAGCAGGCAATAGGGATCCTGAAGACCTTATATTAGCAATCGATGCAGAAAAGGCCTTCAACAAGGTACAATGGGAGTTCATATACTAAGTTCTAACACGTTACGGCTCCCCCCGCCTTGTCCAATTGATTAAGCTGCTATATACAGGCCCTACAGCAGCGGTGGTTACCAATGGCATTACCTCCCCCGCTTTCGAACTGCAATCGGGTATGTGCCAAGAGTGCCCGCTGTCCCCACTACTCTATGCCCTCTCAATAGAACCAATTGCAATAAAGCTCTGAGTTGATGAGGGCTGGTCGGGCATTGTGCAAGGAACACAGAGTGTCCCTCTACGCTGACAACATGCTACTCTACATTAGCAACGGCCCCACAGCCCTTCCATACATTTGAGCACTCCTAATAGGAATTGGCCCAATGGCGGGATATCAAATTAACTGGAGCAAGTCAGAGATCATGCCGCTTTGGTTTGATATCCTGTGGGACCCAGGGGGGGGTAGCCCCTTTCTCTCTACAAATGCGCCATTCTCAAATACCTCAGTATCCTCATTAGTGCCTCAGTGGAAGAACTTGGAGACCTGAACTATCCTCAGAAAATATCGGGCATATGCCACGATCTACAGAGGAGGACATCCTAAACCTTTCCCTGTCCGGGCAGATTAACGCGCTAAAAATGAACCCTTTCCCCAAACTCACGTACATCACAATGATGATCGCGGTTGGCCCGACAGCCTCCTCCCTAAAGGAGTTGGACAAATCAATCTCCAAGTTCATTTGGAGGGGGAAGAAGGCGAGGATCTGACTCCCAACTCTACAAGTCGCTTAGATGAATGGGTGTCTAGCAGCCATGTACCATAAGGCATATTTCCAGGCGGCTCAAGTGTGCTGGGTGAAGCACTGGCTTGAAGCATCAGACGCGTCCAGATGGAGGGCAATGGAGATTGAACTAATGAAGCCCTTGAACCCAATCAAAATAATGGCCACACCTCCACAAATTCTCCCATCGTGCATTGGGAAATACGCCGTACTCATAAGGATAATGGACATAATGGAGGGGGCGACAATGCAGGCGTTCCAAGATGCTTGTGCAAGGTTCGACCTGGGGCGGGGCGACTGGCTCGTATACCACACCATTTGCCACACGACACAGCACCACGCTGCACAATCCCCCCCCCCCCCTCACCCGCCCCCTGTGAAACCGAGATGGAACACCACCTCTATTCCTCTCCACGCCTTTGCACATTTTACCAAATGGCAATTCCGAACAATCAGGGACGGAACTCCACACTAGCACGCCACTGGTCCGAAGACCTGAGGGTCCAAATAGAGATTTCTGACATCCTTTATTACTACGCCGCCATGCCCCTAGCTACCTCCAACCTCAGAAATGGAGAAATCCAATTTAAAATTGTGCAGCGGCTATACTTCACCCCCTCCTCCTTGCATCGGATGGGGATCTCCCAAACAGATGTATGCTGGAGAGATTGCGGCACCCTTGGCACGATGGACCACATCCTCTGGCAATGCCCAAAGAACTCCCAATATTGGAAGGACGTCCAAAAGCAGATAGGCAATATACCTGGGGCCACTGCCACATTCACGCCTGGTGTAATGCTGCTGCTGGGTTGGTGGTGGGGGGGGGGGTGGGAGTCAGACGCCTGGCATGAAGATGAACTCACCCGTAAACTCATAAGCCTAATAGTGTTCAGGGCAAGGAACTCCTCATAATACACTGGAAAGCAAAGACCCCCCACCCCCCGGAGTTCAGCTAACCTCACTCCTCGCAAAAAATTTGCAAGATGGAATGGGCAGCTTTCGTGCTACAACAACCCCATAATCCCCTAAGAGCTTCAAGAGCATCAAAATTCAGAGTCGTGATTGACCCATATACATAGGGTATTGGAAGGCAGGAGTACGTGATGCTGAAAAGATGGAGACGAGACCCACACTATTATTATATGGTACCAAAACAGTTTACGGCCGGGAACCAGGCTGCTTAAACACACGCTGGCTGTTTCACTATTACCTAAAGGGAGCAACTCACAGTTTTGTGGGAGGATGGGGAGATGGGTAGTTGAGGTTGGGCATTGCGTTGCTGGGTTAGGATACATGCCGTCGAGCAACTAAGGAGGTAATGTGCTAAAAGATTTATTGCTTCTCTAATAGGTGTCCCATTTTTTTTATGTAACACTGGTTTATTGACACATTTCAAGCCCTTGCTTATCTGCAATGTTAATCAGATTGCTTATAACCTAACTCACAAATGCTAATAAAAATAATTTACAACAAAAAAGGCGTGGGGAAATGCTGCTGTGTCCCTGCTCTAAGAGGTGTTTCCCTACCTAAAACCAAAACTAAAGGTCTGTCAGCATCAGAATGACCAAAGCAAACCCATCCTGTGTCCAAAGTACTATTCTGGCCCCCCCATTATAATAAACTACATTCTAAAGTGAAAAGGATAATGTCATTGGCCTTTAGTGGTTCATGAATGTTCAAAAGGAAAACTCGTAACACCAACACAAAGTTCCAACAGTGTTCCTTGTTCCATAGAATGGTTCCCTTCCCCTGGATTTCTCTTCCCCGTGGTGTTTTATTCAACAATATCAGTTCCTTGGGTTTCTCTTGAGATATGACAACTGGTATATTAAACAGCTTGGCTCGACCTTTGTCTTGTTAGGTTGCCTAGTATACTCTCCTGACAACTTTTCACACCTTCTTGTGATCAACACAGCCTTTACTAATCCTGATAGGTCTTTCTCAGGACCTCTTTAAGTCATGTATTTCCTATATAATGTTCAAATTCTCCTTGCCTGGTGTACCTCTGAGAATCCTGAAGGCGTCTCCCTGTCTAAACCCTGGGCATCTGTCATCCAGGTGGCCAAAAAACGGCCATCGCTATTGGATCCATTTCCTGGGGGTGGACTAGTGAGCGAGGATCACCTGGATGGCTTGGCCTCAGGGAGTGGGACATTGACGGGTGAGACGCGGCATCCCCCTTCCTTCAATACCTCTTCCCCATCCTATTACGTAGGGCATTCGAAAATAGTGCCGCCTCCCCTTTCCCAACACAAACATTTTTTGCACAATTGACTAACACTAGAGCTGTTTACCCGACATATCCCAATACAAGAGTCAGGCAAAGTCAGGCTATTGACGAGAATCGCATACACACTCGACAGCCATTTCCCTTCCCCACAGAGATAAAAGGTGGAGCAAGAGGGCACAGTACAGGCAAGGCAGAGCGCATGATTAGACAGCTATCCAGACCCGTCAGTTCAAGAAGAGGAGAAAGGCAGCAAATATCTAGAGGCTGACGAGGAGAGACACGACCTTACCCTTAGGCAAAACCCTGCGACCCCTCCGCTGAAGGAATTGTAAGACCGAGGACAATAGCCCAAGTGTGCTGCAGCAGATGTCAACGGTACACGGAGCGTATGAACGCTGATGAGCTGGAGCGCAGGAGACTCCTGCTTCCGTGGTACCGACCTAGACTCCAGTTAAGAGGAAAGCCAATCGGTTCAGCACAGCCGGTGAGTCAAGGGGAGAGCAGATGAGAACCGGGTTGTGGTGAATGAAAGTGGCAAAGTGAGAGTTGAAAGAACTGTAAAATTGTAAAGGGGAGATCGGCTGCAGGAGGGGACCAGCACGACATGGGTGTTGCTCTGAGAAACTCTGGTCGATCCCTGTCTGAGTAAAACTACAGATACCAGAAGGCCGTAGAAGAGCCGCCAAGATAGGTTAAAGTGGTCATACAGGAGGTAAAGCAAATCCTGGTCCAGTCAAAAGCCTTTGACCTATGAACTATAACGAAAGCAAGGGAAGTGAATCCAGCCACATGAGAAAGCAAGGGTAGTAAATCATGTGAACATTGAAAGTAAATATGAATGCGACGTTGGCAAGAGTGAACCGGGAAGGGGGATGCTGACGAGAAGAGGGCAAAGTCTAAAGTCCCAAGAAACAGTGTGTTGACAAGGATGAACCCGGCCGAGGGATGTCCGCTGGAACGGTTTAAAAAGACCAAGATTAGTGAACGCTGGAAAAGCCATAGTGAACCTGGCGGAGGGAGGCTGAAAGCACAGAGGGGTCTGCTCCTGGAAGAGGGGGACCCAGGATCGTATCTCTCCAGGACTGAAATCTCTGCAGTGGCTGCAAGGATTAAGTTTCAAACCCTCTGCATTGTCCACAAGGCCTTCTTGGGCCTGGGGCCACAATGCCTTCAACTCTCTCTTCCGAAATATCTACCTCCTCGTGCTCTTCTCTCATCCGCTTCCAACTCCCTCAGGGTCAGTCGCTTCTCCAAGCAACAAGTTGGAGTAGATCTCTTTCTTTGGCTGGGGCCTCCCTCTGGAACAGCCTCCCTGCAAGAAGTGATGACATCAGATTCCTCACAGCCTCCGGAGTTATTGTTGTGTATTGCGCATTATAAAATCAAAATAAATAAATCCAACTGCTGCACAAGCCATCAGTTCAGTCTAATTGAGCTTTGCACTCTGTCATGCAGGTACTGCCGACAAATGATGCTGCCCAATGCCACATACATGCAGCTTATCTAGTTCAGATTTGGTGTTTTCTTTGCATTCTGGTACCTGTAGTTCTGGACTTCTAGGGACAAGCATACTTTACGAGTACAACCATGCAAAACACAAAACAGGTTATGGACCTGGTGTGGAGAAATACATATCTCGGCTTCAAAACCACCATTAAGAGCAAGTAAGAAGAGGTGAGAAAGCAATTACAAGTCTGAGAAGGCAAACTGCTCTAGTCTGAATAGCCAGCTCTAGGTGGAGGTGGCAGACATGTCATGGGGAAACTTAGCAAGACTTAAAGCTGTGTTGCAATGCAGCCCCCTCTACATATCTCAGATCTCTCAACCTAATGAGACTCCAAAGCAGGCAAGATACATTGCTTTTGATGTAAAAGTACCCACTTACAGCTATGGAAGAGTGGTACTTACCAGGAATACAAACTTATTCTGCAAAATTCAGATGAATTGTGAGGTATGGTGTACATATCGGGCTGTCCCAATGTCAAGAATTAAGATGCTCCACCAGTGCTGGCTTACATTCCCACTTTACATAGCAAATCTGGTACTAGTAGGTCAGTGTTGTTCTTATTAGGAAAATAAAACTTCACTATTATGAAATGGAGCAAAATGGCATGAGCTAAAATAAAAAACAAACCAAAAATCTAATTTCTTCCATTGGACAACACAGTAGCTCTGGTTGTGTGTTTTTTAGAAATAAGTATGAATGAATAATGACAAAATTGGCCATATTTTGGCCAACAATACTGCCCTTCAAAATATTCTTACTGTGAGTAACCTGTGGGCATCCTTTCTCGCCCCACCCCCATCATCCTCTGCTCAGGAGGCCAGGCAAGGCCATCGCTCTTGGATCCCAAACCAGGGGGTGGAGATGCGAGGGAGGATCACACTGGGTAGAGGAGACTTGGGGAACGGGAGGATGATGTCCTTGGGTGAGAAGTGGTATCCCCCCATTTCCATTCCATGATGAACCCTTGGTCACATCTGCATTTGAGGGATATTGCTACCCTTTTCCCTCTGCCCGGAAAAAGACATCATATATACGGGAACACTAGGAGGAGGGTGACAAAGAGGAGGTCCGCAGGCGAGACAGTGTATCCCCCTTTCCCTTATGAGAATCAACCTCTCCCTTCCTTTAGAGACTATTGCAAACCATTGCCCCTCATTCAACCCACAATAGTACTGGGAAGAGGCCTGTAGAGTATTGTAAAGGTCAGGCATGTCCCAAATGCTCCACTAATTACGACCAGGCAATTACAATTATGGACTCACACCTGCTACCGATCAAGTGGTTGCAGGTGTATAAAAGAGGGAGTCCAGCGGAAGAGTAAGCTGCAGGACAGAGGCGATGCCGATCGTTGCAGGCCTGGAGGGAGAATCCTGCATACCTGGAGGCAGGTGAGGTGGGTCCTGCAGCTAAGCCAGAATGCCGTCAGACAATCCCAAGAAACTGTGGAGCCATGGGCCAGGCAGGCCACAAGTGTGGGAGCCTCATAGGTCAGAGTTTCGCAGCCAGAGCTGTGGACACAGAAGAAAGGAACAGTTACCAACAGCGTCCGCAGGGAGAAAGAGTTACTGGCGAGATACGGAGAGTAGATGAAGTGCGAGCGGGACTCGTAGTCAACGGGTGAGTGAAGAGGGACGAGCACTCGAACCAGGGCACTCCTGGTGGCAGTGGGGAAGCCAAAACAGATGGCGATTTAATGAGAAAGCATGCGCAAAATCAAATGAACCCAAGGCAACGGATTGAGAGGAAAAGTAAGGACAATCTAAAATGTAAGCAGCAGATTGAAATATAACAGTTATTGACTGTTTCTTGTGAAAGCGCTGTTGGTCAAGGGCTGTCTGTGGCTGGAGACGCTGCTTTTCCTGCTCTTTTACCTATGGATTATACTAGCATCAAGGCTAATAACTGGAGAACGTTTGGTACGGCTTGACTATTCTTCAACGCATGCTGCTGTGGCAGTAAAATTGACCATTGGCTCATTGCAATTTTCTGTTTAATTACAGAGACTTTTTCCGAAATTTTGTTGACGTGTTGGTGTTCCCGTCCATATTTCCCAGAATACATTTATACAGAAACACTTGCGCTTCATGTACGTGCGCTTCTTGTGAAAGCGCTGTTGGTCAAGGGCTGTCTGCGGCTGTCTTGGGCTGCTCGGGGGTGGCGTGGGTCTGGTGCCTCGAACTCACTTATAGAGTGGGGTAATACGCGTCCAGCACAAAGAAGCTAATAACCAAGTGCTTGCTCATTGCTGAAGGGTAAAATTTTGAACATATTATTGTTGACAATTTAAGAACTAAAATCGGGCATTGTGCCTCCTCCTATATTGGGTGTTAAGTTGTGTTGTTGGTTGCATGGGCGGGCGGCGGACGTGCGGAGAGTCCGTGCAGCGCCTCCTTCAGCATTTTCAGTATGTTGGTCTGTGCCATTATGGCTGAGCAATTCAGCTGGAGTAACCCCATGTGCAAGAGTAATACGGGTGGTTTTTGAGTGTTCTAATCTTATGCTGCTAAACTGGGTTTAATGGTAGTTCTCAGCATTGATTTTAGCAGTTAAAGAGGTTTACATCCCCATACGCATAAATCTTGCCTTAGTTTGCAGCTTTTATGGGAGCAAACTGAAGCAACCCCTTTGGTGTCGACCTTAAGAGAGGGAGTGAAGATGCTCAGCCTTGCCACGGTGTGATCCTCGAGCCGGCAACTTTTGAGCACTGGATGGTGGGTCGGGTGTGCTTACAGAGGCATATTCCGACCCGTTTAGGGTAGAGCTGTGTGGCCCACTATAACACTATAATTTAAGAATGGATGTGCATTGCCCTGACATACTCCAAGGCAAAATACCTATATATCCACACCAGAGGCCATCACAGTAGGCGATTGTTTTGAAATAAAATTTAGGAGCGGCAATGTCACGACGCCGGAACAGCATTGAATATGTACATTCAAGGGCCAATTCCGCAGGCCCAGCTACAAGGAGTTCCACAGTCCAAGGCACAAGACTTTACAATGACATATTGTCGGCCCCTTTGGTTTTTACACCGGTGAAAAACACCCTTGCCCCCCTCTCTGCCATCTTATTGGACGCTGAGGCGATGGCACATTCCTCCATGCTTACATTGGGGGGTAATGTGCAGGTGGCACAGGAGGAAGCCTCGAGCTCCAGTAATTTCAGATCTTATCCAAAAAGGCCACCTCTGTAGCTTCAGAGATGTCCTTCCTGGATACCCCATCAGATTTCTTCACGGCAGATGCGGAGCTACAGGATCTGTCTCAACATCTTCAGGATATTCCGCGTTTTCCTCCTGCTCAGCAAATGGGACAGTCTTCAGAAATTGGAGGGCTTCTCTCCTCAATATTACAAGAACTAAAAGTTCATTCTACGGGGTTCATGGAACTTGGAGTTACAGATTGCTCAGGTCAAAACCAGCATAGAAGCAATTGATGTTCTGCCTACAAAAATAGTGACTAGAATGTTGTCCCTGGGAATACAAATCTCCAAGGAGTTGGTTGGAAAACTAGTCCCTGAAGTACTCCCCCCCCAAATTCTTTAACTATTTCCACAGTAAAATCTAGTGTCCATGAATTAACGGCTATAAATGAAAAACAGCCACTGAAAAAGGGGGAGATGGACCAAAAAAAATAAAAATAACCAAAAGAAACGGGGAAAAATAAGAAGGGCGGCTCCTTAGAGTTGTTTACAAAAAGGAACAAACTTCCTAAACATACTTGGAGACACTTTATTAGAGAGGAAAAGGCTCTACCTTCTGATGTAGAGGTAGTAATAATAGAGCCTTCTGTCGTGACTTTCAATCCCGAGATAGGCGCATATAGCATCCCTTCAAATTCTCCATCGGAAGAAATGACTCAAAATATCCTTGGGCACAATGAATACGGTTCCTAAAGAAAATCTACCAGAAAGTAGCAAATCTGTCACTTGCGGGGAACTTTGAGAATGTTATGGTCTGTTTTTGAAGTCTATGGCATCTAACCCTGACAAAATGTCCAGTGCAGTATGTCCACCAGTAAGTGTGCCCCTGGTAAATGCTACCCCCCCCCCCCAGCGCCCACCAAGCCACTGCTTACTCAACAGTTGGCTGGTGGCATGCTAGATACATAGATTGTGCCAGAGGAGATAGCAAACGAGAGTGGACTACCGACTGGGATGGTAGGCAAAACCATATTGAGTAATGAAGAAGTGGCCCATGTGATCTGTAAAGCAGGCGAAGAGGCAATGAAGGATAGATTTCCCTTGGAAGATAAAAGCCTAAGTTGGGGCCCCAAGGATTCTGCTCCTGGGATATTGAAAGAGCCACAGTTGAGGGTGGGTACAACAGCTGACCTTACCATTAGGAATTGTATTCCTCCGCCCAGTTTGGAAGCATCAGATAAAACTGAACACGCCTCTACCTGATAACTCTATCTTGGAAGTAATAGACAAAAATAGTTCAGTCAATATCCATCTCTCGGACAAGCCCTCTTCGCCTCCCCTTTTGTGGATGTAATAGACATTTTGCCAGATAACAGGCATCCTTTGGATAAGCCCTCATTGCTTCCATTGAGAGCATCAGTGGGTGAGTCCGAAAAAAGGTTTCCCAAAATGTATTTAGACACGGAATTCAAACATGTGCCATGGAGGAAACCGTGCCTTCTAGACTTCCCTAGCATCCTACTGTATCCTTTATTTGATTGCGGCATGCAACCAGCACTAAATAGGTACAGGGCGTTACAACTCTTCAACGATATTCCCCCCATTGGCAAACTTGACTTCAACTGACATTAAGAGGTTGGATTGTATCCACCCACAGTGCTTTGATCACGTAAGACGTTCTTCACTCAAAATTGGTATTTCGGAATGTTCAAGCAGAGTTAGACAAATTTAACAAGAGGGGCTTTGATAAACTCATTTTTGGTGACCGGTTGCAACAACAAGAGGGATACAGTCGTCACGAATTATTAGGATTGGGACTTATGGGAGGACAATAAAAAAAAGAAGCAGAGAGTCTCAAGGAACAGGACTCAAGCTGGAGATGGCTTGCCCTGAGCCTTCGAGACTATCTCCAAGCTACAAAATCTTACACAATAAATACAGGCTTGGATAACATCTTTTCTATAATGTACTGGAATTCGAGGGAAATCGTTAACGGTTTTCTTCTTTAGAGTTATGCTCTTTATTGCGCACCAAGAATGTCTTATGCATCCAGGTAACATGGATGACAGTCAACGCGGAGCTTGATGGTTTTGAATGTCACCACCTCATGGCCACTAAGGGTCGGCTAGGCCGGCCAAAGGGGGGCCTACTGGTAGCAGTCCAGCTTGGAGCACACATGCTTCTGATGGAAATCTTTACAATTCCCCCCCCCCCCCGCCATGTTTTGAGGGCTTTGGTAAAGGTGGATAGCATCTCACACATTCTAATCTGGAATATATATTGGTCGCCAGGATCCCGATTACATGAGGTGACCATAAAAATGGAAGAGATCATGGAGGAGTGGCTCTTCAAAAATGATGGGCTGCAGATTCTGTTGATGGGGGATTTAAACACCAACATGAGTTGCGGTACGGAAAGTGAAGGGATTCCATCTGTTGCTCAAATGACTGTCATGGGTGAGCTCTCCGAGAACCCTGACAAACAATCTCTGAGCAAGACATATAAAAAATGTGATCGAATGGGTTGGAATATACTGTGTAAAACCTGGGGCCTAAAATCGGTCCACCAAATAATGAAAGAGGAATATAACCTATATAACCTGACCACTTGGAGGCCGGACTTCAGCAATTGATTATATTTCTGTTTCTGAGTATATTTTCAACTTGGTAGAGACTTTTATAGTTCATTCTACACAGATGAGTGATCATAGGATGCTTGAGCTGAACTTGAGTATCCCTAGATCGAAGGAGGTATCAGAACAGATGTCCAGTGATTTGGTTTTGAATATGGGCAACAACAGGTTCACTTGGCATTCTGGTAATGTACAATTGTGTAATAACTTATTTCGCAACAATCATGAGGATTCTACCTTCGAAGACAAGAAAATTAGGTTCTCATGAAAATTTTGGTCAATATGTCAAAACCTTAATCGAAAGTTCAGTAAAAAAAAAAAAGAATTGGAAAAAAACAAGCGACTAACAAGCACCGCCATAAATATGATTCTATCGTGCGAGCCAGCAAGGTTCTTTTTCGTAGATTAAGACAACTTAAAACATTGAAAATATCCAAAACTTCACGGGCTGAGGGGGCTAAACATCTGAAACTAATCTATAAGAACTGGATTAAAGGCTATAAATGCAAGTTGTTCCAAGCAGATAACGAGGAAGTTTGCTGAAAGCGAATTCAGCGAGACAATTTTGCCAAATAATAAATAAAACCTCCAAACCTGAAGTAGAACGGAATCTTAACCCTATTGGGGTACATATATGGGTGGGACATTTTACAAATGTGTATGCGATCAGCGAGAGTCTAGAGCAAGAATCTAACTTGCGCACGGCTACGCAGTGGAAGTACAATTTCTCGATTGTAATGATCAGAGAGAATTGGTAAGGCCAGTTCTTCTAGAGCAGCGCGGCCAAACAGGCTTTCAAACGCTCTTTTTAAGGGCAACCCTGATAAATGGTCCAAGGCTTTATTTCTCCTCTTTCAGAATATAAACAGTACGAAGAGCATTCCTAGCTCATGGAACATGAGTTACATAATCCCTATTCATAAGAAGGGGGACAGATCCTTGTCGTCAAATTATCATCCAATTGCCCTGTTGGATTCGGACTCGAAAATGTATGCAAGTCTTGTTCTGCATCAAATTGAACAATGGGTTGTCAGAAACCAGATCCTATCACCCTCCCAATTTGGCTTTAGGAAGGGAATAGGCACCACAGCAGGGGGATTGCTGATCTCCCTATTACAAGAATTGGGATGGAAAAAAGGGGCAAATCCGGTTTATTTGGCCAGCATGGATCTCTCCCTTGCATTTGACCTCGTGAATCGCTCTATACTCCGGGAGAAATTGTATGCATTGGGACTACCGCAGGATCTTTTGGACATCCTGATTCACTTACATGAAGGCTCAATGATACAAATTAGACAAAATAATGAAGGCCTCTTATCCACGCCAATTAAGACATTTAACGGCCTTAGAGAAGGTTGCATTTTTGCGCCGACTTTATATAACCTATATACATCTGATAATTGGACCATCATTGTCGAAAGCCTCGTTTATTGAACCTAATTTAGAAGGGAAAAAAGTGTTGGAACTCCTACGCAGATGATTTCTTTTATTGTTTGACATGACTCCCGTGGGGCTCCAGCATTTGTTAACCGCATTTGGCACTTATATGTCATATAATGGTCTAGCAGTAAACCCTCAAAAATCGCACATTCTGTGCTTCAGTGGAAAGAGAAAAGTCCCTTCACACAGCTGGTTCTTGAATAAGACCAAATTAGGAGTCAAAAACTCTATGATATACTTAGGTTTTTTTGTGAGTGCTAAATCAAATATTGCTCAAGTGCAAAACTATTTTCTGTCAAAAGTCAAAATTTGTACAACACAATTGCGTATAGTGGATCGTAAATTTGGTGGATTCTAATGTACTCCATATATATGTTATAAACAAAAAATGATTCCTAAAATCTTATATGGTAGTGAAATCCCATTTATTATGGGTAAATTGGACGTTGAGAAATTAGAGACGAAGATCTTTAGAGAAACGATGTTCTGCCTTTTGATATGCGTACCTAAAGCGGCTATTAAATTTGAATTTGGCTTACAATCATTAAAGAGCATAGTAGAATGGAAATGCTTGCTGCTATTTCGCAATTTGATTTCTGAAACTGAAAATAACCTGTATAATGAATTGGTGGATTTTTTTTAATTAGGCATACCCAAATCATTATTGCTGAGGAAATTAATAGAAATTTGTAAAACCCTGATGAGCTCAATGGGAGTATCTTTGAATACACTCATCTTTAATGTTAAAAAAGTAAAACAGTTATTGCAAAATAATGGATTGGTATAATACAACCCAGAAATTGTCTCAATGTAGGATCTATTCTCACATGGTGTACTATTATAAATATATGGGTTCCATGGAACCCTATGTATATGCATATCCCAATAGAGGGTGGAATAATCTATATATGAGATTCAAATTTAACGTTTTGCTTACTGGAAAAATATTGCCTGTAAGAGCCAAACCACACGTATCTTATATTTTGTAGATTCTGTAAGGATCCGGAGGCAATAGAAACTGAGACATTTGCTGCTAGAGTGTACAAATCTGAGTAGGAAGAAATTCCACTATTACTTTCGCTTTGTCATTGATGCCTCAAAAATAGACTTGGATCAGGTGTAGAAATACATGCTATTTGATAGAAACACTCCACTGCAACTAGCGGTTGTAAGATTCCTTAAAACAGAGTGTGGACTCTTAGAATTTTTACATGGGTTTGATTATTAAAAAGGAAATGGTTATAAATAGGTGGATGCACTGTATTATGAATTCAAGTACCAAGATGATAACTATTGAATGCTGTTTTTCTGCCTAATTTTAGCCTGATTTTAGATTAAAAACTCTTACCGAAGTGATATTGAATCTTAGAGGAAATTGTAGATGAAATTTTGTCTTAATATGCTTTGTTTTGTCTTTCGTAGTTTTGTGAAAATTGTTTGATATTTGTTGAATTTTAGATGTAAAATTTGGTATTAATCTGTCCTGTACGTATTTATATTTGTAACTGTTTTTTAATCCTTCTATTTCTGTATAATTTTGTAAAGGTTTTTTAAAATCATATACAAATAAATAAATAGCAGTTATTGAATACCAAACTAAATTAAGGCTTTTGGCACATCTATGGCCTGATAAGAAGTTTGTGTGGAATTCATGTACCGGCCAATGAAAGAAAAGCACAAGCCATAGGAAATGCAGTGGAAAGCCAGTATGAAAGACTGCATGAAAATATGAAAGCAAGGTGGTGAAGGAGAAAAAAAGCAAGCTATATGTGAAAGCCAAGAGACTGACAAGAAAAAGCCAAATAAGTGTGAACCATCACACAGGTACAGATACAGAAGAACCTGTGTGTGCGCTAGAGAATCTCGGGTTCCTGGTTTTGAAACCTATAATGGGTGTACCATGTGGTCAGACAACTGCGCCTAAACCGGGGAAACCCCCAATTGTGAAAGCCAAAGAGGTTGCTGGAGTGAAACAGGAGAAAGTAATCCGATTGAAACAGAAGGAGTATAAAGTTGGTCTGGAGCGGTTTCTGAACATTGAAAACAAGTACAAGTTGACAAGCTGAACTTGGTTTGGAACACCATTTCTTTTATTGCCGATATCCCTACATATTGTTTAGCTTTAGTTGTGAGGGCAAGTATAGGTTTTGGACACAGACAGACTTAATTTGAAATTTCAGACTCAGACTTTCCTTTGTTTCTTTAGGTAGGGAAATCCCACCTTAGTATAGGGCAAATTAGGCATTCAACCATCCCGACATTTGAGCTAATAAAACATTTGTTTGAATATTTAATCTGTCGTCTGTGTCTTGCTTCATGATGCCTTCACATTACTCAGAAGTTAATTTTCACTTAGGCCATTACTAAATGGCAAAACAATGGCACAATGTTACCACTTCACCACCCTGCTAATGGGAAATATCATCATAACATATGTTTCTGAATAAGATATGCCCCAGTAGAACTCGCAAGGATGAAATCCCAAGTTCTTCCCATCAAGATTCTATTTATGTGATTGAGAGATATAAAACACAATCACACACACACACACACACACACACACACACACACACACACACACACACACACCCCCCACCCCCCCTCGCTTGCAGCAGAGCCTCAACCCACTGAGCTATGTTGCGATAATAGTCTTGCATGTTATGGTATATACTGTTGTATGTATCTATCTATACACACCATATTTGCTTAAATGTACATGTATATGTGCCTTTGGTTTCTCAACAGAAAATAAATATATATTAACATTAAAATAATCAGATACTTTAAATCTTATTCCTCAGTTAAAACTATACAGTCTCTAAAATAGTTTATCTTATCCAATTATCTTTAAAACATATTCAATACATACTTGCATTATTTTGTTACAGCTATTGACAGAGAAATGAGACTTCCGAATAAGACTTCCTAATAAGACAGAAGCCTTCATTTTTGAAGTTCGTGATTATAAATAAACTTCCCAAAATATAATTGCGCTAGAACTCTTCCACTGTCTATTCACTCTGCTACCCCCTCCCCCCTCTCTTTATTCCATGTGTCTTAAATCTCACATTCTCTCGTCTCTTTCATACTGATCCCTTTAATTAAGTGGTCTTCAAACTTTTTAGGCCTGGGCCCCCCCCCACCCTGAGCAAAATTTGGGCAGGCCGAGCCCCTCCAAAAATGCCAAATGGACAGTATGTATAATCGGCTATGAACTATTTTGCGCTTTCACCGCACCCTACTCCCAGTATAGTCCCTGGGCTCCCCCACCTGCTCCCATCACAGTCGCTGGGCTCCCTCCCTCCACCCTGTCCCCAACAAAGTCCGAGGGCTAGTGGGAGCTGGTGAATTTTTTTAAGTGGAGGGGAATAAATATTTCCCACAAAAATGGCATAGCGACCAAGTGTAGCAAGGGAGCACGAACCAATCAAGTGGGGCTCGGGGGGTTTTCCACCGTGAATTTTAAAAAAAATAATGGATTAAAATGTTGCATTTTTTAGCATACATTTAAAATAAAAATGTTAAAAAACCAAACAGTTTACAATTGGCGAAGGGAGGAAAGCATGGTATTTTTGACTGGACATCTATGATAAATAAAGAAAATCAGATGAACGGACCAAAACAAACACACACAGCAATCACTATCATTCATACTAGCACCCGTCACCATACACTCACTCATAACACAAGCATACATGCATCCATACACTATTTAAATAAAAAAATAAATGAACATAAACGTACCTTCTGCAGGGACCTACGCCTGGGTGCTGAAATGCCCCACTCCAGGTTGCGCGAGGAGGTGCAGGAGCTCCCTCTCACACATACAGACATGCAGTGCCCCAGCCAGCATTTCCAATGAGCTATGCAAGGCTGGCAAAGCAAAATGCCCCCAGCCTTGCATAGCTCAGTGAGCATGTGCAGCTGGGGTACTGTGCTGTCAAAGGGAAACACTGTTTCCCTTTGACAGTTCAGCCAACCCAGGAGCTCTCCCTCAGCTGGAAAAAGCAGATGAGGGAGTGCTCAGTGTTTCACTGGGCTGGCTCCTCGGCTCCTCCATAATTTATTTATATTTATTTTTTACATTTGTATAGCGCACAGGCAGCCCAGGGGCATTGTGGCACTGTTACTTGCAGCAGGCTTAGTTACATTTTGCATAAGTTACAACATTGGGTACATAGATGTAACACATGTTATGCAAGAAGCATACACAGTTCGAATATTCATATAGGGGCATGAACATAAAGAACAGAGAATCAGGCAAATGGGGCGAGTGGGTCACTGGGTTGATGAGCCATTATGGATGAGCTGCCAGGCTCGGACTGGCCTATAGGGTATTAGAGAAATGCTCATAACAAAAACACAAAATGCTATTTTAGGCCAGTCAAAAAGGGTCACTCTTGAAGATTCTAGAATTGTCAACTCCAAGGATGGCTGCCTGAAGGCTGGGCTCCTGCAACTGATCTGAATTCCCTGCCCTGCCATGGCTGATTCGATCATATCTGACCCCAAACAACCTGCAACAAGGCAGAAGGGTGGTGATGGAGATGTGACATCTGATGAAAGAGTGGATAAGATATTGGACCTGCTGACTAAACTGATTCTGGATGTCGCTTAAATCAAAGACAAGATGACTAAGGCAGATGAAAGATATACTGAATTGACTACTAGCTTTGGTAGAGTGGAGACCCACTTGAATGTGGTGGATGATAAAGTGGAGAGGATGGAAAACCATATCAAGGATCTACAATTAAAAAATGAGAAGTTGTACTTGAAAATCTCAGAACAGGAAAATTATTCACAGAGAAGTAACATCAGGATTTCTGGCATTCCTGAGGACGCTGAGAGGGGGAGGCCTATGGAATTTGTGGAGAAAATGTTATTGTCCTTACTCAAGTTGGACCCCAAGATGAGTCTGGATTTTGAAAGGGCACACAGAAGCTTGGGACCCAAACCTGGTGTGGGTCAACGGTCCAGGCATTTTATTGTGAAATTTCTAAGGTTCCCAATCAAAGAGATGATACTTAGGAAAGCTCGAGAAATGCAGGAATTATCTTGGAATGGGAATAGGGCGATGATTTTTGGGGACCTCAGCCGGGTCTTCCTTGACAAGAGAAGAGATTTCAAGGCAGCAAAAGACAAAGCAAAGGCTAAAAACCTTAAATATTATATGGTATATCCTGCCATCTTCCGTGTTGTCAAAGATGGCAGGTTATTCTCCTTTACTGACTGCAAGAGTGCTGAGGCTCATCTCAGTGATTTGGGGAATGTGGCAGATATGGAACAACCCATGGAAGCGGTTGCTTCCACTTCACAGAGGTCATTGCCTTCCAAAAAGAAAAGATGATTTTGTTTGTGACTTTCATCGAGGTACACACTTACAATTTTGACCTCTGTGTTGTCTTTTGGATTCTTTTATCTCTTTATTGAAGCAATTTATGAAAAGAAGTAAAAGAAAAAATAAAAAAATAAAAAGTCGGCTCGGTAAACCATTGGATCCGTTGCATCTTGTTTGTTTTTGTGATACGAGCTGCGGGCTGTTAGAGGAAAGGCCCTGTCGACGTGTAATTACGTCCATGTGTGCCCAGAAAGGACGCGAGTTCATCTGCTATGGAGGACGCACAGTTTGGAAGTCGGCAGAGGGGATCTCCGATGTCTCCCTGCCTGTTTAGTATGTGGATGTCGGGGCTGGAGGATTGTGTTCCCCGTTCCGCTGCAGGTGAGGAGGCGGGTCGGGTGGTCTCACGGCTGGCAAACACAATGTGCGTAATTCCGGTGCCGATTCACGGCTGTGACAATACAATATTACTGGGCTGAACGTTTTGGGGTTGAAGCTTGCGCAGTAACACCAGCTTGAATGCGCATTCCCCAGCTACGACTTTCATCATTGTTCGTCACCTATGGCGTGTCGGATGTACATGCATTGCGCTGGGTGGATTGGGAACTGGCCCTCGGGTGCGCGATGCTGTTCCTTCAACTGTACACTCAAATAAACATTTTTCGAACCTGGCAATGATTTCGTTTTGCATGGTGGAACTATCTTGTGGCACATTTAATGTTTATTCTCTGAACTGAGATGTGTCATCCGGAAGTGAGTTCCTCGCAGATTGCCTTGACAACGGTGCTCATTTGGGAAATGAGACTTGATCATTGCGATGGGTGTTATTCCTGATCTGGGTTTTCATTTTTGAGGCCGGTATAAAGGTGAACGCAGGTTTCCTTTTGCTGTGACTGGGCAAAAAGAGCATCTGCCGGGCTTTCAAATAGCAATGTGCTTTAGTGGAACTGCTCAAGTTAAAGACTGGTGTAAAATATGTTATTTAAAACAAAAAAGTGTCTGGCTGAGCCTAAGGCTTGGATTTGGAGAGGGGAAATGGGATATTTAATCATCACTGTAGAGATCATCCTGGAAGTTAGGTACTTGGCTATTGTGAATAGGTGGAGTGCAGTACAATGGATGTAGTCGTAGGGAAAGGATTTAATGGACACGGATTGAAGGCTATTGGACAATTGCTGTTTTTTTGCACATATGTTATATCTACATTGATTCATATTTCTTCTTACCTCTGTCTTGGCTCTTTACTGTGGACCAAGGTTCTTGGGTGGTTCTTATATCTGGTTTTTGTTTCTGTGTTAAGTGGGGACCGTTCAGCCGCCTCAGGCCTTGATTTGCAGGGGGGTGTAGGGGAGGGGGGGGAGGTTGAGATGAGTTTGGCGATGTTTGGAACTGACAGTAAGAGTTGGTAGACAATGATTTCCATAATTTAATTATATTGGTTATTGATGCCTTGAACTTGTGGTTTAGATGCATTTTGTGTTTTTTTATAGTTGTGGGGGATTGGAAAGTGCGGTAGGGTAGGTTGTTACTTTAAGAGGTTGAGATATGGTATTAGGTGTAGGCTCTGGAGTGACTGGAAGCGGGAATAGTTGTAAATATTGAAACTCAGTATCGCCTGGTAGTGGTGCTAGGTGTGAGATTAGATAGGTATAGGTTGCTAAATGTTTTATGTTTGTTTGTTCTGCTATTTGTCGTGTTTGTCAGTGCTGTTGGTAGTCTTGGAAGCTCGCCTACGTCTTCTTTGTTCACTCTCCCTGCGAGTCCTGTCATTAGCAGGTTTGTTTGCTTGGTTTCGTGTATATTAGGAAAGGATTGATGGATGATGCCTGGGTTACATATATGTTCATGGAATGTTAAAGGCCTCAACATCCCACAGAAAAGGAAGGAGGTGCTAGCCAGGTTGAGAAGGGAGAAGATTGACATTGCTTTGGTTCAAGAAACTCATTTATTGGACGAGTGCAAAAACCCTCTTGTCAATGGTTCACAAAGGTCCTGCTAAATTGTTATGGTAGCAAATCAAGAGGTGTGGGGGTTTTGTTTCGTAAGGGGTTGAATTTGATGGTGGATAAGGTGGTGATGGATGAAGAGGGAAGAATAATTTTGATTGATGTTATTTATGAGGGTAGTTCTGTCACAATTGGCTCTATTTATGGTTCTTGCTCTGGTGGGACATCTTTTTTTAATAGGGTTTTGTTGCTCTTACGGGACATGACTGGCGAATATGTGATTTTAGGTGGTGATTTTAATTGTGTACTTGATGGGCGGATGGATCGTACAGCGCATTGTAGATACACAGCTGAGAGCTCTAGTAGGGCATTTAGGGACTTTATAGACAGTCTGAATTTAGTGGATGTTTGGAGGTTCATGCATCCTGTTGGTAGGGAGTACACCTTTTATTCCCCTGTACATGATTCTGATTCGAGAATTGATTATTTCCAACTTACGGATAAATTGAATGACAACATTCTTTCAGTGAATATTAAGGAAAGGGGGATATCTGATCACTCCATGGTGACCATGCAAATGACTATGGGTCAGGGTGAAGCCGGGTTTTCTAAATGGCGGATGGAATCCTATATTTTGCGGGAACCGGGGGCGATTGAATCCCTAGAGAGTTTTACAAATACATTTTTTGAACTTAATGTTAACTCGGTTTCGGACCATATGGTTTGGGATACTTATAAAGCGTCCATAAGAGGGGAAATCATTAACATTACTTCTAGGTCAAGGAGAAAAGGGATGGCTGAACTTAAGAAATTGGAAGATGAACTGCATGCTGCTCAAAAATGATATGCAGTGTCTCACAGGATTGAGGATAAAACGGCTATAGGGAGTCTGAGGGACCAGATTAGACAGTTGATGGATTCTCAATACGAAAAGGGTATTTTTTTATGAGACAGAAATTTTGGGAGCAGGGGGATCAAAATGGTAAACTCCTGGCAAATAGACTTCGTGGTCTCATGGAGAGTAGCTTTGTTCGTAAATTGGAAGGGGTGAATGGGGATATTATCATCAAAAAACAAACATAATATATATGAAGAGTTTAGGACATTATTTTATACTGCTTTATATCAGGAGGAACAGTCCCCAATAATGACTGATATGGATGTGTTTTTTTGATAAAATTGTCTTGCCTAGGTTGAGTGTGCACCAAGCAGGAGTGGTAGATAGTCTTGTAACGGAGGAGGAGGTGCTGACAGCAATTAAACAACTTAATATCGGTAAATCCCCGGGTTTGAACGGGCTTCCCGCTGAGTTTTATCAGGGACTGAGTGGTGTGTTGGCTTCCTTTTTATGTAGTCTATATAATGGTTTTCTGAAGGACGGAGTCATGTGTTCCACAATGAAGGAAGCTTGTAGGGTAGTTTTGCCAAAACCAGGGAGGGATTGTAGGAAGTGTAAGAATTACAGGCCAGTTTCACTTTTGAATGTAGATCTGAAAATATTTACTAAAATATTAGCGAATAGATTGGATACATGTATTGGCCATTTGATCGGCGGTTCCCAGGTTGGTTTCATGAGACGGAGGTATGAATATGATCACATTAGGACACTGATTGACATTTTGGGATTGCCATGGACTACAACTCGAGAGACTCTGCTGCTTTTCATGGACGCTAAGAAAGCCTTCGATCGAGTCAACTGGTCCTTCCTTTATCATACCCTTAAGAGAATGGGATTTGGAGACATTTTTGTTAATGTTCTTCGAGCATTGAATTTGAACATTACTGCTAAGGCTTGAGTGAATGGTGCTATGTCTTCCTCTTTTTTCTTGTATAGGGGGACGAGACAGGGATGCCCATTGTCGCCCTATCTTTTTAATTTGGCACTGGAACCGCTCCTCGCATATCTGGTGCAGGAAACAAGTCTACGTGGTCCCAAATTTGGGAATGATGAGGTGAAAGTTCTTTGTTATGCGGATGATATGACCATTGTTTTGTCCAATCCAGCGGAGAGTTGCGACAAGCTTAAAAGTATGTTTGAAGACGTGGGTTGGTTATCAGGCCACAGGATTAATTGGGAGAAAACGGTGGCCTTCCCTCTGGATGCAAGTCTGCCACGGGATGTCTTGGGCTCATGGGATTGTAGTTGGGAAGTGGGTGCCGTAAAGTATCTGGGAGTTTATCTAATTCGAGATTTAAGAGGATGGTGGGTTCCAATGTGTCTAAAATACTGGAGACCGTGAAAAGAGATATACTTAAATGGAGTCTCTTGAAATTGGGGTTGTGGGCTAGGGTGAATGCAATAAAAATGGTTCTTTTACCCAAAATTCTGTATATTATACAGTCCATCCCTTTAAAATTCACAAGGAAAATTCTTGGTTCTATTGATAAAGGTTTTTCAGTCCTTTCTCTGGGGGGATGGTAATAGACCGAAAATTCCTAAATATATTATGCAGCGTCCTGTAAAAGAGGGAGGGTTTGGATATTCGGATCTGAAGAAGTACTGTATTGGTTTTTATCCTGAAAAAGAAATCGACTTTTTATCTCTCTGAAGCGGGCAACTATATACCTACTTGGCATATCATTGAAAATTCTCAATTTTTACCCTATTCTCTGAATACGGTCTACTCAATGTCGAACTTGCCGAATTCGGGAGTGAAATTGCCGACTATGTGGACTACTAGGGAGTCATTGCATGACTGAAGAATAGTGGAGATGAGGTTTGGATGCACTATGATGCCTCCCTGTGCCATCATTTGGGACTGCAGTTGGCAAATAACCCCTTATGCTGGAAAAGTTGGATTAATAAGGGTATACTCAAGATTCATGATGTATGGCACAATGAGTGTATGATTCCCTTTGATCGACTGAGGACGTCTTTTGGGATTGTGGGTAGGGAACGGGAACGCTATAGGTCTTTGAAGGCTCTTTTGATTGAGCGGACTGGTATGTTGAGTGGTGCTATGATGGAAAGACCCTCAGTATGCAAGATTGTTTGCTCCTGCAAGTGTACTGTGTCCACATATATTAAGTTGATGCCAAGGGATGATCGGGAGATGATAGCATGGGATAGGCTTCTCCAGACTTGGATTGATGACCTTGGTGTCGATATACCTGTGAAAGAAAGGGAATTTTTGATCCGTGTGGGGGTGCAATCAAAACTAGATCTGGGCCTACGTTACATTAGGCAACAGATCCTTTACAGATTGTATTGGACCCCGTCTAGGATGTCAAGGTTGGGTCTTTTAGGTAATTATTCCTGTTGGGGGGGTGTGGATGTGGCGGGGGGGACTTTAATGCATATGTTGTGGGACTGTTCGAGGGTGTCGGTTTTTTGGTCTGAGGTGTTGGATAGATGATGAACCATTGTGGTGGGGTAACAACTTCCACACACCTTTAGTTCCAATATCCTGTTGTCAAACAGGGCAAGGGGTTGTAGGACCAGGGACAAAGCTGATTGGTTGAATAGAGTTTTGGTGGTGGCAGCTTAGCAAATACTGTGAGTTTGGAAGTCACGGAAAAAAACAAAAGTGAAAATTGGCTGTTGGATGTGAAGACTGTCAAATTATGAAAAGGTTATGTATTTACAACAGAGGAAGGAAGATTGTTATTTGCGCTTGTGAGGATACTTTAATGAATTGTATGTCTAGGTACCTGTATTTTATATATTGTTCTTAGTGCACTTTGATTGGGGGGTTGGATGGAGTGATTTATGCATCATTATATGCTGAGTTTTTTTGTGTTGTCTTGTCTGGATGGTTGTGTGTCCGATCACCGTTTGCTGGCTGGGTTGTATTGCAGTATTTTCTTATTCACTTGCTTTACCAGTCTTCATGTAATATTTTATGGTTATTGTTATTATTACATCTTTTATGATCTATGCTATGTATTGTTTAATTGGGCTTGTCTTTGTTTTGGTGGTTTATTTGAAAATGAAATAAATTGAAACATTTTTTAAATGGGTCACTCTTTTTGGCCAATGTGGGCCAGTTTCATGAGTTACATCACTATGCAGCTAGTAGTTGACCATTGTTGCTGAATAAATATTCTTTAATATCACAATTTGCTTACATTTTAACAAAAAACACCCCCTTGGGTACTATTCAAACATTCTGTGCCTAAAGGAATGAATATCCATTTGCAACTGAGGGACACTTTTTCATTGGTGCCCGAGCTGTTTTATGGTCCAGTCTGACCATGTGAGCCGCCCCTGCCCATATCCTGCAAACTAAATAAAACGTTTTTATTTTTACACATTTCATGCTGGGTTCTGGGGCTCTTTCCCTACCCCCCCCTGGAAGGGGGGCGCACCGCACCGTTTGAAGACCTCTGCAAGTTTAATTTTTAGACTGAGTCATTTGTCTTTAATACTGAATTTTATATTGCCTTTTAATATGTACAGTGCTTTTGCAACAGTGCAATCTAAATCTAAATAATTAAATACAAAATAAATAACATTCTTACAGAATCAATAGCTTCACATTGAATATCAAAAGAGGGTTTCCCTTCCTGTGCCGCTTCAGTAGCGCCACTTCCTTCCTAAGCGCTGGGGTGAGGCATCCCTGTGCATCTGTGACCCCTTTTTAGTAGAATTGTCATTTTTTTTGCATTTTGAGCCTGTAAATTGTTTTTTTGCAAGCACAATGTGCTCTGTATGTGTGCGTGCCCGTTGCCCACTTCCCTGTTGGTTGGTCCCCCCCCCCTCACCCCATTTGGTCTTTGGCCTACTTAGGACATTCCCTCAGGGCAGCCCTTCTGCCCAAGCAGCCCCTTCGGCTAAGGGCCCAGAGGCAAAGGGCAGCTACAGATTGGGTTTGCCAGTGTTCGCCAGTGGAGCTTGCAGCGCAGCTGTCATCCAGTAGCGACTGACCAGGTAAGCAAGGTGGGACAGGGGGAACAGCATCACTGGTCCCATTAAACTGTACCACATCTCTTATTAATCCTATTAGCAAAAAGCTCGTAGTCTGCTGCACGTCGCCCACAATGTAGGCTATCTGGATCAGGCAGTTAGGCCTTTGTCTTATTTGCCCATTTCTGGCAGTTAGGCCTTTAGCCAGGAGTCCCAATTCTGGGTATTTTTGGTATTGCTGTGGTGTATGAGATTTAGGTTTTTCTCCCTCTAAGAAAATCGAATGTAGGCGTTTTGCATTGGCTGTTGCGTTTGTAGTTTAGGCATTTTTTTCCCCTGGCTTGCTGCTAGGCCATCTGGTGTTTTTGTTGGGCGGGCAGTTCCTTCCTTCCTTCCTTCCTTCCTTCCTTCCTTCCTCCCTTCCTCCCTTCCTCCCTTCCTCCCTTCCTCCCTTCCTCCCTCCCTTCCTTCCTCCCTCCCTCCCTCCCTTCCTTCCTTCCTTCCTTCCTTCCTCCCTTCCTCCCTTCCTCCCTTCCTCCCTTCCTCCCTTCCTCCCTTCCTTCCTATCTCTCTGCTCTCTCCCTCCATGGTGCTTTGCATCTCCCCCCATCGTCTCCAACTGCTACTCTATCACATAAAATATCTCTTTCAAAGTCTGGAAGGAAAAAGTTCAAGAAAGATCTCCTGGTCTCCAATCCAGGCCTGCCCATCGCTGACACATATGTCAATGCTTCTTCCAGGCAGACTGTCACCGACATCCCCTTTGTCGTTCCCTTTCTGGAACTTTGGACTCCCCATATGCTCCCAGTGCTCTCCCCTTTCTCTTCTCCGCCCATTAATGGTCGAACCAGATGGGAAGTTCTCTTGGCATATTTTCCATCCTCTAGGGGCATCATTAATGGCTACCAAAATAGCACTATCATTGGCCAGGGCTCTCAGCCCAACCTCCACCTTCTTGATCGGCGTCTTCCGTCTCTCACCAACTTCCTCCCTTCTCCTGCAACTCCTCTTTCTGCCACTCCTCTGACCCCTTTGCCACCATCGACAGACATACCACACTCAGATACACCGCCTCGCAAGACCTTCAAAAGGTGGCAACTAGCTCCACTTAGCTGCCCTCAATTCTCGCTCTGCCGTTAAACACTCCTCCGACATCTGCCACCTCCTTGAAGACTTGACCTTGACGTCCTTGCTCTCACCAAGACGTTATTCAGGGCCAGCTCTGTCACTACTTTTGACACACTACTCCAGGAGGGCTACAAGATCCTCTCTAAGCCCAGGGCTAACCGGCCTGGGGCGGAGTGGCCCTGATCTTCCTTGAATGGGTCCCTGCTACTATCGTACACACTCAGTCCTACTCTTCCTTCGTTTGCCTCCTCTGCAGGCTTGGAGGCTCTCCAATCCTATCACTGACTGTTGCCAGCATCTACAGATCCCCCTGGTCCGGTCTTGCTCTACCTCTCCGAGTGGTCTGACCTCGGCTCTTCTCTCCTGACCTCCAAAATTCTCCTCCTCAGACTTCAATATTCACATCGACTCCCCTGATGCAAACTCTGGACTCTTCTGCAGCCTCTGTGACTCCCTTTTCCCTCACCATTCTTCCCTCCGTTCCGACGCACTCAGCTGGACACACCTTGGATGCTCTCATTTCAGCAGACATCCCCATCTCCTACCCTCTCACTACACCTCTACTGGAATGATCATGCTCTCCTGTCCTCTCACCTGGATCTCTGCCAGTCTCCTTTTCCGTCATTCGACTGATGAAGCGTGCCAGTTGTTCCTTTTGCCACCACTTTCATTCCCCGTCCCACTGTGCCCACTCTCTCTCACCGACACAGCCCTTGCTAACCTTCACCTCTCCATCTCCAACACTCTGGATATCCTTGCCGCCGTCATGAGGATCTAGCCTCTCTGAAACGCAAGAGCAGAGCTAGTGAGCGGAAGTGGCAGGCATCGAGCACCTCCTCTGACAAACTGCCCTTCCGCCTGCTCCAGAGACAATACAGACTCATCCGCTATAAGAAGAATGCCTATATCCAAGCCTGCATCTCTAGGGCCACCAACATGGCTGAATTGTTCAAAATCTGCAAGGAACTCCCCCATCCTCATGCAGTCTCCACTTCTCTGCCATCCCTGCCCCTCTGCACTGCACTGGCCCTCACTTCATAACCAAAACACACGACACACGACACCCTGTCCTCACTCTCCCCTTCTCCCATTCCCTCCCCTCCCCTCCATTCTCCCTCTTGGCTGATTTGTGCAATCACTCCTTTGCCACTGGCTCCTTCCTGCCACTACCCAAGTACTAATTTGTGTTCCCTCTCCTCAAAAAGCCTTCTGCCGACCCCTCCTTTCCAGCTAACTAACTCCCTATCTCTCTTAACCCACTTCCTAGGCAAACTCTTGGAGAAACTGGTAATCTCCCAGCTGATTCACCACAATTAATCTGTTTGTCTCCACGACCACCGGTCTGGATTCAGAGCAGTCAGAGGCACGGAAACTGCACTCCTGAACACCAGTGAAGACTTGCTCTCGAATCTCAATTCCAACTTTCCCTCCATTTTCAATCTTCTTGACTTTTCCTCTGCCTTTTAAACGGTCAATCATGCCACCCTTATAAACCGGCTCTTTGATACCCTTGGCATCACGGACCTGGCATTGGACCTTCCTTTCCTCTGACCGACCATCCCAGGTACAACATGGCCCTTTTCTCGCCTCCGTCACACCCTCCACCTGCGCTGTCCCTCAGGACTCTATCCTCTCGCCGTGCCTCTTCAACATCTACCTTGCACCTCTAGCCCATTTAATTTCTGCCATCTCTCCTCATTTCCAGTGTTATGCGGACAACACGCAGCTCTTCTTCAAGATTCCCTCCACTGTCTCATCTTCTTCCTCTCTCATTCCCGACTGACTGCTATATGCCAGTAAGACTGAGATCCTTCTCATTGGGACCCCAGTTCTCTCCTTCCCTCCAACTTTCTGGCTGCCCTCCATGTGCCCCCCCCTCCACTCGCCCTCCTGTGAGCCAAGAAAACCTCGTTGTCATCTTTGACTCCTCTCTCACCTTCTCCCCACACATCACAGACCTTGCCAAGAAGGCCCACTTCCAGCTGCACCTCCTTGGAGGCATTCCCCTTTTCCTCATCTTCCCCCAGAAACTCAATGTCTCCAGAGCTCTGGTCATCTCTAGGCTGGACTACTGCAACATCCTCTTCCTCAATCTGCCCAAGTCCTCCCTTCAACTAATCCAGACTAGGACTGCAAGACGTCTACTTTGCTTCAAGCCCAGGGACTGCATCTCTTCAGCTCCAAAATCTCTCCACTGGCACCCGGTTGCTGCGAGGATCAAGTTCAAGCCCCTCTGCATCATCCAAAAGGCTTTCTGGGGCCTGGGAAAATGCTACATCCAACTCGCTCTCCCTAAAAACCTCCATGCTAGAGAACTTCGGTCTTCCAGCTCCAACGATCTGCATAGCAGATGCTTTTCCAAGCAGAGAGTGGGTGGGGAGGGGGGTATGATCTCTGTCTTGCACAAGTGCCTCCCTGTGGAATGGCCGCCTTGCCTCCCTCAGACTTGAGCCGGATCTCCTTAAGTTACGGAAGCTTCTCAAGACCGTGCTTTTCTTAACGTCTCCCTCTGCCTGGTTCCTTACGATTCATAAAGGGCGCCAGGCCCTCCTTGACCAGTCTACCCTTTTATTTGGTCTCCCCTGTACTTGTTCTCCCCTGTCCCCCTTATATGCTCTTACCCTTCCGGGTCACTCCCTTTGCGCTAGCCTGGTTTCAGCTACATGCCATGTAACCTTATAGAAGCTGGCTTCTTCCCATTACAGGCCGTACCAACGCAGTATCGTTCTGGCGTAATGTTGTACTGGCAGTGTTCCGATGTAGTTCCAAAGTTGGTACGGCCCATATTAGGAAGAAGCCACCTTCTATAAGGTTACATCGCATGTGGCTGATCATCTCCAGCTCCTGCAGGAAGACTGAAGGAACTCAGTCTGAGAGAAGGACCGCCCACAAAGGGGAGAATACCATATGTGGAGGGCGGGCCCTCACAACAAACAGCCAGATTAAGCTGCATTAAAAAACCTCAAAAACAGCAGACTCAACATTAGCTGTTCTAGCCCTGATGAAAGTGGTTTCAATGCCTGGATACCACTGAAAGCGGTCGGCTCATCTTTACACTGTCTGTGCACGAAATGGATTAAAGATTGAAGACCCTGTGCCAGACTACAGTTTCATCTCTCCATAAAACTAAAGGATAGACCAAGATCTTTTTGCCATTTTTGAGTTTGAAGTTCAGGAGAAGCGAAGGATACTTCACACATGAGGACAGAGGAATTCATATCAGAACTCCGGTCAACCTATTTAAATTTTAACTATATCCAGCTACACACACCCTGGTCTCATGGTTTAAATGTCATGGTACCAACCAGGGACTTTTGGGATTTTTAAGAATATCTGTCCTCCATAGAAACTGAATAAAGCTGAAAAAAAATTTCACTTGGAAGACAGTCTTAATATATGATAAAAGGGCAACAAAAAAATGCAACCAAATAATGGTCTCTTTGAAAATGATCTAGAAACAAGATTACCTGAATCATATTGTGCGACTACTAAGAAGGGAAGATTCAGGTATTAAACTACCCTTTAGGTCCAGCACGCCGATGACTATTATACTTTGCCAGCATAGTTACTGGAAAATCTCCGCTCTCAGGTCATTTTTCTGGTATCACATTTTTTTAAAAATAACAATGCTCTTTTATCTTGTGCATTTTCTTCTAGGCGGACAGGTGAATTGAACTAAATTTGGATATTTTTTAAGATATGATCACTTACTGTGCTTCTATTCATGGGTGCCAGCTTTTGCTATCCTCTATGGGGCAGAAGTCCCCACACGTAGTGAAGCGTGGGAGCCCTAACTATCACCAGGTCAAAACACCACATTTTGCAGCAGGAAAAGGAAACACATCCATATGATTTACAATAAACATAGAATATCTCTGCAACTGTCACCTATCCTGCTGAATTGCCTTTGGAACATTCCGTTATAGGATACCCTTACTTCCCACTGCTATTCCCACACCCTGGAAACAGAGTTTGCTTGTTCATCCCCCTCCAATCAAGGCTCAGGGAAAGCATTGATGAGGCGCCCTTCTCATTTATTTTGAAGTGAACAGCAGTTTATAATTTTGCAAGACGCATGCTAGCACATGCCCAATCCTGAACACAGCAGGAGAGGGGACGGAAATCCTGCCACACCCAGCGATTTAGATGTGATATGATATATGATGCACCATTTATAATGCGCATATACACACATGGGCAGCAGGTGCAAGTGGATCTAGGTCACCTGGCCTGAGCCCCGCCCACCTCGTGCCTTCCTGCCTGCCGCTCTTTTTCACCACTTAGCAAGCCCCGCCCAACTGGTGCCTTCCTACTTGCCGCTCTTTTTCACCACTTAGCAAGCCACGCCCACCTGGTGCCTTCCTGCTTGCCGCTCTGTTGCTCTACTTAAGGAGCCCTCCAGCTTATTTTCCTTTGCAGATGGGGAGCAGGTGCAAGTGGATCTAGGTCACCTGGCCTAAGCCCCGCCCACCTGGTACCTTCCTGCCTGCTGCTCTTTTTCACCACTTAGCAAGCCCCGCCCACCTGGTGCCTTCCTTCACCATCACTGTCTTGTGGCCAATGCTGGATTTGACTTTTATGGACTTCATTCATTCACGGTGCGTCACTCTTTCTCAACTCTCATGATGGACTTCCTTTGCATCTTGTACTCATGGTGGCCCTAAATCATGCTGTTCCCCATCTTCATCTTGTATCCTGCCTTGCAACATTATGTGTTACTACTGACTTCTGCAATTGTATTCGCTCTCCACTCTTGCTTCGCCACTCTTTTTGACTGCGTACTCTCTTTTCTCTCCTCCTTTCCCCTTCTCCTTTTTCCTATCTCCTCCCCTTACTTTCTTCTATGCACTTACTCTATCAGAATTGTCCCTGGACCTAATATGATAGCAACCTCGTCTGTTTCCTCCACACTCCCATTACTGTTTTTTTCCTCCCCACCACCCCTCCAGCCCTTTCTGAAATTTAGTCAGGCCTAGTATGATAGTTGCTTGTTTTGTTCCTCCCCTCCCTTTCTGCACCCCTCTCCCTCACCTTTTGTTTTTCTCCGGCTCTACCAGAAATGTCGTCAGGCCTAGTACGGTAGTCGCCTGTCTGTTTCCATTGCCTTCCCACGCTCCCCCTCCCTTCCTTCCTTCCTTATCTATGTCTTAGCTCTTGCACTATCTGAAATGTCGTCAGGCCGCGTACGATAGTTAATTTCACATCCTTATGGTTCATGGCCTGTAAGAATGTGGTTGTATTTTCCCTTGCCTTGAAGCGCTTTGAAACACATTGTGTATAGGTGCTATATAAATAAACTATCATATCTCGAGGCGCGACAAGGCAAGGTAGGGAAGACAGAGGGAGGACAAAACAATCTTACTGGGCCTGGTGTCATTCAGATTGTGCACATGCAGGCGGGGGGGTTGGGAGGAGAGGAGAAGTGAAGGAGGCAGTGCAAGGGCTACTTGTCGTGAGGAAGTCCGATACCCATTGAGATTCAGAGGGTAGCCAGGCAACTAGTCAGTGCACGAGAGAGAGAGAGAGAGAGAGAGAGAGAGAGAGAGAGAGAGAGAGAGAGAGAGACAGAGACTCAGTGCAAACAATGTGAAGCAGCATTTTTCACAGAGAGGTCTTGAGCTGCTTCTGTAATCTCAGGTGGTCTGGCTCATGTTTGAGAGGGGCATGGAGGCCATTCCAGAGAAAGGCTCCTCCTGCAGAGGAGAGAGATCTACCACCCACTCACTGCCTGGCGAAGTGCCTGACCCTCAGAGAGTTGGAGGTGGCTGAGCGAAGGGCTCTAGCATGAAGGTGCTTAGGAAGAGAGAATTGGCTGTAGTGCAGGCCCCGGCCCCAGAAAGCCTTGTAGACGATGCAGAGGGTCTTGAACTTGATTCTTGCAGCCACCGGGAACCAGTGGCGACATTTCTGGGTGAGAGATACGATCCCTGGACTTGAGGCCAAGGACAAGTCTTGCAGTCCTGTTCTAGATTAGTTGCAGAGGGTGGAGAGTAGAGGAAGGAAGATTGAGAAAGAGGCTGTTGCAGTAGTCCAAACTAGAGCATACCAGAGATCTGGAGACCGTGAGCTTCTGGGGGAAAGTGAGAAAGAGAAGAATACCTCTGAGGAGGTGCAGCTGGTAGTGGGACTTCTTGGCGAGATCTGTGATGTGAGGAGAGAAAGAGAGAGTGGAGTCGGAGATGACACCAAGGTTTTTTGCCTCACAGGAAGAGTTTCCAAGGAGGGCGGCCAGAGTGAAAGAGGGAAAGCGGGCGCAAGGGTCCCAATGAGAAGGATTTCAGTCTTACTGGCATTAAGGCAGAGATCGTTGGAGACGCACCACTCATGATCGCAGCTAGACAGTCAGAAAAGAGAGAGGAGAGGAGGCTGAGGGGAGACTGAAGGCAAGCGGAGTGTAATTGTAATGGTTTATTTGTAAAGCGCTTATACACAAGTGAAGTGCTTCAAAGCGTCAGTGAAGTGCTTGGAGTGTCATCCGTCTAACACTGAAAGTTAGAGAAGAAGGTAGAGGATGAGGTGGGCCAAGTAGATGCTGAAAAGCCCGGGCGAGAGGTTAGAGCCCTGGGAAACGCCACACGTGGAGAGGGGGGGGCAGAAGAGAAGAAGAGAAGAGAAGAAGAGAGAAAGAGAGAAAGAGAACCCAAGTTGGACCTGGGAGGGTCGGTCTAGGAGGAAGGAGGTCAACCAAGTCAGAACCGGATCAGTGATGCCCAAGTTCACACGGAGGCAGTTGATAGGGATGGAATGATTGACAGTGTTGAACACAGAGGAAAGATCAAAGAGTACGAGGACAGAAGGAAGGCTATAGTCAAGATTAGTGAGCAGATCTTTACAGGTATTCAGGAGAGCAGTTTCCGTGCCTCTGGCTGCTCTGAAGTGAGACTGATTGTCATGGAGACAACCAACAGATTCAGTGTGGAGAGTAAGCTAGGAGATGGCCAGCTTTTCCAGGAGTTTAGCAGGAAAGGAGTGAGAGATTGGACGGTAGTTTGACGGACTGGAAGGATCGGCAGAAAGTTTTTTCAGGAGGGGGTGCACGAGGGAGTGCTTCAGGGTAGAGGGGAAGTTCCAATGACAAAAGAGTAATTGCAGAAATCAGCCAAGGCTGCGTTAGTCCAAAAGTAGGGGGCTAGTGCCAAGAAATGAAGACACACCAGTCACAAGGAACAAATATCTAAACAGTTTATTCACACTCCAGGTGGAATCGACTTTGACAATGCATGGCATACAGGCATAGGAAAAGTGAGCCAAAATGTGTGGGCGTAGAGTGTTTTATGCACCTTCAGAATACCACGACAGATTTTGGCTAGTTCATCACGTGATAAAGACTTGTGACCTACAGACCTACGGACGTGGGCAATTTACCATGGCAACATGTGCTCAAACACTCCATGTCACCCTGCAGATTATTTACTGTCTGGGTAGCAAAGTGAAGAGGGGTGTAGGAGAAGATTGTGTTCTCCAGCACAAGGTAACATTCCTCACACTACTTTATGTTATTGCTAGGCTAAAAGGTCAGTCTGTAGGTCTACTCAGTAGCTTGTTGATCATTCAGAAAGAGAATATCCTGTGAATTGTGCTTCGCTTCATTCGTCTGGATCGCACATTCACAATTAGCTGCAGAAAAAAAAGACAGTCAGGGAAGACAGGATGGCACCTAATTTACAGATTAGCTACGCTCGTGCCAGTGCTTCAAGGCTCTGTTAGAGTTCAGCGGTTTCAACATTCCTGTGTAGGGGAAGGGGCATGGTTTTAGGGAAGCTTCCGAAGAGATGACTCTGCGAGTTCTCACCGCGTTCAGAATTAACTCAAATGAGAGCAAAGCAGCCAAAATGGCGTTTTGAGTAACCGTGATGGCGCCGCTCAATGTGTACGTGCTTAGGCCAACATTATGATGCAAAATTCATCTGATTTTACAGCTGGAGCGAGGGTGACGATCTGATCCTTGATGGTTCTGGAGGAGCAGGGGGCACCTGCTTGGATGACACTTTCATAGATCGGATTTGTCTAGAAACATTGTCAGGTGTGATTGGAGAGAAACCGGAATTGAGGAGGAGAGGGAGAGGCAGCCAGAGGTGAGCCGGTAGAGGAAGAGGCGAGAGGAGATAAGGTGTCCTGAGATTTAATGGTGATGGAGAAGCCAGAGCCGTGCAGAGGGCCTGGGAGGGTTCAGGAGAGGTGGAGACTGCAGTAGGATTGGCCAGCTCCTTGCATGCACGTTTTTTGTTTTGGGTTGCCCCGTGCAAATACTTTGCACAATCTCCACCGGGGCAAAATTACACTCCTGCCCCCGTTGATCAAGGAGAGTGGGTGCAAATGCATCCTCTGCCCCTATGTCCTCCGATCCTACGAGTATAATATTGAGCCCACCACTTTTATTTTAGGAATTGAGCCCCTTTAATTTTGTTAGCATTTGAAGACCTGCAAAATTGCTTACTCTCACTGCCTCGAGATCTGCCAGGTAAATAGGCATTATTGTATTAGAAGGCAATCCTGCAGTACACACAACCTGCCCTTTCTGCCCCAAGCCCAAATCCCTGCCCTGACATGACATCCTCGAAACCTGCTTGGAGACAGTCAAAATAATCCTTATCTGTAGCTTCTGAAATAAAAGCATATTGCTAAGTTTTACCAAATATACACATAATCAAAATAAAAACGATCATGAAACTTATGCAAAAACAGCAGTTCGCTTGAGTCAGCAAAACACAATCACCATAAGTTTACAATGCTTTCCAGAGTCAGATGGTATTTTCAAACCAAAGTTTGAAAATTATCTTTTGCAAACAATATTTATACTAATTACATATGGGAAGAAATATGTTCAGTGCCTGAATTGCAGAAGGGTCTGAAAAAATCCCAGCTTCACCACTTAACCAAAAAGTATGTGCTCCCAGGCCAATACTTTTATCTCACTATGCGCGATCTGCCAAAATTCGTAGTCTCCAATTCATCGCACACGGTCTGCTACTTTAAATTAAAAAAAAGCCTCACTGCTGATATTGCCAATTTTAACAGTAACAACTCATATTGGACATCACAGTGCATTTGTCTCCTGCCTTGCTCACGGTAACGTGTTTTTAATTAACTTCCCATGATACCTTTGCGTGTTAAAGACAAATAATATCACTGATGCCACCACTTATGAAAAGATAGACCCCCCTCAACTTTTGCCGTCCAGGATCCGCACATCCTAGGGCCGGCGCTACTCACGGTGCATCAACGTCTGTTCCTTTTTAAACGGTATCCGTGACGCCAGAAAATCTTAAAAGAAGGCATGCATGAAAGACACAAGCCAGATGTTAGACGGGCTAAACGACTTGGTATCCCAGATAGCCACAACAGTCTACCGGAAAACGTTAAAATAAACATTTGCCCTGGCTCTAGTAATGTGTGCCCTTGCTGTAAGAATGTATTAAAGATTATGTTGTGCACAAAAAAAAAAAACAAAAAAAAAAAAGCCATCGAGCCACCTCATCTATAAATAAATATTTCTAAAAACACAGCGACTTCCTTTTGCCTGGCTGGCCATAAAAACACAGAGGGCACTGTGTGTGCCCCACTCACCTTTATTGCAGCTTCCCGCAGGGCCTCGAGACGCTGTTTGCTGCTTTCCTTCATGTTCACGACATCCTTGTAATTCCCTTGTAAGGCCCTTCGGAGCCCGTGGACGGCTTGAAAAACAGAGTTTTCGCTTTCATTCAGTTCCTTTTGGAAGATCTCAAAAGTGTGCACCTGAAACAGTTTCTCTTCATCGGAAAGGCCGGGGTCCTTCTCCACGGCTCGGATTGCATTTTTTAACTTGTTGAGAACCACGTTTTTCTGGTGAAGAAGAGCCGAGAGTTTCCTGCAGTTGCCCAAGAGCCACTGTTTCCGCTGCCCGACTGCAGCCCCTTTCCCCTGGTGCAGCTTAATGGCGTGTTTAGCTAGGCTGTCGTGCTCCGCGCCTCTCACTGGTCCGCAAGGCAATAGACAAGCCAAGAGCCACAGCAAGAAAACCGGTCCAGGTGCCGTCATTGTGCGCTCTCCTCCACTGGAACGAGCTTGCTCGCACATTCGGATGGATGCGCACTCCTGCAGAACGCTACTTGCATCTTCAGAGTGCAGCCAAACTAAAGAGAAAAGAAAGTAGTGAGACTGAGACACGGTTTTCCACTATGTCTTACACAACACCCAATACCTTAACAATGCAAAATTGTATATACAGTCAGTACGAAAAGTGTCCATATTTAGATGTCCTGCTGCCAATTGACTCTGCTTAGTAGCTCTCTTCCCTTACTGACTGACATCTACGTACTCGACGTGGCAGAGGATGATCAAATCCACAATGAACTGCTGTCACAACAGCCAGGAGCTACAGCATGTTCTCGGTCCAGTGTTATTTCTTCTCTCTTTTGGGTTGCTGTGTGGTCAGTGTGGCATTAACCTGGTATTTGTTTGTTTATTTTATTTGTATAGCGCTCCAGACCCGTGGGTAGAAGGGCGCTAAAAGAGTCAGTTACAGGAATGAGGTATACATTTACATGGTACAACAATTACAATTTACAAAAATTTACAAGCTTATTTACTCAGTCAGCAGGTTCATAGGAGATTCAGAGGTGATCACTACTCTTTGTTCAGTAGCCAGCGAATAACATGTTTTCCTAAAGATTGGGAAGGACTCAATGGTTTTGATGTTGAGGGGTAGGGAGTTCCAAAGAAGTGAGGCAAGCACTGTGAAGCTAGAGCCACCAGCTCTTTTTAATGTGAATCTAGGCACTACCAAGCATAAGGAGTTAGATGACCTGGTTATTCTGGGAGCGGATTTCATGACAAATTTGTTGGTGCGATATGCTGGGGCTAGGTGGTTTAAGGCATTGTAGGTGAGGCAGATGGTTTTAAGGTCAGTTCTTTAGGGAAGGAGCCTGCCTGATCTATACTGATGTTATATGCGTCTTTTTTGGTGCAAATTATCTCCTTTTTATATAAGGCGGATGTATTCCTGAGGTTGGATTTGTTTTCCACTGATGGGTTAGTTTTCCATATGAGTTCTAGTTTAGCTTTATGTTTCCTGAGTTGTTTAAGTTCAGGGGTGTACCACAAGTTTAAATGGGCTATTGGTTTACTTTTGCATAGTTTCAAAGGGGCAATGGTATCCATGGCACTGGCCATGGACTTGTTGAAGGTGTCAACCAGTAGGTTTAGTTCAGCATTGGCCGGTAGTGCGTTTAGGGCTGGTAGGACCAGTGGTAGTAAGGCCTCGGCCGTAATGTTACGTTTGTTTCTGGTCGGGCAGGCAGGCAGGTGCAATTGGACACTTTTTGGGAGCTACCTGATTGATGTTGATTTCGAGGAGGATGAGGTAATGTTCTGACCATGTGCAAGTAGTGTTGCAGTTGAGAGTTTCTACCCAATCGATAATTCTACCTTTCTGGTGAGTGGGTAGGGTACTGTGTTGAGTGAAACCGTGCTCGGTAAGAGCGTTTGCTAGTGTAGCTGGGGCATCGTTAGGGTCGTTGTAGCCAAGATTAAAGTCGCCGAGGAGAATAGATTGTGCTAGCGGCTTGGAATTTTCGGCAATGAGCGACGTGATCTCTTCTTCAAAGACTCCAGGTGCAACTGGTGGTCTGTAGATAAGGTGAAGTGTGATCATACTTGTGGGAGAGGTTTGTAACTTGACTCACAAGATTTAAGTGAAGAGGAGGAGACTGATCTACAGCCAAGTAGTGATTTAGAGATGAATGCTACGCCACCTCCTCTACCGTTAGGTCTATCAGCTCTGAGGATGGAGTAGTTGGCAGGGATGGCTATAGATAGGTATGGTCCCGACACCTCATGTAACCACGTTTCTGTTAAGGCAAGGAAGTCGAGATCATTAGTTAAAATGGTGTCGGCAACTTCTGTGGGGTTTGCCGCCAGGGATCTGACATGGAGTAGGGCTCCTTTAAGGGGGCGTGGATCTGGCTTATTGAGGGCCTTTGGTGACTTCTGGGTCATGGCGTTGTAGTTGGCAAAGTGCCTGCTAGTTTTCGGAAGGAGTCTAGTGGCAAGTCTGTTGTTGCGTGCTGTGATGTTTGGGTTGGCTGAGCATAAGGTTTTTGGGGCGGCCTTTGGAATAGGGGGCTTAGTATCGAGTTTAGTGTGGTTAGGCTTGGTGGTGTCCGGGACGCTGCCTAGAACATTGGGTCTGCAGTGACTGAAGGTTTTGTTGGAGATAGTGTTGGCTGGGAGGCCAGTGTCTTTGGATAGGGTATGGTGATGGTGTCCGTTCGGTGAGAAGGGTGGCCAGGAGGGTAGGAAGGGTGTGGGGCAAGGGATGGGGTAGTGTCTGGGACATCCAAGGTTAGCTAGGCCATCCTTGAAGGCTATGAAGGCATTGCTGCTACAGGGAACATTGTCCTGTATGACACAAAAGGGGAACATGGTTGAGAGTGAACCAGATGAACATGGTCTAGTCACAGGGCTGCGCAGTGCGAGTCCAATACACTTTAGGTTAGCGTGCGGCCTTGGGACAATACCTAGATTTGAGAGTGCATTAGTGGGCTGAAATGCAGTGAGGCAGTATCTAACGTTGGCACTACACTTAGGCTAAGGTGCAATAAAGCGGCAATTGGATATGTGGACATATTGTTAGGCTGGAATGCAATGGGCAACAACGTTGGCAGTACACTCTAAACAGTATGCTGTATATAGTTCCCTCATGCCCCCAGGTTCTGACCAACCAGTAGGGCAAATTAGTAATGCCCGAAAGACTGACTCAACAGTTCATGTTGGGCTAGTTTTCTGGACCAGTATGGGCCACTTTAATCTCCAAGTATACTGTAAATTTGGTTGTTTTGACCCACCTCAGGCATTTCTAAGTAATTTACTACAAAATAATTACGTCGAAAGTACTTTGAAAAATAAATGGAGTTGTGGATTTAGGGGTTAAAAGCGGTGGGGAATGGTTTGGGTAGGTGTAGTAGTGAAGGGGAAGGAGAGCATAGGGGCTGGGGAGGGCAAAATCTTACAACAAAAAAAAATACATTTCTCAGTAATCATTTCTTAATAAATTACTTTTAATTGATTTCCATCAGTTAAACGACATGGAATTGTTTTGACCAATGTTAATGTTATGTTACTCAATATTTATACTGCGTCCATCACCATTGTAGTGCTCTTCGGGTGCTTGGCCTTGTCCGAGAAGGTGCAATATTGACCACAGTCGGAGAGCATGAAAAAAAAGGCAGGGGAGGGGCTGGTGGGGATGATAGGAAAGGGAGATTAGCCAATAGACTAACAATTTAGGGTGGAAAAGCACAATAGATGAGAAGAGGGGACCGTGGTTTAATAATTTGGATGCACGTTTCTTAGCTATACATTCTTGATAAGCATGAGAGAAAAAGTCAGAAATGTGCTGCTTATGTTATTTATAACGTACCTGTACACAAGTGTTTCTAAACGCGACAAGGGAGGGGAGACAGAGGGAGGACCAGACAAACAACCTTACTAGACCTTGTGTAATTCAGATTGTGCAAGTGCGAGAAGTGCAACGGGAAGGGGGTTGCGGGGTGTGAGTGCAAGGTAGAGGGGAGGGGAAAAAAAAAAGGGCAGCATTGCTCGGAGTAAGTGCAGCCAGGGCAGCGCAGCTCTGGGTAGTGCAAGGAGAACAAGGGACTGTAGAGTTACAGTTACAGCCCCTAAGTGCGTGGTAGGCCAGGAGGCAGTGCAGGGGTGACTGATCAAGAAAGAGGCCGGTACCCAGTGAGACTGAGGGTAGCCAAGCAACCAGTTGGTACAGCAGACAGGTAGTTCATCAGGGAAGGGAGAGAGGGGAAGCAGAGGAGAAGCGGAACGTTTTGAGCTTCTTCCGGAACTTCAGGTGGTCCGGCTCAAGTTTGAAAGGGGCAGGGAGGTCAGTCCAGAGTGAAGTATCAGCAGGAGAGAGATCTACCCCTCACTCTCTACCAGGAGAAGAGTCTAACCCTTATAGAGTTAGAGGTAGATGAGCGAAGGGCTCAAGAATGAAGGCATTTTGGAAGAGCGTTGGATGTAGTGCAGGCCACGGCCCCAGAAAGCCTTGTGGACAATGCAAAGGGTCTTGAACTTGATCCTTGCAGCCACCGGGAGCCAGTGGAGAGATTCCAGGCTTGGAGCGATACAGTCCCTGGGCTTGAGGCCAGGGGTACGTTTTGTGATCCTAGTCTGGATTAGTTGCAGAGGGCGCAGAGTCGAGGAAGGCAGATTGAGAAAAAGGCTGTTGCAGTAGTCCAGCCTAGAGAGAAGCAGGGCCCTGGAGACAGTGAGCTTCTGGGGGAAAGTGAATCCCTTTGAGGAGGTGCAGCTGGTAGTGGGACTTCTTGGCGACGTCAGAGAGGTGTCCCAGATGTGAGGAGAGAAAGAAGGTGGAGTCGAAGATGATACCAAGGTGTTTTGCCTCGTAGGAAGGCAAAGGAAGAGGGCCAAAGGCGGGCGGCCAGAGTGAGAGGGGCAGAGATTGTTGGAGGCACATGAATACTGAATTGCGGATAGACCAAAATGAGCGAGAGAGGAGACTGAGGGGGGCCTGAAGGAAAGCAGAGTGTCATCTGCAGGACACTGAAAGTTAGAGATCATGTGGGCCAAAGGGGCCAAGTAGAGGCTACAAAACCAGGCTGAGAGGATAGAGCCCTAAGGAATGCCACAGGTGGGAGAGAGAGAGATCAAGATGTCCAGGTTCCCACGGAGTCTATTGATCAGGATGGCATGGTTGACCATGTCGAAAGCAGAGGAAAGATCAAGGAGGATGAGGACAAGGACAGAAGGAATGCTGGAATCAAGGTTAGAGAGCAGATCTTCACGGGTGTTCAGGAGAGCAGTTTCCGTGCCTCTGGCAGCTCTAAAGCCAGACCGATTGTCATGGAGACAACCAACGTATTCAGTGTGGAGAGTAAGCTTTTCCAAGAGTTTGCCCAGGAAAGGGGTGATGGAGATTGGGCAATAGTTTGCAGGGCAGGTAGGAGCGGCAGATGGCTACTTGAGGAAGGGGTGCAGCACGAGGGAGTGCTTAAGGGGAGAGGGGAAAGTTCCAGTGGCAAAAGAGTGACCACAAAAAATCGGCCAAGGCTGGCACGAGGGTGTCAATATGGTCCTTGGTGGTTCTGGAGGAGCAGGGGAGCACCCGTTTGGACGACACTTCAATAGATCAGACTTGTCTAGAAACCTCATTAGGTGTTGTCAGGGAGAAAGGAGGAGGAGAGGGAGAGAGAGATGGCCAAAGGGGGTCAGAGAGAGGAAGAGGAGATCGAGGATATAATGTCCTGAGTTTTAGCAGAGAAGTGAGAGGCCAGAGAGTCGTACAGAGGGCCTGGGAGGGAACAGGAGAGATAGAGACCAACCGGACTGGCCAGTTCCTTGCAGATTTGAAAGCGTTCGGCCGTGTTGTTAGAGGCCACAGAGATGCAGGCTTGAATGTGTGCTCTCTTCTTGGACAGGACAGTCTGTATTGCCTTTGGAGCAGGCGGCAGGCCAGTTTGTCATAGGATGCGCCCGAAGCCCTCCACTTCCTCACAGACCCCCTACACTTGCGTTTCAGGTCGGCAAGGTCGGAATCATACCAAGAGTTGCACTTGGAGGTAGGCTTCAGCCGGATTCCCACGACAGGGGCAAGGATGACCAGGGTGCTGGAAATAGAAAGATGCAGATTAGAAAGGGCTTTGTCAGCCGCAGGAGCCGGAGGAGCAGAGAAAGCAGAGGCAAAGGCATCCACTGACACACGCTTCATGAGCCGAATGACAGAGAAGGTAGGTGACAGTGCTGGGGTTGGGGGGGCTTTGCCTGAAGGATAGAGAGTTTCAGATGGGAGGAGAGTAGGTCAGTCCAAGGGAAAGGAGTGTTGAGAGGGGAATGTCTGAGGTGATTAGAACATCCTAAGTATGTCCGGCAGAGTGTGTCGGGCCAGAGGGCAGAATGGGAAGAGTGAGTGAAAACAGAGGCCGGGACCCACTGTGGAAAGATCAGAGCCACTCCACCTCCAGGATGGTTGGTTCTGGGTTTGGTGAGGATCTTGTATCCCACAGGGAGTGTCAAAACTCGTGACAGAACTGGCTGTAAACCATGTCTCAGTGAGAGCAAGGACATCTAGGTTGAGCTCTTCGAGGAGGTGACAGATGTCAGAGGAGAATTTGATAGCAGAAGTAGAGTTTAGAGTAACGACATGGAGCAGGTTGCCACATTTGAAAGACTTCCCTGGAGGGGTACAGGCTTGAGGTACACCCTGCAAAGGTGGTAGAGGGGCCCGAGGGTGGGCAGAGGAGGAAGATGAGGGTGCCAGAGAGGTGACAGAAGGAGTAGCAGGAGAAGGGAGGAAGTTGATAAGATGCAGGAAACACCTATCGAAAAGAAGGAAATTGGGCTCAGGGCCCTGAACCAAGACGTTAATGATGGTCTTGGAGGAGTGGAAGAGGGCCAAGAGGACCTCCCACCTAGGGCAACCGTTAATGGGAGAGGAGGAGAAAGGAGCGAGAACAGAGACCATTCGAAGGTCCATTGGTCTGGAGAAGGGATGTCAGTGAGAGTCTGTCTGGAGGAAGCACTGGTATAAGTATCAGCGATAGGGAGGCCTGGGTTGTAGACCAGGATGTCCCTCTTGAACTTCGTCCTTCCAGACTTAGTGAGAGGGATTGGGTAAGAGATAGAGTAGCAGTGAGAGAGGGAGAGAGTGTGTGTGTGTGAGAGAGGGAGAGAGTGTGTGTGTGTGTGTGGGAGAGGGAGAGGGAGAGGAGAGACAGCCCTGTGGCACACAAATAAGAATGCACAGGTGGAGGAGGGGGGGCAGGTTCACCACAAAGGAAGACACAGGAGGGTAACAAGTAACTCACAACAATGAACGGCATGCCTTGCTGGGGCGAGGGGGCAATCTAGGTAGGAGCCTAGAGAGAGCCAGAGTTACCGGAATGTGAAAACACCCAGATAAGAAAGGGTGGGGCTACGAAGGTGCATGGGGCTTAGGCCAGGTGACCTAGATCCACTTGCACCTGCTCCCCAACTGCAAAGGAAGAGAGGCTGGAGGGCTGCTCAAGTAGGGAAAAAGAGCGGCAAACCAGGAAGGCACCAACACTTTAATAGCAAGGCTTAGCAGTGATGGCAGTGTCTAGCCTAGGCAACGCATGGTGCTAGAAATGGGGTGTGCAGTTGCATGATGAGCTTGGGCGGTGCTCAAGCTCTGAGGGTTACACAAGATTCGTTTTTAAAAAAAAACAAACACTCATTGTTAACAAGGGTGAAAGCTGGATATGCCAATCCAGCTGACACTGTCAGCACCAAGAGTTGGACTTTATAGATGAATGCATGGGGAAAACACGATGAAAGTGGTAAGGCAGTGGACGAGTCAAAAGGAATATTACGTTCCTTAAGCTGCGAGCCTGGTACAATTTGCCCATAACCTAGGGTTGCTAATCTATATAGCAAGGACACAAAGGCCCTGATAAAGTAGCATTGCACTGGGGTTGAGAGGTTTCTTGGTTCCTGATAAAGTAGTAGTAGTGTTATGTTAGTATAACAAATCAAAAAATAGTGACTGAAATAATATCAAATAAAAAATTCAATTTCTTTTTTTTTTTACTTTGGGGGCCCGCTGCTCCAAACCCCATTTGCCCACGCTTTTAATCCCATCCCGAACCTCCCCCCACACTTTATAACCCCTTACCCCCACATATTTATTTTTTGTTATTTTTGCATTCACTTTCCCCCCCCCCCGATATATATGTCACTGCAAACCTAGTAGTACTAGTAGTTTGTTATTTATATAGCGCATTTATCCCATTAGTATGGCCTCAATGCGCTTGTGAGGGGAAGGGGGAAAACAGCCTCGGGGGACTGAAGTCCAAGGTATGGAAACATTGTCAGAAGAATTAGAATGCATGTGCGCATTTGACCAAAATTGGGTGGGATGGGCTAGCCCCAGAGAGCTATCCCATGAAAGTCAGGAATATGGATGGGTGCTGAGAGGTGGTCAGGAAAGTGCGCAAGTATGAGGGACTCGTTATGTGTCCAGCTACATTTTCGTCATAGGACATGCTGCATTCTGATGGCAGAGATGATGTGCTTTGTGTTTTAGTCTGGTGTATGGAGGTGAATGCGTGCAGGTGGACGGACATGCCTGCAGCTGGTGTCCACCGTACTGGAGCGCAACTATGTACTTTGAGCCTCAGTTGGAGTTTTGCTTTTGATGTAGCTGTGTAATCTGATCGTCCGGTCTGCTTAGAAATGATCTTACCTTGCTCTGGTGAATATACTGGGGAGGCAATGACAGTGTCAAGGCCTAGGTGTCATGAAGGCGAGCGTGAAATGGAGAAAGTTTGTCAGGTTGCTAGAAGGAATAACCAGCTTTTGTGGGCCTTCCTGAAGGAGAGGAAGTCCTCATTGCAGCGGATGCTGAGTGGGCGCTCCAGAGGGTGGGAGCTTGGACGGAGAAGGAGGATACTTCTAACTCTGGTGGAATTGAAAGGGGATCACAAGGAGGAGTGTTGAGCGAGATCCAAGGTTTCTGATGGGTTGGTAGCGTGTAAGCTTGTGTTGGAGAAATACAGGGCCTATTTTGTGGAGGGTGCAGTGTGTAATGCACACGTTCTTGAAAGTCACCCGTTGGCTGATAGGAAGCCATTGGAGCACTCTAAGGGCAGGTGTGCTGTGTTCTCTCGGTGAAAGGGCAAGGAGGACTCTGGCTGCAGAGTTTTGGATCCGCTGGAGCTTTCTGAGCTGATACGCAGGAGTGCCCTGATAGAGGGAATTGGGGTAGTCTATGTGGGAGAGGATGATAGCAAAGATTGCTTAGAGACAGTGAGGGTAGGAGAGATAAGGTAAGATTTGTCTGAGGATGCAGAGGTGGAAAGGACATGTTCTGCATATGGTGATAATGTGGTGGGAGTGTGTTAGATCAGAGTCCAAGGTGTATCCCAGGTTTTTTACTGAGTTGGAGGCTATGGGCAGGGGTCCAAGGGAGGGTGGCCAGGGGGCTTGTCGGGAGCGGGCAGTGAGGTTTTACCACAGATCAGGACTTCTGTTTTACCAGGATTATGGAGGAGGTGGTTAGCGGTCATCCAGTGGTCGATTTCAGAGAGACAGGAGGAGGTCAGGATGGAAGGAGGCTGTGTTCTTGGGAATCTTGAAAATGATCCAAGTGTCATCAGCTTAGTTGTAGTAGGATCGGTCATGAGTGTGGATGAGTGTGGGGAGAGGGCTTACCGAGAGATTGAAAAGGAAGGGTGGGGCAGGGATGCCCCCTGCGGGACCCCTTTGGAGACAGGGCAGAGGGTGGGGACAAAGTGGGGGGGGGGGGGAGAGGAGCATGAAGTGAGCGGTTGGAGAGGAAGGAAGAGATCCACCTTTGTGCGGAATCCCCGATGTCTAGAGTGGAGCCTGTCCTTGAGGATGGAGTGGTTGATGGTGTCAAAGGCAGGTGAAAGGTCAAGGAAGATAGTGCAGCACAGCTTGAATATGCCGTTCTTTTCATGTCATCACAGATGAAGCTAAGGGAAATGTAGAGAAGCCCCTGAATGCTCACACCAGAAAAAAATAAAAATAAATAAATAAATAAAATCAACCCGCTAGGGAAAAAGCCCAGCACACTTCTTGTAAGGAAAACAAAGTTTTATTTCCACAAAAATAGAAAGGCGCCAGCAAAGGACTCTGCCACGGAACGTTCAGCCAAAATCATTCCGAACACCACTTTATGAAGGCATACAGCATCATCAGTGACCTAGGTTACATAGGTTACAAATCTGAAGGGCGAGTTGGTGTGACCCTATACATAGGCTACCTTGCTCCACAAGGGATGCCAGGCCATTTGTTCCAGCGCTGTCTGCCCATTTTATTCCACGTTGGTTCCTCTTTGCGCATCGTCAGACATAAAGCTGCAACTAATTGGAAATTATATGAAGAAAAACAATACTGGCTCTCTCTCTAATCTGACGTGCAGTGCACCTAGTACTGCAGTCATGGGCTACGAGGATACTTGGAGGCCATTGCTTCCAACAAACTACAGCTTGATTCCAGACACGTTGGCGCCCAACCAAACTTCCCCACCCTTGTTTTAGCTATGTTGTTTTATCCCTCACAGCACAAATCACACGACCTATGGTGAAGGCAGATGATCCCCGTTTTCAGATATTTTTCCGATCGATTGGGGTCTAACGGTTTTATGGTTGGTGGTCTGGAACGGACTGATACCTTGGAAGGCTGGGGGTTTTGCTATTGGAGCTTTTGGGTGCTATTATTTAGAGCTGGGACAGGAAAGGTCAGAGGCTTGTGCCCTCCTCCTCATGGGATCGCTTTTCACAGAGCTCTCAACCCCCTTGTGGCCTTGCAAGGCACATTCCTTGGGTGATACGAAATGTTGGCAACAAGAGACAATGAAGGGTCTATGAAGCTCTGCAGCCTTGGCCTTTCTCACCGGTGCCCAAGCTACAACCTGTCCCCGCATGCATATGCTTGTTTTCTGTGTGTGGCTCAGGGCTGCAGCACAACTTTCGGCCTCGATTCCAATATAGCTGCTACTATGTAAGATGGCGTTTGGAACGTCATGTTCGCTGGACCATAAGAAACATCTCCCATCCTCCCCATGCTACGGTCCTTGATATCACCCACCTCCCCCTGACCCCTCAATGAGTCCCTATTTGTAACGCTCACCTTGTATCCACAGGGACGCCACCCGACTGGTCTGGAGCGCTTCTGGGACAGATTTACCTCCCCTGTGGACTCGCGCTGCCGTGGGCTTAGTCTGGAAGACAGGAGTTCAGTTTTAGCCACAAACACCTTCTCCCGGGGCCCGCCTCCCAAGTGTTCCCCTTGCGACCTCCCTGGAGCCTCTCTCACCTTGTATTTCGATAAGGTGCGCTTTCCGTCCTGCCGTTCTGTGCAGGGGCGCGTTGGGGCTGGGCACCTTCCTGCCGAGTTACTTCACTGGCGTGGGCCCGGGAGTCCAGGCCGGCTGCGACTCCGCTCTTGAGGTAAGTCTTTAGCTTTTGAAAAGAATGAGTGTCCGCAATTGTTGCCCTGTTGACCTTCTCCTTCTCTCGTTGATGCAGAAGGGATGATGGAGACGTTGAGCTGATGGAGAGGGCAGTGCTTGAGTAGGTAAGAGAATGCACGAAGTGCGGCGCTAGGAGCGTCTTTGAATAAGGCTAACCTGTGCTATCCTTCCTTGCAGGTCGCTGTGAAGTTCCTAGAAGAAATGCGGCCTGATGAAAGCGGAGCGTAGAATGGAAGATGTCCGGGCGGAGGTAGAATTTCCAGGAGAGCTTCGGTAAGTAAGCAGAGACTGAAGGCGATGGAATAGGAAGATGAACGCTTACTAATTGTCCTCTTCTTGTCTCTCCCCTCTAGGATGTTGCTAGTGGAAGAAGACGAGTTCCAGGGGAGGTTCTGGATTGATCGAGGAGCTGGATGCAGAACAGGTAAGGATGAATAACGGTTTTCTTCTCCCTGAAGATGCAGGTCAAGGATGCTGCGGGCAGGTCTCTGTGAACGTCACGCTGCAAGTGTAGAACAACGCGAACCACGTGCCTCAGCTCGGGCGTGGCTTAAATAGCCAGCAGGTATCCCAGGTGCCTTAAGGGTGGACCCCGCCCTGGATGCTAGACTGCATGATGCAGTTCCACGTGGATCCTTGTGGGGGCAGCCATGTTGGTCCATTGCCCAATGGAAGCTCCATCTATCATATGAGCCTGGCACCAGGACTGGCTCCAGGACAGCCGAGAGGGGCATGACTTGGCCCTTGGGGCCTTGTAGGAATACTTTGGCGAGGGCCAGAGGCCCCGAGTTCCCAGGCCAGGGGTTAAGGTCGTGACACTACTGCACACTTCCAGGTCTCTGTCTCATTTGAAATGGCTGGGGGGCCTGGGACGATTGTCCCTCCTTTCCAACATTTCCCCTTTCTTTATTACTACATTGACAAACTCCCATGTGAGCCCCCATCCTTTTCACCACTGCTTTCCCTTTCCAATCTTTCAGCTTGCAAGCATGGTGGTGACCCTTCCTTTTGTACCCATATCTTACATACGACCAGTGCTCCAGATAAGATTTTGGAGGTGGGAGCATTTTACTCTCAATTTTTAAACTTTGAGAGTAAATGTGATTTTAAGAGAGTAAAAATTACTTTTCTCCTTTGCAAGAGAGTAAAATGTATGCAACAGCCAGCCGACGTGTGCAAAAACTGTCTGGAAATCATTACTATGCAGCAGCTTTCTGCATTGTGACAGAATACACCTTTCATTATTTCTGGCCATTCGATCTCTCCTGTATTTATTTAAATGTTGAAATCACAAAAACGTAGCCAATTATATAGTGAAGCAACCATGAATTGTATTGTGTGTTTTGAGATTCAATAGCAGAATTGTCTTTTGATGTTTAGTGAAAGTCTTAATTTCCTGGAGCCATTACTACCTAATGGTATGCCAGCGTTATGATACAACAGTGCAGAGAGGCAAGAACTCCATGCTAAATTCTGTATCTACTCTAGTGGTCAAATGGTTATTTATATAGCTCTTTTGGCAAAGCGCTGTGTATAGAACATATTTATCACAATTACCACCAAACCAAAGTCGGTACTCCTTTATCGACCTTGAAAGGACGAAAGGTTGAGTTGGACTTGCCGGGATTTGAACCCGCAACCTACAGATTACACACAGATTGCAGCAACGAGTGTTCAACCGGCTGAGCTATCTTATTGGCTAACATCCTTCAGAGGTTGGTTAACTGAATATTGACTGAGGTATAAGAATCACAGTACATAGATGTACGACGAGCCATTCATGAAGTGCTACATTAAGTTAAATGCCTATCGGGATTATCACAGGGACAGGTTTTGCTGAGTTTCTATTTCAATTACCAATGTAACTTTCATTGGTTTGTCTTTGAACAGCACTTGCACTTCCTTGAGAGTCAGGTTTTGGATGTTTTAATTGTAGTCCTGAAGATTTGAGAGGCTAGAACACATGTGATCAGTGTAATGACAATCACTCACCCTTGAGCAAAGACTCTGCTGCCACTGACCATTTCTACTAATGTACCCCATTGACTGCAAGGTTGAATGGATGTAAACTAGACTGTGCATAGTCATCATTTTACTGTTTTTATAATGCAAGTGTAAACATGATTATGTACACAGCACCGAAACTCTGAAAAATACAATTGTGCAATACTGGTTTGCTTTCCTGGAAAAAAAGCACAACTTGTTAAAAAAATAAAAATTCTCAATTGCAACTTAGTTTTCCATCTTATTAGTTATACAATCCTAAAATTCTAGGAAAACCTGTACAGTGCTTCTGAAGCTGAATGGGAAAAAACCATTCCTTTTATTACAGTGTGCAGTTTATTTTTTTGAAGGCTTCAGAGGTGGCTTGCCATTACATCCATGTAGATAAACATCAAAAGAAGCCTTCTGATTTTTGTCAAGTAACCTGACCTTTGCACTGCCCTCTGCTCCAAACCGGTGTGTAAATATACCCAGGAAAATAATAAAGCTGTCGTATTTACAAGATTTTCATGCATAAAAAGGCCTAGTACCCACCTTATCTGGAGGCCTGCATACGACCGTAAACCTTCCCCTGCCTGCGCATATTGCTCAGGGGTACATGTCATATTTACATATCCTCCATCCACTGCTAAATGTACCCAGGATTCTGTGTAGTTCACAAAGTCATGTGGGAGAACTGTGGTGGTACCTGGGGGGGGGTGAAGACGTTGCTCTATCGCAACCATGTGTTGCTGGTTTGGATCGTCAGTCTGAACTGCGCTATTTTTTGTACCACGAGGGGCCTCCTGTCCCCCAATTGAAACCATCACCATTGCGCTGCTAGCCACTGCTTTAGCACAGCACCGAAGTCCCAGCTGGCAAGTGCAGAAAATTACCAATACGAACACGACCACAGGGACCAACATCTTCACGAAGGCCCTCATCAAGGATGGGGCCCAAGAAAAAAGGTTGTCAAACCAGTCAGTCTCTGGTATGCCCGCTTCTGTTTCCATACGAGTGCCGAGAACATGCAGGGCCCTCATTATATTGCGATGGGACCCATTTTCTGCGTCTTTACAGGGCGTCTAGTGCAGCAGAAATAGCCAATCTTCTAGCAAACCCCTCCCTCTACGGCAGTGAGGAGGTCTAGCACATATCTATTCTGCAGCGTCATCAGCCTGATTGCACACATTTCCATCTCGATCACGTTGAGGCCTTGTTCTGCGTCATTGGCCAGCTGGATCACTTCCCACAGCACGATCTGAAGCCACTCGGCATTTGCGGCAGACTGCAACCCCGGTGGCAACAGCGATGCAAAAAATGTTTCTGCTTTGCTGTAGAGCCGGTTTCGATATGGAATTTCTTTCGGTTATTGCGAGGAACCTTGCGATAGATAATTCCATCTTCTCCTCCTCTGCAATTTTTCACTCCCCCCCCCTCTTCTCTGGCAAGATGCGAAACACAGGCTTCTGCGGCAGCACTGTGTTGGGGATACTTGGCCCTGGTGTAGTTGTTGGACCCGACAAGCCACCTGGTCGAACAATTAAATCATCTTCTGGGACCACCAGGAGCACAGAGTGCAACAAGGCCAGGGGCCGCTTCCTTTGTTGTAAAAGCACAGTTCATATTCTTCCTGGTTTCACGTGTCACTGGTTTCTCCGTTGCCTCTATCCATCCGAGTCTTGCCACTTGTTCATCCCAGTATCTGCTACATACACTGTTCACTTTGTCTATCACTTCCTCTCCGAATCCTATTAGTCCTCCTGCCATGCAGCTCATTGTAGTTTCTTGCCATCTGCTCGCCACAAACTTGACACCTTCAATTTAAGATACGGTCTTGGCAAGCACTGCACACTCTTGGGATTTTCAGGTCAAGGTCTGCCACTTAAAGCTGTAAGCTTTGTGCCTGGGGAGTGCTTTGCAGCCTGCACAATGTCAGATGCAATAAACCTTGAGTCTCCACAATCGGAATTTCCTGTGGCATTAATACTGTATGGGGCTCCGGACACGTGTGTAATCAAGGAGCACATGTAACAGCTTCCATTAAAATTTGCTTTCCCAACTGAGCTCATGTCTGCGTACTAACTATTTCTTAACTCTGGATGGTAAACATCGTGTCTAACCCAGGTCCTTGGTATTGATCATATTTAACCCTTCAACTTTCTCTTTTAAAACTTATCGATCCACTAAAATGTGAAACATTAGGAAAGAAAGTGTAATTTACAATTATGCTAGAAAACACATTAAGAAATAATAATAACATGAGCAAATTTGCAAAAGTCCCGATACGTTGCTGGGTGACAAGAGTATCATTGAGAAATACATCAGGCTGTGTGCCATGGACCACAGCAGCGGTATTGTTTGGGTCAGTTATATTTGCAATTACATTTGTAACATTTTCACGTGTAAAATATCCCACAGAGTCATTAATAAACGATCCGTTAATACTAGTTGCATATCCTATCCCCCCTTTTTATATCACTACTCCATACAAAACGCCATCCTAAATAAATTCCCAGTTCAAATATAGAAATAGCAAATATACCAGCTACCCAATGCATTACACATCTTTCTGAAAGCGAGAACATTGTTTTTTTATTAATGGAATTGTTGGAACCATGTACATCCATTTCAAGGTAAATAAATGAGCGAAAGAGAAACACTGTAGAGAGAGGGAGAGAGAAAAACAATGTAGAGGGAGAGAGGGAAAGAGGGAGAGAGAGAGAGAGAGAGAGCGCTCTCAGTGCAAACAATGCGAAGCAGCATTTTTCACAGGGGTATACTGGTTGTATACTGTTTAAAAACAAATATTTAAGGTCAAGAACACATAGGGGAGACAACGGTCAATCTGCAGTTTCATGTTTTTCTATAAAAATGTTTAGCTGCGGGAAAAGGTATTACTGGCAGACACTTAACAAGTACTGTTAAGTACTTTACTGAGTTTGGGTGGGAAGTGTGGCCTGGGGTGCTTTACAGACATCAGATAAATACACCCAGTACTGTAATTCACGAACTTTTACCGCAGGAGGCGTAGCATAAAACAACCTCAAAGGGGCTATAATATCTATGCTCGCTCCACCGGCGGACACAATTCGCCACGGAAAAGCTGAAGAGGTGATGTGGGTGGAGTTTCAGTTGCAGCGCTTGTCTCTTCAGTCCTTGGTGGCGCTATCTCTTGAGAGATGCATGTTATGGCTTTGGTTTGGGCACAGAAGTAGCTACAAAAGTCGTACCGTAGAATGGACACAGCCCTGAGAGCATCAGATGCTCTTCTGAGTAGAGATAGAGCTGCATGCATACCGCCCCCCCCGTTACCACCTTGTGGGATAAAAAATTATGATCGTTACAGGGCTGTGTGCGCATGTTGAACAAAGCAAGAGGGAAGCAGTCACCCAATTCTTTTTTAGGGTGGTGCAAAGTTTGGACCGTTTACTCTTGAGAAGACCGTTGCTCCATTCCACAACCATGTTGGCCTGTGCGTGGTAAATTGTACACATCCGATGCTTGATGCCCAATAATGCATGGATTTCTTTAAAAAGCTCATTGAAGAAGTGCGTGCAGTTATCAGACCTTAAACTTAGTACACGCCCCATTGAGGAAAGACCTTTCTCACTAAAAACATGGCCACACATTTTACATCAGGGTGTGCACAAGGACCAGCCTCCACTCAGCACAAGAAAGGACACACAACAACTATCAGATAGCGTGATCCGTTACACCTTTTCGCCCATGTCCGCATAGTAGATATGCAACTCCCAGAATGGCCCGGTAGGGGTGGCGCATATCTCGGATATTTTGTGAAGTGAGGCAGTATTGTAAACTCACGTAGTACAGTTGATGACCATTTTAGTTAGTGCCTCCTGCAGGTTGGTGACAAAACCAGTCCTCCTGCATGTCTGCGGCAATGCGTTGCTTGAATACATGGGAAGGGTGATGAAGTAGGTTGAACGTGACCAGCAGCAATCCTTATGGCATAACTATCTTGCCTGATGTTTTTTGTCACCACAATACAATTGTGGGGGATTGCTTACAACCCCTCTTTAACCATAATTACTTTTCCTCCTGTGGGACTCGTCCCTGCAATTCTATTACTTCTGCAATCAGTAGGGAATTGTAATACTCTGGCAGTTGTTCCCTGCTTTACCCTACCACTGGGTACTCAGAAACACTCAGCACCAGTAAATACGCTGCTTGCTTTGCCGCCACCTCCACAGCAGCGTTACAGAGTGAGACTTCATCTGTATCGTTGGTACAGGCAGTGCATTTCAACACCGCTATCAAGGATGGTTGGGATAGTGCATCAATTAGTTCATCTAACAGTGCTGCATGTTGTACTGGGGAACTCGTCAGCTCTCCTAAATCCCCTCCTCTTCCTCTGCACCAGGCCTGCGTGCAGTCATGGTGACGTAAGCCGAATCAGAGTAGATGGTAACACGGCACCCTTGAGATGCTAGAAGCTCAGCTGCTTGGGCCGAATAGTGCATGTTTTCCTTTGCACCAATACCTCGTAGACGCGGTCCACAAGGCATACTACTGCCGCTGCAGTATGCCTCAAACCCAGCCCTAGTTGATAGTTGCTGACCCATCAACGAAAAGCACCTCCCCAAAATCAAGGGGGCTATCTCTGGCCTCAAGGAGAACACACTCTTTCCCTTCAAATGTCACACAATCATATGCTACAATGTTTTCCTTTGTGCACTGCTCTGTCAAAAAGGTGGCAGGATTTACAATTTTACACCTCACGAGATGAACGGTCAGGCTGGACAAGATTTCACAGGCGGACGCCCGCTGCGTGGTCAAAGTTGATTTGGACCGCTCCAAAATGGCGAACACCGCATGCTCCACATACAGTGTTACAAAGCATCCCATAACTATTGTGGAGTTCTTCTCAATCGCAAATGCAGCTGCAGCAAGCGCGTGTTTGCATGGGAACTGACCCTGCATCACAGAATCTAGCAGTCCGCTGAAGTAGGCCAATTGCTTGTGGCCCAGCATGCTCTTTTGTGTTAATACTGCAGTCATCAATTGGCCATTTGAATGGGAAAAAGAGATGGAATTCTTGCATGTAATCAGGGGTGACCAGCACTGGGGCAGTGGACATCACTGCTATTAGAGCGTTAAGGGTGGTGAGCATGTCCTCCGTCCATGCAATCTTATGGTCATTCTTTTGAGCCTCTTTAAGGGCCTTGTAACAGCAGCCTGGTGTACGCCGCGTAGTCGAGAATTCATGCTCTACAGTAATTACACAACCCTAAAAATGTTTGCATCTCTGACAGATATCAATTGCCCTAGATGGAGCACTTCTTGGAGACAATATTGCAGCTTTGCCTTGTACCCCTTGTACACCAGTAGCTGCAGGAGGGTGATGGAATCCTTCCTGTAGTGCTGTTCACTGTCGCTACACAAGAAAAACATCAACATACTGAATTATGATACTGGGCACTTGAATATTTCCTTAGACAGCATGTAAGATCCTGTTGGAAACACTGGGGGACTCACAGTAGCCATGAGGCAATTGTGTGCCCTTGAAACGCATCCTCCATGTTTAAAACGCAGCGAGATACTGCGAGTCGGGGTGCAAAGGTATGGGAAAGAAGGCATTTTTAAGATCTACCACAGTGAAGTGAGTGCCTCCTTAGGGATGCTGCATAGTACCATTGCAGGGTTTGGAACTACATGAAATTCTGCCTGGACAATGTCCTGGTCCCGGTCATCCTTCCAACTTCCCCCTTTTGCCTTTTAATATGTTATTTATTAAATCAGATAGATTGCAGTGTTACATCAGGTGGTAGAGGGCACCATTGCTCCCTTATTCAGGAGTGCCACAATGGTATCCTGTATGACCTCCTCCACCTCTTTGAACAGCAGGTACAGCTTCAGTGTTGTTCAGACCGGTGCCACCCCCCCCCCTGCAAGAGCCCTACATTGTGGGTGTTAGATATCCATAAACTTTCTGGTATTTGCTCGAAAACACACTCGGTGAATGGGGGCGGGCAACAAGGAACATTGAACCCTACGGTATTATACCATAATGTCACAAGGAATACAGATGGATAACACAATCTCTGTCGCCCCTGTCAAACAATTCTGCATCCGTCACTTCCTTGAGGGCCACTGTTGGGTCAATAAACAGCACTGTCCACCATTCGCACCCATGAGTATTTGTCCCGACCGCAACAATACGTTTAACCGAGACAACCAGACATGTAGATCTAAGGAAACCATTGAACCTGCCACATGCTCTGGGGTTACCACAGGTCGAAACATTTAATTTTAAAATGGTACCTGCCAATACCCCTTGCCAATCTGGGGCACTGCATCAAGCAATAGTGTTACTCCATAGACCAACAGTTTTTTCCAAATCACCTGTGAGCAGGACATTTAAACATGGCCAGCACACTACTGAACGAGTCTGTGCAGGAGAAGATGTTTGCTCCTATACCAAAGCTCACGAACGTGAAGATCGCGTACCAGTGTGGCGGAGCGGAGACGGACGCAAAGTCAGAGGTAGAAACACTGTGCCGGAAACGCTGTGAGCCGCTAGAGGTCCTAGGCATTCTCCATTCTGGGACCTGAAGAGAACCAGGCGTGTGACCTCAGAACCGCAAAGTAAGCGGAAAAGGAAGTCTTCACACACCAGCAACATGCTGCAGAAGCACGGACCAGAGATGCCAGAGAAAACAGGTGAGTATAGTAGAAGCCAGTGGGGACCGGGGCACGTTTCAGCAACCACGCCACCAACAATTTGAATGTGATACTACAAGAAGATTGTTTCAACGCAGAAAAGGCAAAGTTCAATCCCCAATGAGTTATGGATGCATGAGATGCAAGTGTGGGGGAAAGCTTGAACATACATTACGGCAAACATATATACCAAGCCAAGAGCAATATATACAGTGTAGGTGATAAGGAGGAAGTGTGAAACACAGAAGTCCGGGCAGGAAAAAAAAAGACACTAGGCAATTGAAATGCACGAGAAGTCCTGGCAGGGGGTATACAAGGCAATTTGCTAATTTTCCATAAATACTAAGAAAGACAGTGTTTTCTAGAAAGGATACATTTGTGTTAAAGAAAGACTGTTACAGAACTTGTTGCCTAAACAGGAACTGTGTGAATCAAGGAGAGACGCAAAGGAACTGTTAGTAAAATAGACTATTGCCATCCTCCTTAAGAATCCAGGGGAAGGGTCCACCCTCTGGATTGTGAGAAACCTGAAGGTGCCTCACTTACTGCTCCCTGGGGGATCTGTCATCCAGGTGGCTAGGACACGGCCATCGCTAGTGGATCCAGTTCCTGGGGGTGGACCAGTGGGGGAGGATCACCTTGATGAAGGGTCTCCGGGAAGCGGAAGTGGGACACCGAAGGTTGAGATGCGGTACCCCCTTCCTTGTAACACCTTTTCTGAATCCTACCCTGTAGGATATTTAGACACTCTACACCTCTCCCCCTTTACAAAACAAACACTGTGACAGACAACGGACTAACACCAGAGCTGTTTACCCGACATGTTTCAACACAAGGGTCAGGCAGATTCAGGCAATTAACAATAACCACCGACAGCCCTTTACCTTCCCCACATGGATAAAAGGCGGAGCACGAGAGCACACTACAAGCAAGGCCAAATGCATGAGAAAACAGCTACACCGGACCGGCAGTTCAAACGGAGGTGAAAGGCAGCGAGACCAGGAGGGACGACGAAGGGTGGAACGGCCCTTGCCCTTTTCAACTTAGACCCAAAAGCCTTTGAAAGGGAAATTATTAGACGGGATTCACAGCTGCCGTATGGAGAAATCGATGTCAATGGTGCGTGGGCGCCTCCCGCACTGATAGCACAGGAGGGGAGGATTGCTAGCTACCGTGGTACCGTAGTACCGTAAAACAAGCCAACGGGCTCAGCACAGCCAGTGAGTCGGAGGAAACGGATAGCAAACCCGAGCTGCGTTTGAGCCCAAGGTTGCATATGACAACATTGTATGAATGCAAAAAACTTGGGAACAAATAACTTGTGTGTGTTTGAACTTTTGGTAAAGCCCAGACAAGGGCCAGTTGTAGAGTGGTCGGGCGCCAGCGGAGTCCTCATTCGAAGGACTCTCGCTGACCCCTTTTGTTTTGTGTTAAAACTGCAAGTACCAGAAGGCCCTAGTAAAGGGCAGCGTGAGGTGTCGGAGTGGTGCTACAAGGGTCACGTCAAATCCCTTGTACAATCGAAAGTCTGATCCATTGCAGAAAGAAGGTTAAAGGAAGGGAAACCACGCTTTCTGATAAGATGAAGAAAACCATGAACTGCGTTAGAAATTCATGAACTGTGTTAAAGACGGCTATGTGAATCCAGAAGAGGGATTACAAAGGAAAAGTGAAGAGAAGTAAATCCTGCATCGTGATAATATTGCTATTCAGAGTGAAAGGCTGTAGTGAAGCCGGAAGAGGGAGGCACGCGTTGCAAGAAGGATCCGAGCCCGGCGGAGGGACATCCAAGGGGCGAAAAGCAATCGCCTGTTGTGTAAGATCACCGAAGGATCTTTGGTTTGTGGTTTTTGATCAAGCAGGTCTTCGATCGCAAGAGACTTTGAGGAAAGAGACTTGGCCCCTGAAGGTTCCGATATCGTTGAATGGTATTGTGAGCCTTGTGCTGGAGAGGCCCAGGAATGTGCTGTGCTCAGGAGTTCTGCCTTGTCCAATGCTTAAAACACAGGGAAGGGAGACCCAGCCATACCACTTTGTGAACACTTCTTTCTTTTCTGGTGAACATTATCCTGCATCCTTTTGTAATTTAGTGGCAAGGATTGGCAATAGTTTTTTTTAGTATAGGCCATTTATCTCACCCATTATAAAGTTCAATATACACCCTTGAACAGTGATCACTTGTGTCCGTCTTTACTGTTGCAACCATGAGTTCCTTACAGGATCCAAGGGTTTCCACTTTGGAGAGCATTTTTGTTGGAGCTATTCTTACTTCAGTTGTGAACACGTTTTTGCCAATATCAAGTTGAAGATAATTCCTTACACATGTTATTCTGTTTGTAGTGAGAGTGTCAGGATAAGACATTTTGACAGAAGGACGGCTTTTCAGTTATAGACGTACTGCCACATTAGACAGATCCTTAGTTTTGGTTTTAGGTAGGGAAGTTTAGAATAGGGTCAGAGGCATTTTCACAACCAATTTTTAATTAATCAAAAAACCAAAAACATGACAACTTTGTGTCCGGCTTTCATTTCTAACCCCTTACAGAAGACAGGGATGCCCGAGAAGTAAACAAATCAGGGACTATTGCAGATGTTGCACAGGAGCCCCATGGGTATAAAAGACTGGGAAACTGGTGGGTGTTGGATCTGGAGGAGGCAGATATTATCTGCTGGAGCTCCCTTGATGCAAGATTTGCTGCCTGGAGATAGACTGGGAAATCCTGAAGAGGTGGAGAGGCGATGAGCCCTGAAAACCCTGGAGGAGGAAGGCTGACAAGAAGGTCACAACAGCTCCTCTACTCGACACCTTGGTGACAAGTGGAAAGCAAAAGCCTCAGTCTTTCCACCAGCTATCCCTGTGGAAAGTTAAAAGAGGTTCTAGGCCCTGGCAGGGTCCCTAAGGCTTAGAGAGAGAGTTCTATTGAGAGTCCTGTAACCCAAGGCCCATGACCTAGTAGGAAATAGGCCTTTTGGAAGTGCTGTAACCTGAGGAAGAAGAGAATGGCCCATTGTGAGCCCTGCAGCGAGTGCCGTGACCTAGGAAGGAGGCTTGCATTGAATCGGAAGCCAAAAGCCAGGAGGGATGGGTTGTGAATCCAGAAGCGAAGGTCCAGGAGGAACCCATCATGAATCTATAAAACTGAGGGGTTGTTGTAAATCCTGAGAGAACCAATGGACATGTTTTTCTTATAGAAGAGATGGGACCGACTGATGAAAAGGTGTCATGAGGAGACAAAGGGCAGTGAATATGTGCACAAGTTCACCCTGGGAGTAGATTCACGTCAGCCATGCACTCAGAACCAAGATACATGTACACTAACACCCAGAATGGGCAAGTAGAGCTGATATGAATACACATTTATGGAAAAGGATGTGGGTAAGCACTTTGAAGCTCCTTATGATAACCAAGAATGTCAGCAAACTCATCAGCCACAATTGCTGTTGCAGGTACTGTCAGCGCGAATACCTGTGGTAAATCAGACATAAGGGAAGGACAAGAGGATTAGAATTGGTAACTCTCCTTCTGTGGTGGCTGGTTTCCTGACCTCCACCAAAGAGCCCCGATGATCTCTTCTGGTTCTTAGTTTCAAAGTATTATCAACCAATAAAAGAAAAAATAAAAATAAATAATAAAATAATAATAAAAAAAAAAATATAATAATAAAAAAAAGTCCCTCAATGGTTCTTCAGTTTAAATTATGGTCTGGTCAGGTAGCCCATATAGTCTCTGGTTTATCCCTTCTCCTGGCATGAGTGCTCTTGACCTCGATAGGCAGGTATTTACAAAAACAACACTTGTTATTTCTTCTGGTTGATTCACAAACTTAACCTCATGTAGGCTCCAACTCTTAACTCAGATGGGTTTCTCCTTTTCTTCACCCCCCCTCCAGGGGTAGTCTTTTTCTGAGCCGCAAGTGGGTTACGGGCCTGCTCAGCCCTGTTTGGTCTGTTGCTTTGCTCACCCACTTCTGGGGTATTGACACCATTAGCACAGCATGGGCTTGGTTCCAGCCTCACTACTCTCTAGTTACTTGTTGGATGCTGCTACATACCTTTTCTATGGCAGTGTTGCTCTGGACTGGGAGATGGTCTCTCTGGCCCATGTGGGTCTGTGTTCTTGCCTTTGCTCCGGTCAGCTCAGTCTGCTGCTCCACATCGCCTCCCCCTAGTGTGTCCCGTTTCCTCGGCCTCGATCTTCCGTGGTCCCTGTCCAGTTGGAGCTCCCACCCTCGTAGATGATGAATCGCTCCACGGGCTGCCTTGGGTCTTCAACCGCCACACCGACTGTGTGGCTATTAACTCATCCTCTGTGAAAGCATCGCTCTGCTGCGCTTCCATACATGCCGTCATCTCTGGTCTTCTGGATGCTTCTCATTTCCTCTGTTGGCGTGCAGCGGCATTCACCTTCTACCCTGGAAAAGGAGTGGGGGATTCCATTGGTACTGGTCTTCCTTAAGAGGCAGAAACAAATCGAGGTAAAAACAAGCCATCCACGTTGAAGGGTATTGTACCTGCTGGAAATGTTCCAAATCGATGTAACCAAGAAACATTGGTGATTCTAAGGTGGGGAGTTGGAATATAGACTCCTTGATTGGCCTTCCTTGTCCCCGGAAGGGGTGGTGGGGTGTCACTCCAGCAGGATCCTGCTTGCCCCAACCCCTAGAGAGGGTATTGCATAGCAGGCCCACCTCCCTAGTCCCAAAGGGGATGGCTCCCCCTTGCGGAGAAGGTAAACATTGCCAGGATTTGTCACCGCCCAACTAGACTAGAGGCCAAGCAAGGACAGGGTCTGTGAATGGACACCCTTAACGGTATTATATAAGGCAACCTAAAGACAATACTCTCACAGACAAGAAACACCATCTGGGCTGTCAGTGTAGCCCACAAACCCTGCTGATGAAACAGGGACCCAGAAAGGCTAGAACAGCAAAAGGAGGTTAACTTAAAAGGGATAGTTCCCTCTAACATTTTATTGGCTAAAATGATGGCCCATAATCAAAAATACATATACAAATATTTTTAAACAAAGTTCCTATGTAAAATTTTGAGCAAATGAGGATGAAACTCGAAAGAAATGTCAAGCACTAGGAGGCATCCATTTTGTGTAATTTATTTGCGACACTAAGCAAAAGACAGCCAGCTGCTATAAACAATAGCTACCAGTAGGTGGCTTTTGCTTCATTATTGTCGGAGAGCAGACAATGCAGGCAGAAAGGCTACATGCGGGTAAGTGCTTATTTTTCTTTACAAATCACTGCAATATTAATGGCAGAGGTAGTAATGTACATCAGGAGTTTCAGTGTGGACAGCTACGGGTGCTGCTAGACCGGAATAGCATTGCCATAGCTGCAATCTAGGGTGCATGGATGGGTGGCCATGCCTGTGTCCACAGACATGGTGTAAAGTATACGTACTGTACGCTTGGATGGAGTTTGAGTGCAGCTATTAGTGGGCTCCCTGGAACGAAAGTCTGAGCAGTGGGAGAGGGACCCGGAGAGATAATGGAGGTGGGGGGGGGGGGGCACGGCGGGATGGGAGGACGATGGTCTGTTACTGTGTGCCTCTGCAAACGCTGCCTGCATCCGTGGGGTATTGGTAGATAGCAGTGTTGTGTTTGGGTCAGCGTTTCTGTGCACCTATCGAGAGAGTAGAGTGGGGTAGGGTTTTATGGGAAGGGAGGGAAAAGTCAGGTTTGGAGGGCCTTTCTGAATGCCAAGTGATTGTCAATATTGCAAATGTGCAGGCATAGGGAGTTTCAGATGATCGGTGCTTGGACAGAGAGAGAATCTGCCCAGTCTTGAGGAGTTGTAATGTGGGACCACTAGGAGAAATGCTGTGTGAGATCTGAGAGTCCTTGAAGGATGGTAGCGAGTGACTGTTTTGAAGGAATTCCGGGCCAATTTGTGGATGCCCCAGTGGATGATGCACATGGCTTTAAAAAAAAAAAAAAAAAAGGTAGTGGATCGGCCAATAGGGGGCCAATGGTGAACTTTTAATGTAGGGCTGATGTGTTATCTGGGGGGTAAGTTAATGAGCAGGCTGGCTGCAGCGATTTGGATTCTTTGCAGTCTCCTTGGGTGAAACGTTGGCGTGCCTAGGTAAAGGATTAAGCAAAAAGGCAGTTTGCGTAGTCTAAGCAGGAGAGGATGATAGCGGAGGATAGGTGAGGCAAGGGAAGATACGCCAGAGGATAAGTAGGTGCAAGAAAAAGGGTCTAGATATGGAGTTGATGTGTTGGGAGAGGGATAATTCTGTGTCCAGTGTGCATCCAAGGTTTTTCAGTAAAGTGGAGATGGCTGGTGGTGGTTGGGGGGGGGGGTCGCCTAGGTATTGAGGCCATGGAATAGGTTGGGGGGCCGGGAGGGGGGCAATGTTTTCCCATAGACTAGGATTTCATTTTTCCCCAGATTGAGGATGAGGTGGTTGGTTGTCATCCAGTAGTCAATATCCGAAAGGCATGACGACAGATCTGGATGGTTGGAGTCTGGCGAGTTTGGAATTTTGAGGATGATCTACGTAGTTGTAGCAGGTAAGATTGTGGGAGCGGATGAGTGCTGACAGAGGGTTTAGATCGATGTTGAAGAGCAGGAGAGATGGGGATGCTCCTTGTGGAACCCCTTTTGTTACTGGTCTTGAGGTGGAGGAGCATGATTTGTGAGCGATTAGGGATGAAAGAGGAGATCCAAGAGAGGGCTGTGTCATTGATTCCTAATGAGTGTAATCTGTCTAGGAGGATGGTGTGATCGATGGTATCGAAGGTGGTAAAGAGGTCAAGAAGGAGGACTAGAGTGCAGACTTGTGCATCAAATGTTCTTAATAGGTCTTCCCAGACGGACACTAGGGAGGATTCTGTTCCTCAGAACAGTCCGAAGCCAGATGTGCAGGGTCCAGGAGGTTGTTGGCTTTAGTGAAAAGGCCAAGCTGCTTGAATGCTGTGCGGTCCATGAGTGTAGCCATGAAGAGGGTGTTGGAGATTGGCTGGTAGTTTTGGGGTAGGAGTGGGTCGAGTGTAGGTTTTTTGAGGAGGGGTTTGATGTAGGTTTTAGGGCTTCCGGGAAGGTTCTCGATGTTAGGGAGTGGTTAAGAATTGAGTATGCGATGCCGCTTGCATTGGTTGAGGCTAGGGTGTTTTAGAGGAGGGTGGGTGGGCAGGGGTCCTCAGGGGACCCTGATGAGCGGCTTTGATCTAGGAGCGAGAAGAACTCCTGGTGTGATATTGGAGAGACTTGAAGTCCACAATGTTCAAATTACTTCTTTACATGAGAATATCATCATTCCTTTTGGGAATTTAAATAAGGATATAATAAATGTTTTTATTTTACAAAGGAATTCGAGTTTTTCGAACCTCCATTGTTTATGTTTAGAGTTTCATTTTTAATCTCCTGTAAGTCATAGGAGCCATCATGTCTGGGACTGTTTGACTTCTAAAGGGGTTTTCTTCTTCCCAAGTCATAAGTGTTTAGGGTTATTGTTATTCACATGGGTATAATTAGTGAGACGTTAACAGCTCTTTGATAGAAACCATGAACTCTGAGGGCTTCACACCTGAGCTCACCTCCTGTTCCAAGTCCCTCAGGTTCCACATCAACAAATAACTCTCCTTCAAGACACTCGTAGCGAAGAAAACAAGACAGCTTGATATCAGCTCTCCCACCTGCAAAAAGTCCAGCCCTTCCCCCTCCAGATGGCTTTAGATCCACCGTTCCATCACTGTTCTTATCCAACCTGGATGGAACAATGCACTCCTCGAAGGCATCGAGTCGTCTCCTCCCTTGTGCCCCTGAGAAGTGTCCTACACACGCCCACATGCCTCATAATGTATCTACGCAGATATGACTATGACCACAACGCCCCAGCCCTCCATCGACCTTCACTAGCTCCCACTGAACGCACAAATCACCTTCAAGACTTGCTGCGTAATCTATAAGGCAGTCGCCCTCAAGCCACCCAGCTACCTTGCGGAGAAACTCAGCATCTCTGGTGCACAGTGCACCACCAGAAGCCAGGACACGCGCAGACTTGAAATCCACTGGTGCAAAAAGAAATGGACCAGAAATCAAGTCTTCTCTGCCTAGGCACCAAGACTATGGTAACTCCGCCCTGTCAGAATCAAACTCACCCACACAGTCCTACAATTCTGAAAAGAACTCAAGACCTACCTCTTCAAGGAATCCCTCTGCCTCAACACCTAGCCCGTCACATCGCCCCTCACGCCACCTGACTTGTTAAGACTCCACCCACCCCTCTGCTAGACACCACCCATTACAGATGTACCTCTCCTCTGTATCACACCTCTCGCTGTATATCTGTTCTGTTGTTAAATCTGTAAAGTGCTCCGTTATGTATCTGTATTGTTGCATACCTCTGTAAAGCGCTCAATGTTGCTTCTCGAAGCTAGGTCCGCACTCAACAAATACCAGCATAATAAAGTTCTGACAGCAGGCCATTACATATTTCAGCATCACTGGTCTTTCTTCACTTGGGGGAAGATAAATACTGTGTCTCATCCAATGGAGTCCTCTTGCTCCTCTGGGGCCCTTCTGCTCCCAGGTGATCCTCCCGGGTAACACCACCCCTAGGGTCAGGAAGCGTCTGCCTCTCCCTGGCCACCTGGGAGGAGACTATAGGTAAGGTTTCTGTAAGGACTCTGCAGGATTCATCACAGCTCATCAGCCCTTTTCACGAAGAACAGCATGAGGATGTAGAACTGAGGAGAGAAAAGGATTATCCTTCCAGATTTCCACCTCAGGAAGACACCCAGAGTCAGCCAGCCGATTTTCTGGCTATATGCCCAGCAATAATCCTTAACCTCTTACTGATGTCCCGTGTTTACCCTTAAGCACCAACTGATATCCTCTGTCTTTTGTGCCCTCACAGAGCCAGTGCGTCATGAAAAATAATGCTAATGTTTCACATTGCGCATGATAACTGCACCTCTGTACATCATCATTACCAGCAGGGCTTACAGCAATGGTGCAGTTGAGCACACTAAGCTGCAGTGAATGGTAGTCATCAGCCAGGGTGCTATGCTCGAAGCTTGTTACAAAAGCAAAAACAAAGGTTTGATCAGCAGACTAGCAAACAGTTCAAAGTTTTAGTAGATAGCGATAAGTGCATTTTTCAATTGTGCTCCAAAGAGAAAAGCAAAGCACAAAAGGAGTGTTGGGCATAGGCTGATGTCATGCATTTCCCTGGCCGCAGAAGGGCAGGTCAGGTAAATTGGGGCAGCAGGGGATGCGATGGAAGGGGCTTAAGACAGCACTGGATGAACCCCTGAAAATAGCAAAGGGGAGGAGCTGAAAGGTAAAGAGTAACCCTGCAGAGAAGCAACCTTTAGATGACAGCCTTCCACAACACCTCTATATTGCAATCAACATACATAGATCTGAATAGCCATGACCTCATTTTCTGCCCTGACTTGCAGTTCATTTAACTTGTACCTAAAAACATACCAATACACTACGGTACACTGGATACTTGCAAACACTATTGATGAGTCTTGTAGGGTATGATGGTGTTGTACTATACCAACGGTTGGTAAGTTGAGCAGTTAGCAGACAGTGTCTTAATTATTTCCTCCATATGCACAAACCCATCCATACCTCCATAGTCAAAGAAAATTTACATGAGTGGAACAAAATCCCTGGTTAACTCATTTAAACCATGCCAGTAAAGTATAATTTTGGACCACGTCCGAAGAACAGAGAATTTTTGGAAGCATACAAATGCATAAAATATCATAATGGTGTTCACGCACTAGTACAAGAACAACGCTGGTAACTACACTGTTACAGTGCTTTGCAATTTTGCAGCGACCATCCACTGAAGACATTTCTAAAATCCTACAATTTACAATGTCAGTGGGGGTCATTTTAGCATGCATTGGAGCAGCCTAGATGAAAGTTCAAGAACAGCCAGTTATGAGGTTGAAATTGGAATCCAAGTAGCATGAGCTAGAAGTAACTCCGGGGTATGAGGATTTCCCTAGGACCAGGTGTTACTCATTGCGACCAGAATCCTTTTAAGTCCAGCCCCATGAATGGAGGTCCTTAAAGGTGGCTGACCTTACTCCCAAACTGTGGCATGGACACAAACATGTACAGTTCTTGCACCCCTCTTTCTACTGCTGTGTTGCTATGTCTCATACATTATGGCTGGCTGTATCTGTTAGATTGTCTCTTTGGCCATGATGCCTTCACCATTATTCATTTTTGATATTCTTTAAATTGTATTCATTTTTATTGTGAATTAGTTTATCATAGTAAACCTTTACACATACAAAATGAATTATTCATATTCGAATATATCAAAATGTAAAAGACAAAGTTCAGTTGTAAACAAATTCTTAATAAATTGCTTTCCTTTTTACATTCCTTTTCCGTCAGCTTGTCCGTCTTGCTCAGACTTCTTTTAATCTTCATTTATCTTTTCTGCCATTTCATATCTCTGTCACATCTGTTGCTGCAATAATATCTGTAACTCTCTTTTACTACCACACTATGTTTCTCTACTGCTGCATCTTTTTCTGTGATACAACTTTGCTCACCCTCGCTCCCTACTGCACATACATAGTATGTGTAGCTTTGGGGTGCATTGTAGTCACAGTGCCAAAAAGGGAAATGAGAACACGGAGCCGCAACAGTGTACTGAACCTATTTGCAGCAAAACTGGAATGGTCTGTACGCATCCTATCGCAGTGCACATGCGCTCTGCAGGGGGGTGGGGTCTTTCCATGTTACATTGTGACGCGGCTTCACAGGACGCACCTGTCCTGAATTAACTCCATCCTGCCCATGGCACAGCATCTCCCCTGGGTGAACAAACAGCTGTGTGTGTCCCTCTAGCTAACAGCAGTTTCATATTTCTTCAACAAGGTGTGCAAGCCTTCCGATACACCTAACCGGTCCAAAATGCCATTCCATCAGCTCACCTTCTTCTCTGGATTCTCGACGACTTAGTTATTCCCCATTACGCTTCTCAATGTCTCCTTCCTCGGCTTCTCTCTCAACATACCTCTTAAACTAAGACACATTCCGAGCGATTGCACGATCGGTTGTCACCATTGATCCCTTAACACAGAGCACTGTCAAAAGGTATCGGATCAAACTGTGAACAATCTGGAATTCGAAAGCCTGTAACCACAGACCTCATCTTTCTTTTCTCAGTGGCATCTTGCACTGGGGTTTTTATATATGGCGACGAGGGCCTGATGGTCTGTAATCATTGTGAACGGCTTGCCAAGAAGGAACATGTTGAAGTGCCTGCAGGGCCCAGACTACGGCCAGTTCTTCCTTCTCTGGTTGTGAGTACCGTCTTTCTGCATCTGAAAGACTTTTGCTAGCACAGGCTTTTACTGCTCTCTGGGTGTCAATGTCTGCTGCTGTGGTTCCTGATTCTTGGTCACTCCACTCCCCCTCCACCTCCACCTCCACCTCCACTGTGGTTTCTTGGTACAACTGTCCGCCAAACCTTTTCTTCCACAGCGCTTTTTTTTTAGTGTGCAGATAGGGTCTGCCCCGGAAGGAAGCCACCCTGACCGCTGGGTGAGTGGTCCGGGGTGCCTCTCTTCCAGAACAAACTATTCCAGGGGGAAAAGCCGTTAGGCATAAAAAAAACCCTATCCAGGCTGAGGCTGCGGTACTTCCTAGAAGTTGTAGATGCTTGTGACATTGGCGATGGATTACCGAGGAATGCCAGAGAAAGCCGTAAAGTACCAGGATAAAGACCAAAAAGGCACTGATTGTTAGTCTGGACAAAGCAAAACGGAAAAGAAAAAAAAAAACAGAAGAAGAAGGAGGAGCAGAAAAGGAGATCAGGGGACAGAGGAGGGAAAACCGCACTGGGAAACGAAAAAGGAAGGAAAAACTAAGGGAGGAGCCGGGAAGGAGGGGAAAAAATAAATAAAAAATAAATAAAACAGAGAGGAAGTAGAAGCAAGTGGGATAAAGCACAAGCGTGCACAGAGCGAAAACTAGCAGCGTACCAACCCGAAAGCCTAACGTGAGTAGGTTGCAACGCATAGGCTTCCGGGTTGGTGTGATGGAAAAGGCTTCCGATGGCCGAATGCCATGGAAAGACTAGACCGTCACTGCAAGATGCGTGAAAGCATGAAGGGGAAGTCTAATGGCCGCCAAAGCGCCACACACTCCACACACGCCAGCCTCCGCGGCGTGTGAGGTGGGAGACGGTGTGGAGCTAGCAGCACGCCAAGCCCCACATGGCTCGCACCCCAGAGTGATAGATCAAAGTATGCCATGTTTTTGCTGATGCAATGTCCCGCTTGGTCTGTTTAAATGCTATTTCACACTCTCGGGATCAATGAAATGCAACACCTTGCTTGGTAAATTCTCTGAGCAGCGTGCTCGTGGGAGCAAAGTCCTTCATATATTTGCCGCAATAACTGGCCATTCCTAAGAATCACTGACATCTTCAGGTGGAGAGTTTTGTGAGAGAGCCTTAACCTTGCCAGGATCAGGACTCATTCCTTTTTGGGAGAACATGTCTGAAGAACTTGAGGTGCGATTTGTGAAACACACATTTGTCAAGACTGAGGGTTTGCCCTGAGTCCACAAGCCCAGTACAAACTTGCACCAGTGCTTGCTCATGTTGAGTTGTGGAACTGAATAGGAGGATGTTGTCACTGTATTCGAAACAACTGTGCATATGGCGTATCATCCTGAGAATACTCTTGGAATATCTCGGTACCCGAAGATATTCCAAAATGTAATTTTGTAACGAAATAAGCCCACACGCGTAGAAAATGTTATGCATCTGGAATGTGTGTTTAACTCAATCTTGTGGTATCCTTTATTTAAAAATTGAGTTTTCTAAAAATGCGTGCTCCATTCAGCGAACTAATCATATCATCCTAATGCATACCCGGATGTCTCTCTCTTACAATCACTTGGTTGGCCTGTCTTTTGTCCACAGAGGCTTATGTCCGCAACAACGCCTTTCTTTCGTACTGCTACAATGTGTGACACACAGGGAGTAAGACTAGATACCGGCTCAATAATATCACTGTCCAATAAGTACTGTGCAATAAGATATTGGACAACATCTGCAGAAGAACCACCACAAGGTGAATCCAGCTAAATCCATGCTAATGGCATGCAGCGGAAGGATGAAACAAACTAGCTATACATGGAGAATCAATGACGCATGGATTAGGAAGGTTGATTGCCTCCAATACTTAGGATTCTCTGTTTGCTCTAAGAGCAAAAAGAGAACAGAGGAAGGCAAGGTGGAAGGGAGGGTCGGGCATGTTTATCTATGGCCAAGAGAGTCAAGAGTTCTCTATGTGAATTCTCGTTACTTCCTTTCATAGAGTTCTATCGGGCTCAGATCTCTGCTGTGGGCCTGTATGGGTGTGAGCTTTCCACCGGCAGGAACAGAAGATTCTATGACATCACGTAAATAAGGATCTTGAAGAGGGCTCTGGGGCTGCCAACCTCTGTCCCTGTTAGCCTGATTAAACTCAAGCTGGGGCTTATGTCTTGGTGGGTGCAATTGATGAAGCGCTGTCTTACTCTGTGTTTCAATTTCAAAAAAGCAGAATATTCCCCGATAGACACTAACTGTGGTGATGGGGAAAGGATTGAATCCCTACCTGTCTAATTTTTTTTTTTTTTTTTAAGTTTGTACATTTCATAGAGGAGTTACAACTGCTGGGACCTGTTTCGGATTCCATGCTAAAAACAAGGGTAAAAAGATGGGATAACACATAAATCACCTGAAAAAAAGGTCTAAGGGATACGAGGCAGTGTTCTTAACATCAAGGGAACCTCGATTATATGTGAACAGTTTAGCTGTCAGCTAAATTTCAAAATTGGTACCTAAAGTTTAGGCTTAATTGTCTCCCAGCGCTTGAAGTACTGGGGCCAAAGCAGGGGATTCCACTGGAGCTGAGAGCCTGCAGATTGTGTGGGCAGGAATTAGAGACATTAAAACATCTAGCAATGGATTGTCAAAAGCTTATGGTTAGAAGGCTTCATTTATTGGGTCCTTTTGTAAATTTACCTGCAGGCATTATAATAGATGATCTGTGGCTCAGGCTTCTAACTACGCCACAGCTATCACTCACGCTGGCCTTGGTGAAATTTATGATCGTGATTTTTGAAAGTATTGATGATGTAATGATGGCAGCAGAAGAGGAAAATTCGGGGTTGGCTTAACAGTGTGGCTCCTGAAAGATTTATAACGGGGTTTTTTGTGTACCATATTTTTGGGGTGGAAAATGATTCAATGAATTGTCAGGAGGGGCGATGTGGAGTTAATCTTTAGCTATTCATGTTATTGTACATGAGTGAGTTACAGCGACATGTATTTAATGTAAAAAGTACCATGTGTACTGAAAACATTTTGAATTAAAAAAAGAAGCACTTTATTTCTATCCCAACTTGTGGCTGAGGGTGGATGGTTATTCTCATTGGGTGTTGTGCCAACAGGGTGACCGACTCATCAGTGTGAAGTGTAACTGGATCTCCTTTGAGATGTACCAGACCTTGAATCGAGAGGGAAATTGCTGCACCATCTGACGAGTGTACTGCATGGCGCACATCATGGCTGCAATGTTCATTGCAATGGCAGTTGCTCGTTCTAAAAAGGTTGCTTCCTAGTACTTCACATAGGAGAACATGGATTTCAGAGGACACGCACATTCCTTCGTATTGAATCATCATGTAGAATGTTCCCATGATTCTTCAAGGAACATTTTGCGGCCCAATGGAAAACTCTTAATTGGTACCAGCACTTGTGGCCGAGTCATCTTTTTCAACTCTGAGACACAAATAAGGTTCAGCATTGCACCTGTATCAATGATGCATTTAGCTTCCTGGTCACCCACCAACAAGTTGACATCACTCGCAGGGGGCATGACGAGATCCATCATCATGTAGGCGTAGTAATCTCTGTTCTGTGATGAATCCTACAGAGTCCTCACAGAATCCCACCCTAAAGTCTCCTACCTAATTATAACCCTTGGGGTGGTATTAGCCAGGAGAATCACCTCGGATGAGAAGACCATCAAGGGAATAGGATGACTCAGAAGGGACGCAGTATTAATCTTCTTTGGAGGGTGTGGTTTCTATAATGTGGAAATACCTAATGGTTTGTTGTCATAGTATGGCTTCCCTTCCCAGGATTACCCAAATTTTGTCAGTTGTGAAAACCCTTATGATTAACATGGGAATAATATATTTAAGGATCAGAGTATCAATGCCATTACTTCTGAGAGCTATAATTCTACTTTAGGTTTGAATTATAAAACCCAAGAACCAACCACCAACTCCTTTAAAAACCTCCCACAAAGATACATTCTATAAATAGTTAAAAAAAGAGTGGAATAGATACGGTTAAACAGACATTAGAGACTTCAAGTCCCATAATGCTCTGAGTACTGAGAGGAGGAAGAGGGTCTCATAAATTGCAGCACTGTAGTGTGCAGTCTACTTGGTCTAATGACCCACACCAGAGTGGGACATTTAAATATCTAAAGCCTTCTCAGATTCAAGGCATTACAAAGAAGCAGTGGGAGCAGGAGAAGCAGAATGAAGAGGACGCCGGAATCGCTGATGTGTTGTCAGCGGGAAGCAGTGCCGAGACTCGCAGGAGTTGGGCATCATGAATGCAGAGAATGGGCAGCTGGAAGTTGTGCTGGGACTAGCTGTCCCATAGTGGAGAGAAGCACTCCGAGTTCTGTATCCTACCCCCGTGGTTGGCATTCACCAGAGTATGCAAGGAGCAAAGTAAGTCCCCTTTCTGTGAGGCACGAGCAACGGGAGTGTTGCCAAAGCTATCAGATGCCGGAACAATCCCGGCAAAAGCTGCCTGTCCAATGGAAGCACAACGAAAGACTGACAAGTTGGCCTTCTAGCGATGAGTTGGCCTTCGCTATATATCCCTGGGGTGCTCTAAAATAGACTGATGGCTCAAAGCAACCCTTTTGAATACTGAACTATTGAACTAAAGCATTCTTGGCATAACTCATGTTGGGAGAGCCCAAGTGAAACAAAGTTGCAACCAAAGTAAAGAGGAGGCAATATTGGAACAAAGAATAAGGGAAAATAACAGCCAGCTTTGACTAAGTCAAAGAAAGACAATTATAAATAAAAGGGGATGCAGCTTTCCAAAAGAGGGATATCTGAAAAAGAGACATTACAGGCAGCTCATTGGTGGTGTAGAAGGAACCCAGAGATGACAGAAGAAAAGCCCTCCTTGCATCAAGGGGGAGAGGAATATAACCTGCATTGCATGTGATGTCAAGGTGTATTGTACCCTTGAGTAAGAAATTGTGAACCATGTGGTTGTTGAAAGCCAAATACTTTTTCAAGAAGCAGCTTTTTTAAATAACTTTCCACAAGAAGGATCCAAGTGTGGAATGTTTGAAGCAAACCTCACTATAGAGTACTTATAGTAGCGGTAGGAGTTTTATCCTGGCACTGGCAGGCGAGTATACCAGGGAAGGGGCCGTTAGTGGTTAGTCCTGGCAGATTAGTGGACCAAGAAGAAGATAATTAAAATACTGCAGTGTGGTAGAAGGTTGTCGTGGAAAGAAAGTGGCAAGTCCAATAATGAGTTACGATTAACCGCTGTAAAACCATCCTGACAAAATTGTTTATGACGAACAAATGTGAAAGTGGTTATTCTTCAAAGAAGAGAACGGATATTGAATACGGATTGGACGTGTGAAGACAAAGTCGCTTTGGTTTATCAAGTAAGAGCTTGTGGAAACTTTGGAAATCATTTTGAAGTCTAATAAATCCTTGTTTAGCAATAAGACTATACAAGTGCCAAGTGAAAGACTATGAAACAATAAGGACTTTGTGATGTATTTGGAGAGAAACTTGGCTAGTGAAAATAACTTCTTTATTTGAACTTTAGTTTGAAATATCCTGAATTAATCCTGTGGAAGTAGATGCAACCCAGATTCCAAAGATACAAGTTTGCAAAGTATATGTTTGAATATAACCATTATTGTATGGCGTTTGAACAGCCATATGACACCTGTATGATGTTATTGTATGTATAAGTGCGAGAGACAGATATTAGAGTGGTTTCCTTTAGTCTTAATTTGACAGGTAGGGAAATCCTCGCTAGGTTAGGGAAAGCGAGACGTTTGTCTCACCCTTATTATTTAATAAAATGGATACTTATGAGGAAGCCATCTACTTGTCCGTCTCGCATTTCTGACCCTCAGTCCCCACATCTAGGCAGCGATGCGGACAGCCCTGATATTTGGGTCGCTCTGTGCATTTACGTCCCTGCTCCATGGTGTAGACCCGCATCCATGAGCATCATGTCTGACCAGCATGGGGTTGCTCATACCGGATTTTGAGGGCATTGAATTGCAGACAGTGGCTAAGAGATTCACCCGGTCACAGTTGCTGTATTTTTGGCCCAGTGCTGGCCCCCTCTCCTTCCTCGTGCAGGAAGGGCAGACAGCAGCAAAAGCATCTCCCCCTCAACTAATATCTCCTTCAAGGAATTCTACTTCTGTACTTGTTCCTGTTCCCATGTGTAACTTGGTATACTTGCTCCTCCGTGGGTCCTTACCAGTTTCTATTTAAGTCACCTCGGCCTCTGCCCTGGCTTCCGTTCTGGCCATTTAATATATTGTGGTAAGGGGAAGCAGTTCCCACAGCAATTTCTTTCTGAACGAAGACAACAAACATCCTCCTATGATTCAGAGCCAAATAGCCTCTTTGTTTGTAAATTTCTGAAACTCGCAGTGAGCCACTAGCCTGCGCAGACGGGTCACAAAGGCATCCATAATTCACCATCACCTGGCAGGCACTGTTGAAGGTGTGTCGCGCGCATGATCAATGTTGCTTTGCGGGTCAAAAAGCCCTTAATGCTTCTTTTAGCCCAGTGTCGGAGTCAATTTGGTCTGGTAGGAAAGTATGAACGAGGACTTCCACTTCATCTCCCATTAAGTTAATCAGAAGTCTTGTAGCAAACTTGTCTGACGAATTCTCATTGTAGGCTGCAAGATAGTTCTAAAAGTGTCACAACCAGTGCTCCCGCTGCAGGCCTAGGGCTTGTCGCTATGCAATGAAGAACTGCCAAGGTGAGCAATTGGGATTCTGCTGGGGTGCTGTGCTATGGCATGCAGGCTCAGGAAGAACATCAAATCAGCTCTACCTGTGCCACTGCCTACCTCAACCAGCTTCAGGCGGCTTCATGTGAATTTCAGCATCTACCTACGTAGTCCTGTTGGTGCTGTACTTGTTTTTAATTGATAACGCCCATCCTCAACGCTAATATAGAGTAAGGGCTCATGATAATCATGGCACCATAAAGGGAAATGAAGACACGGATCCTTGACGATGTATTGAACCTTAGTTTGCGTCCTATCTCAGTATGCAGGTGCTCCGGAAGTGTGAGCTTTTTGGATGCCACGTTATGACGCGGCTTCACAGGACGCGATTGTCCCGACTTAACTTCATCATGGCCAGGACATGACTATTCAACAAATTAAATTCCAAATGAGATCCACCTATAACTGTGTCCAGGGTAAATATGACCATTCATGTTTTACATGACTTCTAAAAGGTTTACTATTGCACCTTTTATGCTAGCCAAACAGTTAATGTCAGATTGGCATATTTGTAAGCACCAGATCGCTTGAGGAGGCAAAATTAAATCCCGATAGGTTTGGTATCAAGAGAACCAGGCTCTTCAAGGCCCTATTCAGAAGCCAAATATCACCCAGCAATTTAGAACCCTGCAGTTGCAATAAAAAAAAGTGTTTAAAAATCATCCATCATTTACTCTCAGCAATAAACATGCCTCAATTTTAGAAAAATCAAGGGGACCTCGCCGTTGCCACATGTGGGTGAGAGACCCTGGGAAAATGTTGCCTCGGTAAAGATCTTGGCTCCATTAAGTAAAATTACACAGTTCATGCAAACACAGACTCTATTTTTCTGTTAAAGATGGCGAGCATCTGTATTATAGACTGCAACTGATGAAACACCTCTCAATGATATAGCTGCATCCGCTAACGAGTAACTCTTTGAAGTCGGTTGTATCATCAAGACTACTGAATGAGAGGAACCAGGATTAACCTGGACCTAACTAGTTACTAAAACTATATCTCACACGCTAAATCTAAACTTCATATAAAGGTGTTAGTTACATAACCAATTATCAGACCTTTGACCGTGTAACTTTATACGGGACTATTCTACTGCATTGTAAACGTTGGTATTTGTTTGAAATGTACTTTTCATTGAAAACCATTACAATATACATATATATATATACATATATATATATATATATATATATATATATATATATGAGAAATATTAATTTATTTATTAATGTGATATAGTTTAGTACATACGTACAAACTTTACACATACTCCACATAAAAAAGCGTAAAACAGTAAAAGAAATAAATAGGTGATATTTAGGTATTCATCCTCATAGAATCCTATAATCATATGATATTTCAAAATGTACAAGATTTACAGCTATATAGCCTCCCATAAATACCTAAATAAAATACATAAACATCTTTGTTTAACTATGTTTCTTGAACAGGTGTAGATAAGAGAAGGGATAGACAAGCATGCATGTGCATTTCCCATTACATAATTAATACTCCATGGCTCCCTCTGTGGGTTTGTAGTGCACAAGCAAAAGCGTCCCGCCATACCTGGTATAGTGCCATATGTAGTTTTGGGTTAAGGGTATTGATACATTGTATCCAGAATTCTGCTTGTTCTATGAATTCAGGGTTATGCACAAATCTACCAAGGTGTTTGATATAGCTAGCTCTCATCCCAGTACACGAAGTTAGAACATGTCGAGCAGTTTCAAGTTCATTGGGCAGATCACAGATTCTACAATACCTCTCCGTTTTTGCTAGACCCATCTCCTGACCCCTGGCCGCCAATATTGGGAGATGGTTAATACGAAGGAGTAGAAGAATGCGCCTCAGTTGATCCGACGGACAGAGGTTTAAATAAGGCTGCGCCTTCATAAAAATGTAGAGAACGCGTGAGACAAAGCTGTAACTTTTCAGTCCTTCAAGGTGAATATAATTACATTGCCAGTCCCATAGCTTGAGACGGTACGCAAAATTGTTGAACAAGCAATTGTTTTCTCGACCCCACTCCGGCTGCCAGCAGGTTTCCTCACTTAGTTTTTCCATCTGGGTTTCAAAGTTTTTCAATTTGCCTGCCTCCATCTCCCTGCTGATACTAATTAGGAGGCCATTTCCAGGGTCGTTCTTAAGACGGATATATAATTCCATTCGTTTTTTCAAAACCATGGCTCTGATGGAACCAATTCCTAGTTCCAATCTAATCAGGGCCATGGGTATACATTGGGGGAGGCCGAGGATTTTCCTCCAGAAATTACCCTCAACCAGCTGTAGCCATCCCAAGTTCATATTGTAGAGGGGATCAAGCCCATAGGTGACCATCGGGGCCAGACATTGGATATACAGCTGTCGTGCCGCCCATATAGAGAAACCACTCCGTTCTCGCGTGAATTTGTATATGAGTGCTGTAAGTTGAGTTGCTTTTGTTCTGCGTAATTGAATACAAGTAAGATAATTTCCCTTGTGATCAAATTCAACACCTAGATATTTATAGCTGGGGGTATAGTTAATTTCAGTCACTCCTATCATCATACGGGGTCTGGCTACATTTCCAGCTGAGAACAATAATAGATTTGTTTTGCTGATGTTGATCTCAAGTTCGTTGGCCTCCGCATAATCCCATAGCTGTTTAGCAGATCTTAGGATCCCATTAAAGGTATGGTCAAGGATCACTAAATCATCTGCATATGCAAGCATGGGACAATGACTACGGCCAATCTTTGGTGGGCAGTTGTTGATTCCCTGTAAGCATTCTGGTGCATCAGATACGAATAAGTTGTACAGAGTGGGGGCTGTGACACAACCCTGCTTCACTCCTCTGGTCTGGGGGACGGGTTTAGTCACTGCCCCAGCGTTATCTAATCGAACCTGTACCGTATTATTTGTGTGTAGGAGTTCTAAATAATAAAGTAAGGTTTCAGGGCATCCCAATCTACTGAGTTTCTTCCATAGGAGAGAACGATTCACCGAATCAAAAGCAGCCCTAAAATCTATAAAGAGTGCATACAATGGTGGATTAGAATGTGTTAAGGCCTTAATTCTCAATGTATTCATTATGAATAGATTATGTGTGGTCGAGTATCCAGCCCTAAAGCCACATTGAAATTTATCCAAAATGCCCGCGCTCTCAACCCATTTTAGGAGTTCACTAAGTATAAGAGCAGCAAATACCTTGCCAGTGTAATCCAACATGGACAATAGCCTATAGTTTTCTGGTTCGGTTATATTGCCTTTTTTAAATACAGGTATAAGGATTGCTGTCTGCCAAGATGGTGGTATTTGGCCCTCACGTAGAATCTTCCCAAAAAGTATTTTAAGTAGGCAGGCCCAGAAAAGGGGATTTCGCTTCAGCACCGCATTGGAGAGTCCATTAGGCCCCGGGGCACGGGACGAATTTAACTCCTCAATTCGGCTTTGAAGCTCTTTAATAGTTACCACAAAAGGGTGAGCTTTAGGTTTCATATGCACCGGGTTGTTAGTAATATTACTAATCCCACCATTACGCTTTTCCAGATAAGCGATCCATTCAGTGTTACCTATAGGGTTGACCATATAAGTGGATTTCTGTCCTCTGACTTCACCTAGCATAGACCAGATCTTCCGAGTGTTTCTACTACACAGTGTGCTGACCATGTGCTGCCAATTTGCCAATTTACTTGACCTTTTGTGTGTTTTTAGCCACCAACGATAATCATTTTTCACTTTCCTCAGCTTAATGGCAGTTTCCATTCTAGTTAGAGGGCCATTTCTAATCCGTCGGATATCACTTCTAAGCTTTTGCTTTCTATCTCTAATGTCCCTATCATAAACAACCTCTTTCACGGAATTTCCCACCATCTTTCTCATTTTACAGGAGCCGTGTTTACCCGAGAAATCACTAATCCATTTCTCAATTTGCACTGGTGACATATGATAGAATTGCTTGATCAAATCAGGGCCCCATTCTTCCATAGCCATAGTGGCCTTTAATATATTTTTATCCGACCAGGAAATACGATTATGAGAGTGGTTGCTCAACAAGTGCCCCAGATTGACTTCCTCCCTTTTGTGGGCCGAAACTCCCATAGTTAGAATCAGGGGGTCATGGTCACTCCATTCACATTCTTTTACCACCATATCACAAACTATCAGGGCCACCTCCCAGCTAGTGAAGATGTAGTCAAGAGTACTTCCCGATCTACTGTTTCTCCAAGTATTCCTGCCAGGCCTGTCACTTTGTGTGCGCCCATTAATTATTTCGAGTTCCCAACAGCCAAAAAAACCAAGCCAACCCTCCCCCTCCTTATCCGTAGACGGGAGGTCCCATAAGCTATTCTTGGATAACAGAGGGTTGTTACCAGTGCCTCCACCATTGTTGATATGACAATTTAAATCCCCAGCAACAATAACAAGGAACTTCTCATTGTTTGATCTCCATTTAGCAAAAAGTTCATGCATGGTTTCTTGGATAAGTTCTCTTAGTCTTGCACCTGGGGGATTGTAAATATTGACTATTAGTATTCTTTCACTTAGTCCTTTTATATTGAGAGTCACTTCAACGGCACATATATAATCACAATTAACCGCTGGTATCTTTTTACTCAGGATCTTGTTAGTCACTCCAATAGATAGACCCCCGTAGGGGCGCCCCCGCTCTCCTTTTTTCGCCAGCGTGTGATATATCATATACCCGTCGATATCCATGGGAGATGTCCACCAAGTTTCTTGCAATAATATAATAGGGTAGTTGTTGATGAATGCCAGAGAGCCCTTATCCGAGAGAAGATGCTGATGTCCATGGGTGTTCCAGCTCAATAGTAAGCAATCTCATGGTTGCCGAAGCACCATCGGTAACGAATCTGCTATCCATTTCAGAGTACTCTGAATATCAGTTAATTGGACCTTCTCCTTAGGTGGTTGCGGGGGTCTGCCCATCTTATTCTCAGATGTCCCATAATCCTTGCTGGGCAAGCATGGATCTTCCTTATCTTTATTCGCATCAACTTCCACACCAATCTGCATTAGAGATTTCTTATGTGTTCGAATCAGCTGTGCCGATGCTAGCACACTACAATGAAGAGCAGTAACATTTGGATTGCGCACCTCCAGTGGTTCGACAACCAGGAAGTCTTCCGAGCGTATAACACGCAACTGTGGTATCATGTGTAGTTTAGCTAGTACTTCCGTCCTTGTCAGCCATACGTCTCTTTTTTTCTGGTGCAGATTTTTGATTATGCAGATTTTACTTGCACCGGTGTCTTCCACTTCCTCCGATTCCTCTCCCTCCACGGATACACAGACCTCTTCACCATCCGTTTTTTCAATTCGACCTGGTGTCGAGCATTTAGTCGATTCACCGATGATACTGATCGATAATTCAGAGTCCACGACTTCATGGGCCATGCTTTTAGCTTCATGCAATGGGTCTGGAATTATCCAGCCTGATAGAGATCCCATCCCCTTTCTTGCACGTTTCTTTGCCTTCCGACCCCTTCTCTTGCTTTTTTTTGATCGAGCAGCCGTGGGAATGGTAGCCGGTAGGGGGGAGGCGATTTCTACCACTGCGTTCTTTGCAGCATCTCGTTTCTGTTGTCTGCGTTGCTTTTTGGTTAAAGGTACTGCCGTATTAACCTCCTCGGTCTACTCCGGGTTTGTTATGTCCGGCTGATCCGTAAATATTGGAGCTTCATCCATTGCAGGGGGTATTAATGATGTTGGATCCATGCTCCCAGTCAGATTCGTTGTCCTCAATTGCATGATGGTGTTAGTGTGAATCCTCCCACACAACTGTAATAAAATTTTCAGCGCAAATTGGAGAGATGCCATGGAAGCCTGCAACTCTGCTATGGCTAAGCCATTGGAGTCTTTCGGCATCCCATTGCACAGCTCGCCTGTGTGGTCCAATTCTTCAGGATCCATGAAGAGACTGGGGGATGCAGACAGTCGTCCCATTGTTGGTTGTACTGATGGGATGGGTGTGGGCTGAATGGAAAGTATACCTGATAGATCAGAGATTGAGTTGCCTGTGCAGTTATCCGTGCATTTAGGACTGGGGATCTCTATGTCCTTTTGTTGCTCCTTATGCGCCGGATTCAGGATCTACGCTTCCACCACAATTGTGGGTCTTTCAACTGAGGTTACTGGTCTGCCTGAAGTTGCCATTGATTTTTGGATAGATAAGCAAAGCTCCAGTAATGAATTATTGTCGATGTCTTGATAATTGGTAGAGTCTAAAACGTCACTGCCATTATGAGTGGGCGAAAGAGTCTCCTTTTCTGGTGCGGCAATATCCGCCCCCGTATTAACTTTGGGCTTACCCTTCCCAAACATGGCAGGAATAGTACCTTTTTCAGGTATAACACTGTCCCCATTTACTGTTGCCTTATTTGCGATCTTAGGGGGTAGTTTCTCCACTTTTTCATTATTGCCTTTCCGTAGGTTGTACCTAGTGTTTCCTGCTTTTGTTTTAGTCATTCTCCTTACGGAGCACACCACCGCACGTCTTACTGGGGGGTATGCCGTAAATTGCGGTAGAACTGAGATTGTGCTATGCAGGTTATATATCGGTCACCGATATGTGTCGTAGCCCACTGTGACAGATTGAGCGATGATAGGGATCAAGGAGGTAGAATCGCCCTCCGCAGTCTCCCGGCCCAACTGCCGTCTGTGTGGGTGTATCAGGTTCCTTACTGCTCTTCCGGTGCCCCTTATGTAGATCCTGGAGGGGTTTAAGGTTCTCGTCCCCCGCCGTCCACAAGTGACCACAAAGGACCACTTGTCCTCCCACTTGTCCGCGCGCGCTCCGCGCTGGAAATGATGTTAAGTAGAGTTGGTAGCTGCTCACTGCTGCAAAGCTCCGCCTCCAAGTAGTGTTCAGGGAAAAAATACTCAGCGCACCACAAAGGACCACTTGTCCTCCCACTTCTCCGCCGAAATATTAATACGAGGGGTATTTTGTATCTCTGGCAGGTAAATGCATGCCAAAGGGGACTTTTTTAATGTTTCCCCCCATTTGTCACGTGGGTTAACAGAAAAATGCTTAAAGGTAGGACCATTTGCCTCCTTGATGTTTTTAATGATGTGCCAGAGTTTTAAAGAGCAAAGCGTTTCCACTTCGATAGGACACGAACCATCCTTTGAGAGGGCCGCAACAATACTTCTGGGTGGCAAACAAGAACCCTCCTTGTTCCTCCCCCAAGAGAAGGTGCAAAAAAAAAAAATTGTACTCCTGCTTAAAACTAAAAAGGATTCGAATTGCCGCCCTATCACACAGAAACATAAATGAATGGCCCAAACTGGGAAATAACGTGCGAAAGTCTTCCAAACAGTAAAATTCAAGTATATTGACCCCCCCCCCTCGTTTTCGCACATCACACATATTTTAGCGCCAGATTGGGGGACCAGTCATGTCGAACCTATGCATTCGGAACGTAAGCGAATATCAAGATTCTAGCATGAAAATGTAATACAAAAGAGACAAAAACCGGACCATGTAAAACTTATTTTGGCAATATCTGAGGCATAGGGGACATACAGTGTGTATCAGATGGGGCTGGAATGTGGCCGTGACACAAAGCGTGTTTCCGAAGTACAGACACATGTTTACATGTATATATAAAAAGAAAAATACACACAAAAAAAAATTCTTGCGGATTTTTGGATGGAGCGTATAAACAATTTCAAAGGCAAGGAGGCGCTCTGGATTAGCTGACTGTTGAAGGTGCCCATATTGCAATAAATGCAATCGGTTATTACGTACACACACAAAAATACAGTATTAGTCATCACCTAGTTGGGCATTGGCGCCCTTCTGCTGCTGTTGGCTGCTCTCTGCGAGTTATACTCATCTCATTACAGTTCGCCGGGCCACCACCAGCTGAGTTGTGTGTATGTGGAAGCACTGTAAGTGTGTCACAGACGAAGCCGCTTCCGCTTTCATTTCCCCTTCAATGCGCATTGCCCATTGGGGGTTGTAGTTCTTAGACGTCTGCATTTCTTCTTACATTGGGATTTACAAGTGACCCATTCATTAACGTACTGCAAGAAGACGGTGGCGAAATACTTTCCATAGGGAGGAGCCAAGCTCTTCTCTGCTTAACATGGCCTACGTCACAACGTCCTGGTGTGGCGCTCTCTGCCGTTTCCACTCAAGAAGCACAATCAGATTCTGTTAATAAAACCGCCACCTTTGAATTTCGATATTTCCCAATCATAAGGCAAGAACTTGCATTGACCAATGTCTGAAAAATACTTTTAAATTACCATATTAACGGAGGCTAGAATGGAAATCTAAGTTGTCTTTATTCAGTCATCCAAGCATGTTGCTTCTTTCTGTTTGGATAAAACACAAAGTTTAGTTTCGAATTCCTGGTTTCATTGTAGAACGAGCCCCAATATGTTCATTTCTGACACCTTTGTCCCTCCCCAAATCACCTGCAACCTATTCATTGAATTCCCACCGCTGACGCAACCTATTAATTGAATTCCCACCGCTGACATTTCAAAATGGCCGCTGTGCGTGCTCCCAAAAGGCAATGCTAAAGACCACCAATCCCACAATGCCCGTCTCCTGTCAGCCTGCTCCTGAAGGCGTGGTGACCCGGCTCGGCTGAAGCCGGGTTGTAGCTGCACCACAGAAAGCGGAGGGCTTCTTCCTGGAGGCCGGCTGCTACGCGCGTGCGTGTTGGAGTCGCAGACAAGTTGGGGAACCCGTGGGTGATAGAATGGTAAGTAATTACGCCCGTGGGACGTGGGGTACTCTGGGATGCAAGTGACAGCGATGCTCATGGTGTACGCTGGAGCTTCTCTAGGGGCCTGTACGTAAAGCAGTGGAAAAGGTGACTGTCACAGGGCGATAGTGACCGGTCTGGGACCCATGTAATCCATTGAGCTGGGAAGGTCAATGCGGGGGTGGGAGGGAGAGCGGCTGGTATTTTCAGAACTGATCATCGCTGTCTGCAACGTACCTTTTCCTTTTTAGGAATTTGGCAGGTTGGACTGGTGCGGGCGCCGCTTCTCCGGTAATGTAGTCTTTGCAAATCGGTCTCTATAAAGCCAACCCCATTTGAGAGGCAGTACGTGTTAGCAGATCATTACCATTGATAGACACAAAAGAAAAGACAAGTTGAGGGAAGTTGTCAGCCGCCCTTCCACTTGTGAACAGAATAGCTTGTTATGAACAGTCGCGTGCAATCATTCTCAGCAGATCCCGAGACAAGTGGTTCTCTCACAATGTCAATAAGTGCTGGTGGCCAAGAAGACGCACTTTGCGCTGGGTCGTGTGTTTTCATGCTGACTTCCTTGAATTCATATGGGCGCGATGACCAATCGCTTTTTCCAGCTGCTGGCTGGTCTGTTTCGTAATGTTTTAATGTTTACTTTCTGTTTTTAGAAAGCTTTCTGTTGCGGATGCAGTGTCCCGAATTGACTCCTATAGACCTTAGCCGTACTGGCCCCCGGTTGTTTACTTGCAAAACGTTTTTATTTTGTGTTGATTGAGTTGTTGTGTAGCTCAGCCACCAACCTTTACAGTGGCAGTAAAACGAAAGGGAAACATTTAGGGTATATCGTCAGAACAACCTATAAAGTCACAAGGGGACAATATCGAACATGTATGTAGCAAAACAAGAATACGAGGTGGCTGTCCGGTGTCAAGGCATACCTCATCTCGTATTTCACAAGAAGATATTGAGGCTCCTAGTCTAATATAGAGCAAACCAAGTGCACAGTAGCAGCCGGGCGTTTATAACCTCAGACGTAGTAACCTATTGGTTAAGACGACCTTTTTAATCGCAACCGAAGTCCTATTATCTAATGTGTGTCAAAGGGAGAGGAATGAAGGCGAGCAAGGGTAATCACGTCATAGGTGTATCAAGTAGTACTAGAGCCCGGCAGGAAACGTTTAAATGGAGCAGTTGCGTCCATTTCGAAGAGGAAGATTCTCGGCTCAGCGTGGCAGAGCCAAGAATGAAGGTAGAACCGCAGCTAGGTTCGGCAATATGGGAAAGCTGGGCAGTACTCGGATGACTAGTGACTAGTATGGAAGTGAGTTAGAGAGACGGTCATCCAAGACTTAATGTAAGCGTGGCCAAGGCAATGGTGGTGAATACGAATTCAGGGCCTCGGATCTGTGCAGACCAGCACAGTGATAGTGGCCAATTTTAAATGAGGGCGGCGGGGTCAATCATTCATTGATAGAGGGAGGTCTGTACAAGGAAAGGGTGGACCTAGGTGTCCTAGGCCGCTGAGACAGGCTGGCACACAAGATAGTCATGGGTTAGAAATGCTGAAAGGCAACGTACCAAGTGAGCGTATGCCTAAGGCTTGGGTGTAGAAGAGCCAACGCTCTAGCCTTATTCACTCGCGGCATAATAGCGAAGATGGCCATAAATTGGGGAAGGACAAAGGGCCCCAAGCAAAGGGTGGCTCCTACACTGGCGGCTCCAAGCTATGTCTGCCGGTGTCCGCAGGGGAAGCCAATGAAACCAGCAGTCAACAGACACCAACAAAAACTGTAAGTGTGGCATGGGTGGGGTTTAGAGCAATTACTCTACTCCAGAAAGGCCCAGCCATCCTACCTTACCTTTCCATAACGTAGACTGCAATAGACTTACACCATGCATACTTAGAGAGATTTGTAATCACCAGCCTAAATCTATTCATGACTGTGAGTATACATGTTGCCTTACATTACATACTAACATACTTGCCAAGGTTGACTAGTGCCACACCTAGAGCGTACTGCGAAGATTAACATGCTTCGAATCCAGATAGGACCATGAATGTTAGCATGTTCCCGACTTAGATGGGATTCTTAACTTTAGCCTGCATCCCATCTAGATAGAAACGTGAATGTCAGCATGTGCCACACTCGGATGGAATGCTTACCTTTAGCCAGCGTCACATCTAGATAGGATTATGAATGTTAGCATGTGCCAGACTTAGATGGAATTCTTAACTTTAGCCTTTGTCGCATCGAGATAGAAACGTGAATGTTAGCATGTGCCACACTTAGATGGAATTCTTAACTTTAACCTGCGTCGCATCTAGATAGAAACGTGAATGTTAGCATGTGCCACAGTTAAATGAAATCTTGATCACTAGCCTGCCTCACATCTAAATAGGATATTGAAGATTAGCAAGTGCCACACTCACATCGAATAGTGAATGATAGCAAGCATCACACCTAGACATAATTGCAAGGACAGCAATGCCAATTAACCAATCCACAAACAATTTCACCCTCTGCATACACCTCCTCAAAATCTAACCAAACGCAGCAATCCGCACAAACATCACTACACTGCAACAACAAAACAAACCACACATAGACTCGCACAACAGTACACAATGACTACCGACCGCAAAACACCCCAAGCCCAGCCAACGGACCCACCGGGCTGAGGCTGCCAACAGCACATCACTGCTATCTTGCACTTTTCCAGCTTATTCCCCCTAACTCACCCCCCTTCCATTTTTTCAGAGCCGCCAGAGCGCCAGTGGACCACTCCGGTGGTAAGTGCGCGGTACAAATATCCTTTAACATTAAGGAAAATATTGACTAACATACTCCAGGAAAAGGATAAGAAAGGATGTAGTGGGCGACGATGGGGACCAAGTGCAGCAAGATTTGTAATGTAGCAATAGGAGTCATTTCGATGGAAACCAGAGATCCATTTTTTTTTTTTACTGCTTTTATAATTTGAAAACTTGTAGGAAATCGCTCAATCAGAGCATATTGATAGTTTAGTATGTCTTGCATGACGGTATGACATTGTTTTTCACGAGGAGCTAATTCCTGTATATTTTAAAGGCTGCAGAATTGAAGCTGAGCTTTTTTTTTCTCAAAACATGTTTGAGGTGCATGTAATAATAATAATTTGTATTTTTATATAGCGCTACAAACCCTCAGGCATCTGAGCACTGCTTATTACCCACGGTGTATGGTGCTCATTTATCGACCTGGGAAGCATGAAAGGCTGAGTTTGGCTCTGCCGGGATTCGAACCTGTGTGGGCAGGCTCTGCACGGATGTCGGAGCAAGCGCTCTACTCGCTGTGCTATCTGACCGGCATGAGGCAGCCCATGGATTTTTATTGGTTGTTAGGATGCGGAGCTGTTTGAGCCAGAGATGGCAGAAAACCAGTTTTCCACAAAAAGGCGAGAGGGGGTGATGAAAGAAGCAAGAACTCAATCTTGTGATGACTGATGACTTCACTTTCGGCTTCATTTGCTAATCTTAGTGAGATAGTTTGCAACGTTTCTGTGGTCTTGGTCTCTGGTTACCTTGAGATGGAGACGGGTATCATCAGCATATCGGTATATGCTAACAAACAGGCTCTTGGTAATTTCTCACACGATCTCCATTTATATGTTTAAATGCCACTGGCAACAGGAATGCTGAATGCCTCCCAGTAATGAAGTGGGGAAGATTTGTTTTGTATCTTTATAAATTGGGCTACTTCTTGCTGAAGTGGCGTTCCAGCGCAAGACTTGGCCACTATTAACCAAGTGCTTCTTCGTTTTGTTGGGATGTATACTTACATAGGCAGGCCCAAAACAGTGGATAGGTTATGGTGGATGAGCAGGCGTGTTTTTCTTTGTCCCAACATGAGAAGATGTCAGCGACTTGCATGGTTGCTGCTACAATACTATAGCTAGGTCTAAAGCTCATAATGGCTTCACCCAGGAAATCGTTTTCAAGGGTGAACCTTCTGGGCTATTTGACAAAGTAGTTTTTTGCAGTTCTCTTGATGCAGTGCAGTCTTGTGAATGGGTTACCTGCCCTGTTTTGAGGCTCTTAAATGCTGTCCATCCCTAAAAGTATTTTTGATACCTTGTTAATCTTCATCCAGAAAAACAATTTCCATTAAAGTTCAGTGCAAATAAATATGCCTTACAATAAAAGCATTCCTGCCAATTGACACAAAACAAACTTTTCCTTCCCGTTTACTGGAATATAAAATAATTTTTTAAAATTAAAATGTCTCCTAATACTGCCCTTTCAACATAAAATTTTAAAGACCATGCATAGCGCTCCGACGAAGCACTTAATGGGGAAATACATTTTTTTTGGCAATGTCATATGTTCGGCTCGTGTAGCGGGGTTTCCAATAAAGTACTCTTAGGTCCCTGTATAACAGACAGAAAAATAAAAGTGGATTAATGTCTCTGCTTGATTTAGACAGCAACGGTCAAAATATATCCACGTCCTCTACTGTTCAAGGTCTCACTGAGGAATTCAAGTTTAGTAGATTAAAACGGGTTCTTGTAATAGTTAATGTTAACACATTGGGAATATGGCAAGTAAGATTGTAAGTCAATCTGAGTAGTAATATTGGCATGAAACGTATTGGCTGCATTTACAGTCTCACAATTCTTTGTGTTGACATTTGTTTAAGCAGTAAAATGACTAGTCTAAGTTGCATGCTACGGGGGAAAGTGAATCAGCAATGCAATAAAACAAATTCATTGAAATCATAGGCTACATTGACCATATCTCTTATTTTTATTCCCCCTTTTTATTTATTTTTTTAATTTATTTATTTTTTTAACATGGGCAGTCCAAGGTATGTCCATAACTTTCACTCTTTACGGCATCCTTCAAAATCGAAATGGGAGCTAGGTTAAATTGTCAAACAAAATTCAACCCTAATTTGTAATGGCAAGCCCAATTAGAGGGGGAATTTGGTGCACCCAATAGTCTCTTACACCATCTATTCCCCACTCGTTGAATCATATCCTCCTTGTTTGCTTCCTGTTGTGATCACGGACCAATGGCCTCCAGTTCTGGCATTTCCCAGAGAGTAGCAGCACCTCGACCACTCGGAGCATCTTCCATATAAAGGTGAAAGCGAACCAGTATTGAGTGGAGCCTGAATAGTTTTTTTGTGGTCCGGTGGGTCGGTGGACCCTTCCATGTGTGTCAAGATAAGCCAGCCTGGCCCGCTTGGTTGCACTGGTACTTATATTGGTTAAAAACATTATGGATTTCGGTGCCAAGTTTAATGGGGGATGCAGAGTAGAACTACTATGCTGGGTAAAGCTCAAAGTACGCCCTGCAATTCTAACCTGAGGATACCCAAACCTTACAGGAAAGCCAACGGCTACAAACGGCGCTCCCACCAGGCAATGGATCAGTTTAACTCTAAGGGGGCGGTGTCTAATGTGGACAAATCTGTGACTTGCTCACCCCCCTCCTGCTATCTTGGATAATGGCAAAAACACCACGTACTTCAAAGCAGGTATAAACCCTGTACAGAGGACGGTGGTTATTGAGAAAACCGAGTGTTGCCACGGAGTGGACACATACAGGCTATTTTGCCGACCAAGAACATCAGTTATAATTGAGGGACATTGACAACAATTATCTGTTAGAACTGTTATTCAGTGTTCAATGGGGGCAGTATGGTACCTCCTGTTGCAGGTATAACTAGTGAAATAAGTGAGGGAAGGCATCTGGCACCGGTCATTAACAGTTTGACATAATAGCCAAGGTGTTCCCGAGCTGCGGCTATCTGCTACTCCTAGCCATACAACTGCAGACCCCTTAGCGGGTAATAATGAAAATATTTTTAACATCAGCTCAAATACCACGGCCGCAACGGGGGTTGCAGTGAATAATGAAGTTCTTCACTTTGCCTTCAAAATGCTGCTAAAACTCTGTGGTCATATCCATGTGGAGGTGCTCAAACAGGTGGTAGCGATGGGTGTTTTAAGTACTTTGTGTAGGGAAAATAACCAGCAGTCTAATGTACAGGAAGTCTGCAGCGGGTGATCAAAAGATCAACCACTGAACTCTACTATCATAAATGAGGCACCCATAACTCGAAAGGAAAGAAGAAAGAATTATGAGGAAAGAAACGCCAGAAATGGTCAACTGGAACTCACTAGTTGGCTATTTAGGGACAACCCCCCCCCTAATATGGCAAACTGTGGGAAAATTGAGCCTAAAGCTGGCAATTGGTCAGAGTGTGGGAGTGAGGAGGGGGACACCACAGTCCGACAGTCCCTAAGGTCACTCCTGCTCATGCAAAAACAGTTGATACTCCTAAATCTTCTGTAAGTGAGGAGTCTGTTCCTTCTGGCAGTGCCCGGAAGGTACACTTTTTATTTGTATTATTATTTTTTTTAGATAGTTTCGCGATTGTTGTGACATTGAAAGTACAGCAAATGCATTAAATCACTCATCACTGCACTTTGGGTTTTGAATTCATATGATTTTGATTTTGTTGAACCTTTGGTCAAAGAATGTGGTAACCTGACCAAGATTCATTGTCTGCCATCAACGGCATCTTTGCTACATGCTCGGGGGAGGGGGGGCTTGAGGGGGATTCTTTTGCACACTTGGGTAACAACCTGGATAGGGAACCTGAGCCAAGGTTGTCAATAGAATGCTGCAGTTGCTGTAAGGGGCCGTCAAATGAGGTGGCTAGCGTGGTACCCACCAGACTAAAGGGAAGGAAGGTAGTTAACAGTTACGATAATGTGAAGGGCTGGAATTGGCGAAGAGTTTAATACCAGGTGTGGAGTCACTTGAGGGTAGAACTTATAAAGTGGCTTCTTGGAATACCAGGGGCCACTCCCATTTTGTTGGAAAAGGTAATTCTCTGAATTGGTTGCTTGAACAACACATATTCATGCTAACCATCTGGATGGTTTTTCGATCTGCCAGAAATATGCAAAAAAAGGCTCTCGAGGTCGCCCGTCATTGGGGCTGATGATTGATGTCAGGCATGATCTTAGTTCTGCTTTGGTTACCCTGATCGATGCCTCCGGTGACATTTTGGCAGTGGAGGTTATGGTTGCGGCCAGTGGTGGGACGAAACGGTTGCTCGTGCTGAATGTTTATGATCCTCCTGGTGGATCAAAAACTGAAGACATATTCGACTATGTTGCTCTATCACATTGTGGGGATGTTCTGCTGAAAGTGATAAGTTACTATTAGGTGATTTCAACACACAATGTGGCGAGACGACATTGCCAGCATCACACCCGTATACATTGTTTAATAATAGTCTGATTTTGAAAGATGCTAACATCAGGGGCCGGCAATTGGTTAGATTCTTACATGAATGGGAGCTCATCATTCTAAACGGGAGGACCAGGAGTGACAGCCCAGGTAAGCCTCCGTGGCAGGTGGGGAACAAACAGTCTGTGTGGGGAATAATCGGTTGTTAGAGCGGGTTCGTGACTTGTATGTATGCACCAACAATGCTAGTGACCACGCCCAATTGAGTGTTCACTTGAAATGGGAGGGGACGAGTAAGGATTATGGTGTTGGTGGTGGCATCGAAGTATATCGCCTATGTTGGTGCCCGAGGAAAATTATGAAGGCCAGTTAAGAACTTGGGCACATATTAACTGCTACTCCGGACACATTGTTTCAGTACTTTGGGGACGAAATTGAAGTATGGCTCAGCACAGCCACCCATTGGGTAGTCCAAATCCACAGTATGACACCAGTAGCTGTAGAAAATAAGAGGGTTGGTTTGTTTGATCCCAAAATACAGGCGGCGAAACGAGTACTCTGCTGCAAGATCTGAAACACCAAGAAGTATGCAGAGCTCCAGGGTTGTGACCCCATGGAGATGATAAAGGCCAGGAATGGGTATCTAAACTAGGTAAAGAGACAGAAGGCTGTGGGTTTGACTATCCGTGGCAGAAATTGATACATGCAGTACAAAAGTCAGTGCCCACTAACTATGTGGAAAGTGCTTACTTTGGCACGGGGCCTGGGCGACACTAACATGCTGAACCCTATCACAGAGTCCCGCTAGAAAGGTTACATTGAGCAAAACATGTTTAAAATTACTAATGCACCAGCGATGGGAACTACACGAGTTCCAGGCTTGGCCTATGCAGTTCAGTGCAGAGGGTTTGTGTTTAAGAATAAACAAGATAAAAAGATACTAGAGCCCCTGGCCCTAATGGTTTGTCTGCAGCAGTGTTGAAATGAGACTTGAGTGGATGGGCGAAGCTATTGAGAGTGTTATTCACTAAGGTCTGTGAAACTCGTACGATTCCTGAGTCTTGGAAGTCAGCAATATTGATCCTTGTTTATAAAGCAGGGTACCGGTTAGCACCAGAAAACGACTGATTGTTATGACTTCTGGATGTTTCTGGTAAGGTGTTTGCATCCTGCGTGCTGGATCTTCTCCAAGCATGGGCTGCTGATCATTGTATGGTGCACCCATTCTAGACCGGTTTCTGCCCAGGGTTTAATACATCTCACAACATCAGAATACTGATACCCTGATTAGTCGGTGTCAAATGTATGGGAAACCCTGCGCTGTATATTACATTTGTTGATTTCCGTGCAACATTTCGTCATGGTCAACCGAAATTTGTTATGCACTAAGTCGAAGGGACTGGGGTGCCCCCAGTGGTTGCTCAAAATCTTGATGGCCCTTCATTCTCAAACTTTGGCGAGAATAAGAATGGGTTCAAACGGGATGCTATCTGGCCCTATTTATATAAACAAAGTGTGCGGCAGGGGTGTACGTTGGCCCCTTTGCTTTTCATCCTGTTTATTGCGGATCTGTTAGAGCAGTTAGCAAGTAAAGCCATGTGTCCCCCCCCCCCCCCAAAGTAGGTTCTATGCTAGTCACTGCAATGTTGTACGCAGACGATCTGTTAGTTGCCGACCAGACTTTTTTGGGTATGAAGGAGCAGTTGAATGAGTTAGGCAGGTATGCGGAGGCTAATGAGCTATCAATTACTCTGGGAAAGACTAAGGTTTTGTTCTCATCAAAAAAAGCGGCTTGAAATAGCCAATTGTTCTAAATATGAGTTTATATTGATTTTAAGAGCAGGAAAGCTAAGCAGTTAACCTCATTGGTACGTACATTTGTGGGACAATATGTGGGTTACTCACTGGGTGGGATGCTAGTGCTATACAAACGGTGGTTTTGTCCCACGATTTTATACGGTGTTGATGCACTTGCATGTAGGGATTTAAGCCGGTTTAACAGAATGGAGGGACTCTATTGGCGTAGCATTCTGGGTCTGCCTCAATCTACTCCCATGGAATAGCTGCGCTTAGAAATGGGACTCATTTCACTGAAGGTTATGGCCCTGAACGTTTTTTTAAATTAAATCTGGATCTGCCCCGCAATGCTCATTGCGAGCCCTGACGGGGAGAACCTATTGAAAAGAATTGTATGTAAAGAGAGGTCCCTTCACAAAACTGAATGGTGCATTTTTGGCGATCCTGCACTGGTGTCCTGACAAAGGGTTTTGATGTGGTGAAGGGTGCTTTCTCGAGAAGAGTGGAAAGATGGGATTGGGAATGTAATTGCAATCACTTGGCCACTCTACGTAGCTATGCCCGCGTGGCTACAGTAACCTATGCTTGAGGCCTCACCCGTACGTTTTGATGTGCCCTGATCCAGAGGTGCGTAGGTTGTGCCTTCTAATGCTCACAAACCAATTGCCTTTGCATGCTGAGCACGGGGCCAGACTGAAATTGACTAGTGAGTTAAGTTACTGGAGAGTATGCCAGCTACCGGAAAAGGGACGGTGAGACACATGTGAACTGAATGCCCAATATTGAGCTCGCTGTATATGGTAACTTTGGGTAAGCTGGTTCATGATCTTGATTCTATCAAATCACCAAACTACTGCCTAAACACACATTCAGCAACTAGACCAGTACATTGCACTTCACCGTATTTGGCTATAAATTAATTAAAAAAAAAAGTTTTATGGATGTCAGTACTTTGAACATCCGTAAGTGAGTAGTTTTTATCAAGTACTGTTCGGTACGACATAATGTGTTTAAGATGATATGGTTCTTTTAGCGTGGTTGTTGTATGTGAAATGTATTTTTATTTTTTTTTTTATTTTTTGTATATAATCTATATTAGATTTTTACAAAAGGAGTTCTCGTATCCCTGACATAGGAAATGTTAAAGTGTTGAAAGTTACGTACTAATAGAAGTTTTAGAAGATTGTTAGTGTTAGTGTTTACACCATCCAAAATTTATCAAGATTAATTGGCTTTTCTCGTTAGATGTCAGAAATGTCAGAGATGGCTAATCTTTTCCATAATGATGTTCAGTAGTTTTGTCGTCGGGATTAGCCATCTAGTTTGGGCTCCTGTAATTAGGCGGTTCCACCACATATCTTCATCGTTGATATAAGAGTTTGTAAACAAGGGACCAAAACAAAAAAAACGTCCCTTTCCTGTGCGATCGCAGGGCAAACCATCAGGAGATGTTTTATGGATTCTGTAATTTCAGAATTTTTACAGAGACGACATGATTTCTCATTAGTAGCAGCTCGGATAGCTAGAATTTCTTTTGTAGGAAACAAATTAAGACGAGCTTTCAGTAGAGTTTTCATTGACAGCTTACTGGGATATTTTTTACAGTATTCCATAGGCTCTTTAAGTTTGTTAAAGATGGGTGGTAGATGGGTTAGCAGCTTGTTTGATGTTGCTTTTTCATTCGTATTTGTCCAATCTAACCACTCCATTTTTGATTTTATTCTTAACGGATTCTCGATTAGTTCATCTTCTGAGCAGGCTATCGCCTGCAGGGATTGTTGCTGAGTTTCAACCCAGTTTTTAAGTAGCTTGTTGTTTCCCTTGCTGATTTCTTCGTTGATCATACGGTATATTTGAAGGCTCTCTGGGTGTATTATTTTTCTGAATAACTGAATCCTACTTTGTGCCACCACTGCAGCTATAGAGAGCAGACCTAGTTCGCGTCTTATTGCTGCAGAAGATGTAGATTTAGGAAGTCCAAGTGCTGTTCGCCAGATATGGCCTTCTAGTTTGGTCCAGAGGGTCGACGGGATAGTTGGTGTTGCGTCCATACCGTATGTTAGAGACGGGATTACTTTAGCTTTATAGAAATGGATAGCAGGTAGGAGGCTGAATTTGCCATATTTTCTATGAACTGCCCGAAGCTGAGATGTTAGATGTTTCGCCTTTGTCCATAGAGTTTGTTGCATTGTGTTAGCGTTCTTAGAACTGTCAATTTCAACTCCCAAGTATTTGAATGTTGTTACAACTTCAATTTTTGTCTGGTGAAGGAACCACTGGAGATTTTCTTTCTTTTTTTTAGTCCCCTGTTTTTGGAAGATCAGGATTTTAGTTTTTGATTTGTTTATCTCCAGGTTATTATCCTTTGTGTATTGGGCAAGGTTGTCGAGTTGTCGCTGGAGTCCAACCTGCGTGTGGTCCAAACAGTGACTAGCGTAGAACCTACTTTGGGGGGGGGGGGGACACATGGCTTTACTTGCTAACTGCTCTAACAGATCCGCAATAAACAGGATGAAAAGCAAAGGGGCCAACGTACACCCCTGCCGCACACTTTGTTTATATAAATAGGGCCAGATAGCATCCCGTTTGAACCCATTCTTATTCTCGCCAAAGTTTGAGAATGAAGGGCCATCAAGATTTTGAGCAACCACTGGGGGCACCCCAGTCCCTTCGACTTAGTGCATAACAAATTTCGGTTGACCATGACGAAATGTTGCACGGAAATCAACAACATGTGAAATGTATTGAATGGATTGCATATTGATGTATGATTGTATGTATTTAATTATTTGTAAAGTTTGAATTCAAACTGTTATGGCATTAAATAAAATATCCTCCTAGCAGATTCCCTAGATACACCCAATGCTTTCGATTGAGCTTGACCCATTTAAACCTCCATTTTAAAAGGTTGACCTGTACATTTCAGTGCAAAATTAAAAATGCTTCAATGTTTTCCTGCTTTCTGCATGCCTGTTTCATAAAATGATGGATATCACTTAATGTGGGCAAAAATCTGTTTTGCTTTTTCTCAGTCACGTATAGGGACCTCAAACTTACGTCCCCTAGACCCTAACACAACTAATTATTGGACTCTGGTAGGCAAGGAATCGCACTTAAACCACTAGTTATAATATAAAATGGCTCTTTATAGGCCCTTTATTCACTCTTTACACATACACACGTAACATATAAACAGTTATACATAAACATAGAAAAAGAGCATCGCAGTTAATATGGTTGCAGAAGACACCTTTATCTCGGCCACCACAACACTGCTTATTCCCAGACAAGGTAGGCAGAGAGATCACTGGTACTAACTGGGTCTGGAGCGGAGCATCCCCCCTCTCAGCGAGACTGCATCACTCGGGTCCAATTATATCTGTTCTCCCAAGAGGACCATCTCTTCTCTTTATGGGGGAATCCCCGCCCCTCATTGGTTACCAGACTGCCCTTGGCCGAAGAGCAGACAATAAGCATGAGGAGCAAAGAGTGGAAAATTCCAGCTAGAAGTGGAAAAACCCAGCTTCTCTCCCTCACCTTCGTTCACAATACCCCTCATCACTGCACCTGCAGAGCGCTCTGACTCCCTTTCTGGATCGTCCTTTAGCGGACAATAAAACTATACTCCACAGTTAGTCCATCTGACATTATTATGTGACCTTGCCTTCGCTGCAAAATGCACGTTTACTTACTGAGCCCACGAAAATGTAGGCTTTCATTGTGGCAATGGATTGTCCAAAACGGCAGTGCAACAGCGGCATGTGTTGTTTTTATTTTTTAAGCTCCATTTTCACACACGCACTACAAAAGCGAATCCCAAGATATCTAATTTCTTAATCACCTGTAATGAGCCTTTTTTGGCAGAGATCAATTTTTTATTAAACCCGTCTGAAAAATCATCACTGCTGACTTTGTGGCATTAACATTTAGACCCCTGGGTTTTATACATAGAACATAAGCATTAAAGAGTTTCTGGAGTGAGCCTAGGGTTCTAGCCAGCAATACACTTTCATCAGCATATGACAAAATTGGAATCTGGACTTCATTGTGTAGGACCATTTAGTATTTTTATATCCGAGTCTCACATAGGCATAACCCACAGTTCTCACATCCCCATTTATACAGTCCCACCCCAAAATTCTGGGCAGGGAAACAGTGTGGTATTCAGAAATCAAAATGTTTTTTCAGCTTCAATTATGTTCGTCTCCAGCATTGAACTACAATTATAGATTTTTCCAAAATCAATAATAAATAAAAACGAAATGTTGTGTTTATATAAATCTCACAATTTTCAGTCCATACAAACAAGCATTCATTCTAATCAAATATATATTGGATTCCAAAATATACTAGACATTCTAAACATTGCTTTTGGATCTGTGTTGACATCAAATACTTCAGTGACAGTGTTTCAACATCAGGCAAGTGTGTTAAAAAAAATCAATTTACAAGTGTTAGGACAGTTTTTCTGAAGTCCAGTTAAGGGCCTAGTAAAACCATTCAACTGAGGCAGTACAAGACTCCACTCTTAGTATAAGACTGTACCACCTGAGTACATGGTAGCGTAGGCAGAGCAGCCAGGCTTATCTTAGGAGGGAGAGAGGGCAGTAGATAAAGTACAAGTGAAAATTGTAATACAAATGATCCAAAGAAACACTGAAACACTATGTATTATAAAAATAAAGGATTTATTTAAATACAAGTAGGCCCAGATAAATCTAGGGGTTAAGTAAATACTGAAACATTATATGAAATCACAATATAAAACACACTATACTTGAAAGTACACAGACCCAAGTATAGACCTTATTTGGAACACCTAACAGTAGTTCTAGGGGAGTCAAAACCTTGTTATACACATTTAGTATAGGCCAAGCCTATTCCTTGGGAGTAAAAGACCAATGGTTACTTTTTAGATTACTTGTGGTAATACAAGGACAGTAGGCCCTTCCAGTTGTACAGTGACTCTTGGAACAAATCACATAAACAGTCAACTGGACAATATACTTTTGATGAATAGTGAAACACTTATTCTAGGTGCAGTAAAAACCTATAACTATAACACACAGTTATACCAGGTCAGTAGAACCTATGGATGTAATGTATAATTACAGATGCTTTGGAAACCAGGGAACCCCAGATTGAGGTAAGCAATAACTCTTGTAACTTGTTTTGGATGGCACACAGCTAACACAAGGTAAGTAAAACCCACTTACTTTAACTTCACAATGAAGGGGAAAGTAAAACCCAATGTCACACTTTACAGAATAGATATTCTAGGTAGGCAACAACCTATTGTAGACTTATTAAAGACAGGCTAGCAGCAAGTCAGGGGAAGCAAGACCCAGTTGGGGGACACTCATACAGTTACCCTAGCAGGACTAACCTGGTGATACCAACACATTACTTTTGTAAAGAGGCACAACCTAATCACAGGAAAGTAAAATACCTTCACATCTACTTTCTTTTACACTGGCAAAACAGTGGCTAAGGAAGGAAAGATGTTAACCATACTTTTAAGAATAGTGCATCACACATCCAAGATCAGTAAGAACTTTTGTAACTGTTCACTCTTAGAATTACAGTTACCAACCAACTCTTTACAAGTAAGTAAAAACACTTGATTTCTTTTCTAGGCAGAAGTCCCAATCCCTTCAAAGTCTTTCCCTTAGAGCATGAGTGTTCTCAGTGGCAGAAGGGGGTCACTAGGACTAGTGACCAACAGGCAGTGTTAGAATAAGTTCTTTAGTAGCAAAAGTCAGGGTTTCCTTAGGAAAACTGGCAACCAAGTGAGTACTTTACTTCTAGGGTTAGAAGAGGGTCCAGGGGCTTCACAGAAGATACCCCAGCAGGATTCTAGCAGTGGGACTGGGTGTACTGGACGAGGGGCCTCCCAATCACAGAAAACACCCCAGGACTACACAGAAATCCCAACAGGCTTAAGGTAAGTATATACCCAAGCCAACACAGTACCTCAGCAATGAAGAAGAGATTGCAGCAGGAGAACTTCAGGGACTGCAGCCAAATACCCGGTCACTGGATTCCTTGTCCTGGAGACTGAACACAAGACCTCAGAAGGGACTTTGCAGCAGGGATCGATGAAGAAGGCTCTAGGCAAGATTTCTCTCACGGCTGAATGCGGTTCTGCGGGTTTGGCGCCTTTTCAAGGAGCACAGAAGAAGACAGAAAATCGCGGTTGAATTCTCGTCGTTTAAAAGGTCCAGCACTCTTGTGAGGGGACTTTTTGGACTCGATTCGTGTCTCTGGAGATAGACCAAGATGCCCACGAAGTTTCAGCGAGATTCGGAATTCGGAAGACCGTGCACCGCACAGTGGCAGGAGGTCCCAGGCTATTGGGGTATTGCAAGAACGCAAGGTCGCAGGAACCCGTGGGATGGCTCAAAATGCAGGTCGTCTTGAGTCTAGTGGGTCTCACCAGGCTCTGGGTTCGGGTCGTCGTTTTCGGAGACCCCAGGTCGATCGGAAGGAAGGGCTGCAGCAGGCTCCGGTTACAAAGCAGGCTCTCCGGCCGCTGGAAATCATTGCCGCCGCTTTTCCTTCGTCATCCTCTTCGGTTTTCGGTTCCAGTGGTCGACATCCTTCAGTTTCCAGGTTTCTAGTATTTATCAGGAACTGCAACACAACCTCTGCATTCTCTCCCTGCATTTTACAAGAAAGGGGCGTTTGGCTGTCCAATCAGGACAGCCAACCCCCCACTGGGATTTGGCCCAGTTGGAGGAAGACCTAAGACAAAGGAGGGGGAAGTTGGGGACCCCTCCCCCACTTCCTGTGCTTACAGACTGACTGGAGCCTGGGCGGGGTGTCCAGGGGACTCCCGCCGAAGACAAAACTCAAACAAAGGATTTTCCCGCCCTGGATGTCAGGGGAAGGAACAAGAAACACTAAAATGGCAGAAAAAGAAGACGGGGGCCATTTTGGTAAAAATGAGCACCCTTAGGTGCCTTTACTGCAGCTGTGATTACAGCACGCGGTAAAGGTGCACCAAATTAGTAAAAGGTATCACTGCCACCAGCCATTAAAGGTAAGCCTGTCACTGTAACAGAATTGTTACAATGTATCCCCTTTCACATTTAAACTGTATCTCCCCAGCACTCCACATAAGGTGGGGTGTGCTGGTTTCACAGAAGTAAATGTAAAAGGGATCCAAAGATCCTTTCTACCCTTGGGAACTGTAGTTCACTCAAGGTTCGCACAAGAGAGTTAAACGGGGAGCCCCTAGGGCAACCCAGCAACAACAGGCACTTATTGCCAATAAGTTGTTAGACATGATAACTTTAAAAAGACACTATGGAGAGTCTTAAAAATGACACCCATAAAAAGAGTTAAAGACAGGTGAGTGTGGAAAAAGGTTCCCACTCACTGAGGTATTAATGGAAAATATCTCACTAGAAAAGCAAAAAGTTCTGGAGTTGAACCAGGCAAGGAAGATTTACCAGCCCTGTGGAAATCTTACCTAACAACAAGCAACCCACTCCCCTGGGCAGGTGTGTAGTATTGAATGTATTGGCTATGTACGTGTCATTCAATGTAGACAATAGTCAAATTAATTTGGCACCTGCAGGTGTAAATTTGAAAATGCTCTCAAGAATGTGTTTACCCTGTTCTGAACGCACATACTGTTATCAAAATTAGTGATTGTAACCTTCTCTAAATATTCATGTGTGACTTTCACAAAACAGGAGTATGTTACCTGCTGTCTATTTCTGTGTGTGGCTTTGACTACAGATATGTGTATGTCTTTAAATTCACGTGTGTATGTGTGCAGATTTCAATCTATTTGCGTGTGCAACTGCCAATCTATGAACGAAAGCACAGTTTTAGTGTGTCTGCGTGTAGTTTTCAGCGTGTTTTTGGGGTGGAGCTTGTAACCTTCTCCGGTAACATGTAAAATGCCAGAACCCCCCCCCCACCCATACTTAACACTTTGCACAATACTGATCAACTTCATTCCACACACACTCGTTTTTGTTACGCAAATAAACCTTAATCTAGGACTATGGCCTCCTCCGGCTGCATTCATGTTTATCGCCCTAGGCTGGAGAATTTTGCAAAAACATTAGGACGGCTTAAGCTATGAATAATATTTTAGATGGTACTTAATTTTACAAAGGCAACTCCATTTTAAAGTGGCACGAAAAAGCATTTAACATTTTGTTTCTCCATCCAAAGTAGATTGGGCGGTAAAAAAGTAACCTACTTGGTGTCCTATGTAACTGGGATGACACGGGGCATGTTCAATTTCAACACCTGTGTTTCTGTTCTCGTATTGAATTCCCTGCCCTAGACTTCCTCTGGGCAGTCTATATGGACAGTTTGGGGGTTGATTTTCATTTCAATTCCCTTTTTGAATGTGGCTTCTGATTTTGGAGAGTTGGCTGGGCATCCATGTGTCTTGGAGTCATTCCCTCAGCAAACCCTCTCGTCGGGTGACTGTCAGGAAACCAAATCCCAAGCATAGACTGTTTATCCTTCTTTCAATTGCCTTGTCTCCAATCTGGGGCCAGTTCTCCGTATCAGCTATGCCCTCCCATCTCCAGTTTGTTCCTCAATGTTCATCTCCCTGTATTGAAATCTCCTGTATGCATGCAATGATTTATCTGTGTAACTCCTTTCCTGCCTTGTGACAAGGGAGTAGTTTTCCCCAGTCCCATGACAAGGTGGGAGCAGGAACTCCTATTGTTAAAACAGCGTTTTTCTGACCTAGCATTCAGTGTGAACTTGCAAGATTAATAATACATTTGGTGAAATTATATTTTTGCCATATTTTGCCTATTCAAAATGTGGCTGCGTGTGTATATAATATATTTATATCGTATAATTTGCTAGATAATACTCCTATCTACAAAATATTGTTTGTCTGAGCTTGCATTGCGACAGTGATTATTTTAATGTTTTTAAACATTTCATTTAAGATTTCCCTTGCTGACTTTTTCCTTCAGGTGTCGGTAGCGGTCCATCCCCTAGATGCTCCTTTTTTCACCCTGTCGATGTATTCAGAGAAGAATGTCTTTTTGCTGTATAAAGTTCAGTGACCATTCTCGTGAATTCTTGCTAATGCAGTTTTATTGCAGGCCTAAACTTTGATAAATTATAACATGCCCTTTGAAGTACACAGGCCCAGATCAGCCATCTGTTTTTCCCAAGCTTGCATTTATAGCCAGCTTTTACTTGACCAACAGGCTTTGTATGTGCTGCTCTTGTCGAAATTAAAATGCAAGGATTCAGTGCTTGGGGGCCTAGGAAATCGCATATGGCTGTAATAGGCTTTATATTTGACCTTATTTAGGAATTAAAATACATAGTAAAGATGTCCTTGAATATTACTATAAATACATTTTCTTGACACATAGTATTCAAATTATAAGGACATGTTTAAGAAATGCAGTTCTCACTAGCTTCAGATTTGCGAGAATACGTGTTTTGGGATCCAAATTGGGTTCTTATTCTAATAACGTATTGCCGGTGCTTGCGGCCTTGTGTTGGTATTTTCTCATAAAGAAAGTTTAAATACGGTCCATTGCCGTAATGTCCTCAGCATCAGCAAGTCAATGAACGAAGAAACGTTTTGTATTGTGATGCAATTATTGGAAGACGCACAAAACCTTGGAAATGCACTGCCTTTGGATGTGCACAGTTCTGTTCTTGGCCTTGTTTTCAGAGTTATCCTTTTTTGGCATAACAGTGAGCTAGAGCAGTGTGTGGCATTAAGATTTAAATAGCAGGAGCTAAAACCACCTCATGGGTGTTCGGCATCACTCAGCAGACACGAGCTACGCTGAGGAACCAGAAGAGAGTATACAGCACATCGCAAATCACACCATAGGCACACTCAATTCCCATAATTTCATCTATTATGTTTAGATGTGTCCTAATTCTTCTTTATTATCGTTCTCAAATACTCAGTTAAAGTCACATATGTAAGTTTGTAAGGCGCCAAATGTAGCACCTGGAACTGTTTGTTTCAAGATAACCAGGCTCTTGTGGACTATAAGCAGGCGCTGAATAGCTCCCAGCAATTCCGAACACTGAAGAGGCACAATTTCTAACAAATGACTATCATTGGTGACTGGTGCCGCTCTTGCTCATTTAGGAAGGTATTTTTCAATTCACTTTATTTTAGGCCATCCTCCATTGCTGTAGTTATCTTTACAAATGCAACCAAAGTTTATTTCTCGTACAAAAGTTTGTGCAAAGAACTATTGAACATAAACGCAATGGCTGCGCATGATTAAATAATATCAATGACAAATAAAGTGATTGATATGATAGGAAAAGTATTAAAGTACTTGTGAAAATATAACCAATGCAACAGAGGTCTAACTTAATAAGGCCTAGAATATGCTGTTAACATGTGGAAGTTCAAAATAGTATTAATCTGTGATAGTCTTACTTTGGCAAAATATTTGTAATCTGACATTCACTCTTGGAATGCTCTATTATCTGGCACCCTTGAAGTGTAGTGTATAACAAGGTTTGTGTTGTATATGTAAAACATAGTCCATGCATTTCGATGTGTATTGTGTTTTTGTAGGTAGTTGAGATGTTGATAACTCTCCAGATGTTTTCCTAAATAAGCTCAGAGTATCCAGTGTATCCCTTTTTAGTAAGTCTTTGCACCTTGGGCTTCTTGGGATGCTCCCACATTGGTTTCCATTCACTATTTTCAGGCTGTTGGGAAATTATTGAGCCAGTAAGGAGTTTGATATTTAGCCAATATGGGCTCTGATTTGTAAAGGCTGTTCTTGCAAGGCGGTGTGAGGCGTCAGAAATGTGGGGCGGACGACTTTGTAAAGAGTTTTCCAAATGTGCCTTTTTATTAAATCCAAAAGGTTGGGCAAACGCCTCATTGTCCCTTCGCTAAAAAGGATTTCCCTTCCTAAAGTAACTAAGAGAAACCCTCTAATAAAGGACAGCTGTCCCTCACTCTTAAACATTAGACAAAGTAATAAGGAAATACAAAGCAATTCAATATAACGGAACAATTTTGTTATTGAACCGGCAATATGTTTGAATACCCCCTTCCTCAGATTCTACCACTGTCCTTGTTCAACAGTTCAAAAGAAAATCCTGGTTGGTAACAAAGTTCTTTCGCAGTCCTTTGTAACTTCCACTCATCAATCGAAAGTTCCAAAACTTCGAAATAAAATGTTGTTTCTCTCCTTCACACGCAAACGTATCTTAGGATAATCTTCTCCACAAGGCAACACAACTTGTCTTTTGTCAGGGTGATTTTTTTTTTTTACCACAGTTAAATGTCTTCAAGAAATATACAAGTTTCTTTGTCGGGATGATTTTTGCCACAACTGAATGCTTTCAAGAAATGTAATTTCTGTACAGCAGAATTATACAATTCTTCCTTCAGCATCATAAATGACCATTCCAAGTACAAGTGCACCTCAAGATAATCTTTTCCCCAAGGTAACACAAATTGTGTTTGTCAGGATGATTGTTGCCAACGCTGAATGCCTTCAAGAAATGTAACTCTTCCACAACAGCTTGATAAACACATTGTTTATAAGGACCACAGTTCAGCACTGCTACCTGGTCTCTTCCCATGCCAGGCCTACTGTTTCAAAGGTTCGCCATCCAGGTGTAATTGCCTGCCCAAATAGCTCTTTTTAAACAGCATGTGCTTCAGTGGTAACAACAACTTGAATAACTTTGCAACAACTTCACAATGCTCTTCAGTTAGCAGCATGGAACTTTCATCAACATTTTAGCAAAACAAGGTTTACTGTTATGCTCTTGAAAATTTTTCTGCAAATAATGCTCCCCTCCCTCTGAATAATCTCTTTCACAAGGGCAGCCTCTTTGACTCTTTGTTTCCCCATTGCACCCAAAACCAGATATTGGCACCAATATAGTTTGTTTAGTTTCCTTTTTTGTCATTGGCAATGTGTGTTTATATTGGCTGTTATACAGTTCAGCATGCATGGATGAATAACTTCACAATCCTGGGTTCTTCTATTACTCCCCTTTGGTCTTTGACAATATCTGTTGAACTTATTGCTCCAGGTTTAAGCTCTCCTGGCTTCGGTAATAGTTGTAACCTTAGTTTTTAATAATGCTGCCTTCCCGGGTTGGTGGACTTGCCATACACTCGCATGTCCAATTTTACAGTCACTTGGTTTCTTAATAGGCCACTTTTGCTGCTTGGTTATATTTCGGGATTCAAAATTAACTTTATTGCATCTTTCACTCACACCGTGGGTAAAGTTGTCTGCTTGTAACACGCAATTGGCATCAGAGAGTCCTGGTGTCACTTCCCATTGTGAACTCCCCAGTCGGTTTGCACGCCTCTGATCCTCTCTGCGGTTGCAGATCTTCTGCTCCTGTGGCTTCCAGCGACTCGGCGAACACTGTTCCACCTTCCCCTGTGCCACTTATTGTTGGAGCCCTCGTCACTCCTGAGAGTTCCTGGTGCATGGCAGCCACCAGTGACCTCTCCAAAAGGAAAACTACCCTCGATGCTTTTGCCTTCGCTGCAATGTCTGTGCAGAGCGAGCCTTCCCAGGGACATGATTCCCTCAACATGCTTCCCGCTGCACCACCTCTGCACCTGGGTCCTCTGGAGACACATACCCTCTCCGGACCAACCACAATCTTTGTCTTCACAACGGTCTCGGTCGTCTTCCTTCTCCAGTCCCGACCTCGGCTGCATACATGGTCTGCATGGCTTCTTTTGCTCACATTGCTTTCCTCCGGCTTTCTCCCTCTAGCCTGTTGCCTGCACCTGAAGGGGCCTTTAAAGCCATATAGCCTCCTTCAGGTGTGGGCTATTTACATGAATTGACTGACCACTCCTGCATTGTTCCTCTTCAGCCCTCTTCGTCTTCCCATTACTTAGGTAATTTTGGGACTTGAAGTTCCCAGTAATAAAATTCGTTTTTCTGTCATTCATAATATTCTCTACAGAAGTGTCATAAAGTTTAGTCATGGGGCTTGATTGGTAAGGTGCTTGTCCCTTCTTGAGGATTGTGTTAAGTCTGATTATGTCTATGAAGAATTCTGCACACTCAGTTCATTGCTGAGTAGTGTGTTAGCATGGTGAGGCAGTGGGCTCCCTGTCCTTCTACTTCAAAATGTTTTTATTACTTTTTAATTTGAGTTAAAAGGCTCTGGCCTGGTTCATATTGTATTTATTATTGCTTCCTGATAGCCAGCAGGTGTTTAGGATGCCTTGGTCTACAATTTCATTTGCAAGGGAGCAAAACCTTTTTCTTTTGTTGTTAATTTTCGCTGGGCACCGTTTGGTGGCCGGTTTTTTAGTTTTTTCTATTTGTTTTGTGCCTGGGGCCAGCTTGACCATTTCAGATATTGTTGGGTTCTAGTGGGTAGTGCGTTTGTCCCAAGTCAGTACACTTGATTGCAGAAACACACAGTGCTATTGCACCATAAAACAAATTCAGTTGCCCTCATTAATTGGGACATGTGGAGACCTGGAATAGACGCTTATCGGGCCTCGACTTTTTGTCAATGATGAGGTGTAGAGTGGATCTTTTATAACTTGTGCCTTCGGAACAGTTTTTGGCCATGCTTTTATCTTTAAGGGAAGTGGTGAAGCAGGCAGTCTGGTGAACTAAAATGTGCCCATCCCTTCCACACATTCAGCGGAAGTCAAGGTTCCAGAGGAAGATGTGTTCTGGTTATACAAAGTGGTGATATGGTCTATCCCTTTCTGTTCAAATAGAATTAAGTCTACGCATGGTTGTGGTAAATGATGCTGATTAACAGTGGTTTCGAAATTACAGTTGTAACTGGGACTAGCAAGCATTCAAAAGTAGCCCATTTTGGGGCACCAAATGGATTATCGGTGAACCATGCAGACACTGCCGTTCTTTTGTTCTGAGTGGCTTGCCATGGGTAGTCTACAATTGTGAATGAGGCAGTTGATGGTGAAGTCTCAGAAAATGTGTTCTTTCCAGGGAAGTTGTTTGATTTATTTAGTTATTCATTTTTTATTATTCCTATTTTTTTTAAATAGGAAATATGTTCTTTGTTGAGTTCTATGCTCCCACCGAATAGTAAAAAACCTAACATCTGGAACATTGCATCGAAGTTAAAGCATTCAACATAAAACATCCTGATTATCTTTAATTGAATCGACATTGCCTAACCGAAAGCATACCCCCACAAAATCTTGCATCACTTTTCCCCCGGGTATAGATACAACTTCGCAAGACGGGGCTTAAAAGTTAACAATGGGAATTTGCTGTTTTAGTCCAGTGGGGAGACCATAGCGATAAAAATTGGTTGATCTTTCCTTTAGCAGCAGTAACCTTTTCTGCCATCAGCACATCCCAACCCTTAATCCACCACAGCGAGAGGAGCGGGCCATCCATTGACCTCCAGTGGCGGGCAATTGTGACGCAGGCTGCCAGCAACAAATGTGTCAATTTCGCCTGAGCCCCCGCTTTCGGGTATACATCCTCGCATGGGGCCCCCAAGAGCAAGGCTTTCGGATCGGGAGTTTGCTGCCAGTGATAGCCTCTATGGTTGCCACAATGGTTTCCCAAAAGGAATGAATAACGGGGCATTCCCACCACATATGAAGAACCCAGCGATCCGCAGTTTTGCCAACAAGATGGGGGAGATGAGGCCTGGAAGTGGTGTATCTGAGCTGTGTAATAATACCAGCGAAATCTAGTTTCAATGCACACTCCTTGTTGGTCACGAACCTGGAGGTGGAGTGACCTCTGGGCCAGATATCTAGCCATGTTTGATCTTCTAGTTGGCAGCCAAGGTCCGCCTCCCAACAGGTCATGTAGTTTGGGTGCGAGGCCAGTACATCATCCCTCAGTAGTTTGTATCATTTAGAGACCCCAGCTCTGCCTAGGCCTTCCCAGATTGACAATTCCAGCGAGCTCATTGTGCGAGTGGCCTTTAGTTTTATTTCGGGGTGTGTGATCCAATGGCGTAGCTGGGAGTATGAGAACCTATCCATCTCCGATCAGTGAAACTCCTTTTTGCATTCCTCGAATGAGCGCGGTTGGCTGTTGAAGAATAGTTATTGTCTGTAGGCCTCCCCCGCTTCCAATTCCAAAAGGCTTCTGTCTGCATACCCGGTGAGAAGGCCGGTTTGTTAAAGATTGACGATAATGGGCCTACGCCTCTAGGGATCTTTTTCCGTTTTAGGGCCTCGTCCGTTGCCTTAAGAGTGACTTTGGTTGGCGTGAGCGGATCGTGTGGGGGACAAAAGGGCAGAAATCGTAGGGGGAGAGGAAGTTTAGATTGCACAATCTTGGCCCATTTCGGTAGGGGGGGGGGGACTGGACATCCATGTGGACAAGTGCGATATCTATGCCACCTCTGCATGTTTAAGCAGGTCGGGAACTCCCAACCAGGAACGGCCCAACATCACCTTCTTAGGGATCCTGAACTACTTCTTACCCCACCATATAAATCCCAAGAGTTTATGCTTTAGACGGTCCAGTACTATTTTTGGGATGACTACTGGGAGCGAAGAACAAAAAGAGGAGGCGTGGGAGCAAGTTCATTTTAATTGCTGTGATGCGGCTCATTAGGGAAATCTCCTGACTCGCCCACCTCTCTAGATCTTTTTCCAGTGATTTAATAAGGGTGCAGGGGAGTTGTCCGCATAGAGGTCTTTCGGGGAGGCCGTGCGCCACACCCCCAGGTTTTCGATAGAGTTGGTGTCCCAGCGAATTGGGCATGGCGATTGGAGAAGTGATGTCCTGTGAGGATAGTCCCTCCCCCAATGCCATTGCTTTCCATAGTTTATTTCAAAGCCTGCTACTTGGACAAAAGAACAGAGTTCTTGCAGGGACGTCTGTAGGGAGGAGCGAATATTAGTAATTGAAAGTAACACATCATCGGCATATAGGGATACCTTATGGGCAGAAGCCTGAGAACCCACCCTGTGTCTTCGTGCATTCCTGCATATGTGTTGCGCCAGCGGTTCCATAATTAAAGTGAACAGGAGGAGAGGGAGGGGGCCCCCAGTTGTGTACCACAGGTGAGAGGGCTTGGCGATTAACATTTTTGATTAACCTGGAGTAAAGTGCTCAGGGATTTGGAGTTGGTCACTGTCAGGTTTCTAACTCGGGGTCCAAAACAGAAGGCCTTGAAGGTTAGGTGCATAAAGGACCAGTCTACCTTGTCAAACGCCTTAGTGGCGTCTAGGGCTAGCGGGGCCAACTTTTCTTTGCTTCGAGATGGTGGTCTCTATTATTTCCAGGGCTCGCCTAATGTTATCTCCTGTTTTCCTACCAAGGACGAATAGGGAGCAGGGGGGGGGGATAAGTGGTTCGCGAGTACTTTCGAGTAGATATTTGCACCAATATTCAGGAGTGAGATCGGCCTGTAAGAGGCACACTCTCAGGTCTTTGTCGGGTTTGAACAGTAAAATCGGGGTGGAGGTTTGCATTGACAGGGTCACCCTGCCCGCTTTGCTAAAAGTATAAAAAAGGGCTGTTAGGTGGGGGAGTAGTTGGCTACTAAAGAGTTTATAGAAATTCTGTGAAAATCCACCCAGGGCCCTAGATTTCAGGGATTTTATGACCTCCGTCACCTCTTCCTGCTGGATTGGGGCCTCTAATGCCTCCATTTCCTCCCGGGATAGTGAGGGTAAGACGGCCTCCTCTGGGCCGAGGTTGATCTAGCCAGGGCAGACATTGTCTCCAGTAGGTGGGCTTGAGCTAGATGTAATTTACTCTGTTCCCCATATTGGGTCACCCCATGTCGGCCTCTGAGACCAATGATAGTTAATTTTCCTGGACTGTGCTAATATCCTCGCTAGGAGTCGGTTGGCCTTATTGCCTTTAGTGCAGCAACCCTGCTTGGTAGCCAATAGGGACGGGCCGTTTCTTACGCATACAGGGCCTCCAGTTTGTTTTGGGCGATGCAGAGAGCTAAATGGAGTTTAGCGGACCGCCCCTTCTTGTATTTATCTTCAATCTCTGAGATTTCTTGTTCCAGTTGGGCTCTGACAGTGTTCTCCATTTATGATAGGCCGCCATGTGAGTTATTAAGATCCCTCTGATCACTGCCTTCGTGGCGTCTCATGTAGTAGATGGGGAAGTTGGATCTGTGGGATTCTCCCGAAAGTAGTCCCTGATTGCTTTTGCTACTCTTTTCCTTAGGGTCATGTCATTTAAGATAGGGTTGAATAGGCGCCATTGCGGCCTGGGGGCGGGGGGAATCCCATGCCCTAACCTGCATCAAAATCTGGGCGTGGTCTGAGAACCCTGAGAGCGTTTGCTACATCTATGAACGGCTTAAGTTGGGGCAAGGTCAACATCAGATCCAATACGGGAGGTGGAACGGTGAACCTGTGAGAAGAACGTGCAATCCCTCTCTTCTGGATGGAGAACCTTCCAGGCGTCCACCACTCCCAGGGATTTAAACCGATGGAGGATACTGAGGTCTATTTTAAGTCGTTTGGGCGTCCATCCTTATTCGGATCTGGGACCCCATTAAAGTCTTCCCCGCTAACAATTTGACCTTCTAGGAACGGAAGGAGCGAAGCTTCTATTCCCCCCCTAAAAAAGAGATCTTTAGTTTTATTTGGGGCATAGATCGAGATTACTGAATATAGTTGGCTCCAGAGAATCCCTTTCACCCCAACATAGCAGCCCTGATAGTCCTGAATGGTGGCTATTTCTTCAAACTGGGTACCCCTTGCGATTAAGATTGCCGCCCCACCACCCTTTTTTTTTTAGACCCCCTGAGGCCAGGAATTGTTTAGGGAAGTCTATTCCGTAGCCGGGAATAGTCTCCTGGGAGAAGGTGGGGTTCCTGTAAGACAGTCAGTTTGCCCTCCAAGTCTGTTAGCTGCTTAAGGATCAATTTCCGTTTTACTGGAGAGTAAACCTTTCACGTTGAGTGAGACTAAGTTCAGGAACTGATGAGGTGTCACTGGGCTTTCTTCCTTCACCGCAAGGGGTGGGGGGGGTTAGGTGAGTCATAGCCGCCATTCACATTGAGGAAATTGCTGATGTTTTGCTCTGACCAAGGTTTTAACTAAGCAAACAAAAAAACAGGAAACGGAGTCCAAACCGTGAACTTTGAAACAATGGCTTGCCGCAAGCCTTCGGCCAATCACCCCAAGGGTCTAAAGATGACATCCTTCTTGAGGTTGGGCGTGGGCCGCCCGAAGTCCGTCTCAAGTGCTGTTATTTGGCACTTCCATGGCACCGGTTGCTGGAACCATTGGAGCTCAAGAGAAGTTGGTGGGGCCTTTCAATAACTGCAACTTACTGGATCAGGTATGTGATATAAGGTTGCCTGAATTGCAGCCTTTCTGGACTCTCGACCAGGCGGCGCAATGTGATTGTGGTTGGGGGCCCTCAGTTCCCATGCGAGAGCCGGGAGGGGGCTACCTGGGCTACCCCTCTTGTCCGTTGAGGCAGTGTCTAAAATCCCCTCTGGATCCTCCAAGCATGAAATCTAGCGTGGAACCCCCTTGGATGCGAGTTGAACGGCAGTGTGAAACAGCCAGCGGTATCTGATCTTCTGGTCGCGCAGGAAGAGTTAGGGGCCGGAGCGCTCTGTGTTTTTGAATTGTGGTCACCTGGTCCCGGAAGATCTGTAGGTGGGAGCCCTGAAAAGACAACTTGTCCCGGGTGCGACCCACCGCCAGGATCTCTTGCTTAGTTGTATAGATGTGGACTCGGGTGATCACGTCCGGAGGCTGTTCCAACTCCAGGCCCCTGCGAGTACGCAATCTGAGTGCGGTTCAACAGAAGCATGAGTTTCTCGATATGTGGGAGGGGAGATTGAAATAGATCCCCAATATATTCCGTCAGGTCTTGGTCTCAAACTGATGAGGGGACCCCTCTAATCCGAAGATTATTTCTTCCAGCCCTGTTCTCCATATCGTCTTGCTTGAATTCCAGGATTTCGTTTCTGTCCTCCAAAGAACACATTTTCTGTTGAACCTCCTGCAGGGAGGCTGCCTGGTCTTTGGCATGATCTTCTAACTCCCTGAGCCTTTGTTCCGCCTCTACCATCCTTTGATCAGTATGCTCTAGCTTGGTCGATAGTTCCGCCATACAGCTATGTCGAGCATGAAAGCTTGAATGTGTTCTCTGGTGGAGAGTTGCCCCGAGGGGCCTGCCGGGGCTTGAGGCTGGGATTTAGCCCCTTCTGGTTCCTACGCCTTCTCCGTTGGGAGTAACAGAGATGTCCCCACTCTTCTGTGCCTTGGAGTGCTTGGACATTGTGCTGTTATTAGAAGAAGGGTCCCACTTTGCTGTAGCTGTCCCATACCCCAGTCAGTAAGTGTTCCACCATGGGTGCTGCAGTGGGAGGGGGGGGGAGGAAGAGGGGACCCCCTCAAAAACATCCAGTCCTCTGAGTATGTGTCCACTGGAGACCACTCCAGGCAGACCCCAGAGGGTACTGCAGACGTATGGAAGAGATTCTTAATGGACTTTGAGGCAGACGCCCACTGGGGAGCTTTCACAACTTAAGGGGATGGGGGGGGGGGGAAATCAGGCTGTGGTGTGAACAGCTGGAGGTGAGGGGCGAGCCTCAGCCTTGCTGCAGAGCAGTGGGGTGGGGGGGGGAACTGATCCAGCTGCTGCTAAGGTCTGTGAGTCTTCGGGACCCTGTACTTTTATCACCGGCCCCGTCCCTCCATGAAGAGAGATATGTTAAGGTGCGTGGGGTGGAGAGTCTCCTACCTGGTGCTGCCGCGATGCCGTGCTTTGAATGTAATGAGGGAGAGCCTGTGGATGCTCCCACCCTCCTCCTATCTTGTTCTCCAGCTGCCTCAGTGCTCCACACGCCCGGCCCGAAGGACTGAGGAGCCGAGCAGGTGTGGGCGTAATGTTGCGGTGCGTTGACCGTGTCTTGTGGGAGAAGGGGCCGATGTTGCTGGTTGATGCCTCAAGCACCAATGTTCCAGAGTCCCAGGGGCGCTCCTGCGCTATGTGCGCCGCAGAAAATCCCTGGCGAAAGCACCTCGCGCAGCCACCAGATGCCTATTGGGCCGCAGGCTCACTGCAGGGCGGCCTGACGAGTGGAGAAGCAAGTCGGATGTATCCAGCTGGGTTATTACCGCTGCTTGTGTGGGCGAATAATTCTTGGATCTCTGTGCCTTGGTTGCCACGGTAAGGGGGAGTGCAGAGACTTCAGGGACCCCAGGCGCCTGGCAGGCGCTGGAGCAATGCTGCCGTAATTTGGCCGTGTCTCGTGCACGGGGGCGTGGGCGAAGGAGCCGATGTCGTTGTCCCGGGCCCCAATGCTCCAGTGCGCCAGGGGCACTCCTGCGCTACGTGCGTTGCTGCTCTCCTTGGAGGAAGGCGCTTCACACTGCCGTCAGATATTCATTGGCCCCCCAGTGCCGCTGGCTCTCTGCAGGGCGGCCCGGTGTGGAGGGAAATGAGTGGCAGTAACGTGCATGTTTCTGCTGGCCACACCCCAAGTTGTTTGATTTTAAAGAAGATTCTAAGTTTACCTGCCCTCGCTGGTAGCCCTTGCATGTCTGTCTGTTGTGAATTAAGCAAGGCCTGTGCTGTGATGAAGAGCGGGCAGTAGGCATTGATGGGAATTAGAAATGCTCCATAGTTTGTTTGGAGCAGTAAGGTTAAACTTGTATAGTACATATATTGGTGGCTGTCACTGTAGGTGTGCAGTGGCCAAATCTAGCTATGACCTTTTAGAGCATTTAGGTCTTTAAGTGAATATTAAATTCCTGCTTGGACGTGTACATTTAATAGATTATTTTCATTAAGGAAATTGTCAAGGCATGGCTTGGTCTCCCTCTTTGTTACCGAGGGTCTGTAGGTTGAGAGTCATTAAATTTGCGCAGCCTCTGGAGACTGTGAGCTGAGTGACCAGGTCAATGCCCTGGCCTTGTGAAGTGGGGATGGGAGCCCCTCTCAATGGGCTGGGAGGTCTACAGGGGAAAAAGCAATAGCCAGTCCTTCCCTGTCCAAAGTAGGTGGCAGTTGAGACGGACCCAGTCCCTCCCCCACCCCCCCGCAACACTCCTCCCCCCCCCCAATTGTGCTAGCATGGTGTTATGTAGTACCCATATTACTCAAACCATGCCTCTTAAGCAAAATGTTTGCTTGTCTGTTTCTATTTGTTCTAGAGATAATGTATCTGAGAAAGAGTCACCTTTTGTGTGTTCCAGTGCCTGCAGCATGGCATCGGATTTGGGCTCACCCCAGTACAGACAACCCTCCGGTATCCTTGGAGAGGTATGCTCTGCTTCACAGAGAGAGAGGGAACCGCCAGCACCACTCCTATGCGCGAAGAGAGCGATCACACAGTGATCCCCCAGTACTGGCGGTGAATACATACAGCCAGCGACAAGCTCTCTAGACCACCACGGAGTAAGCCGCGAAAGGCAACCAACAGTATGGACTATACTTACTTTAGGGGAGCATGGACAAAACCCCCTAACACACACTTTGATAGTTTACATCCTGGGCCTACATCGCAGCGAGCCCACATGGAGAAAGTGGGCAGAACTTAGCCTCCTATTCAATGTGTTTACTGATTAATATGTTCCATCACCCTTGGGTGGGATAAGCGCAAAAAAATTGGCTAGGACAAGTGGTCCAATGGCAGGAGGGGCAGGGAGCACTGAGGGGGGCAGGAATGAACAGGAAGGTTTTGGTTGTTCTCGTGACGTTGGAGGTGCTGACCCAAGAGACCAGCAGCAGAGGGAGGAGGCAATTTGTAGGTTGAAGTAAGAACATGTAAAAAATAAGTTCTAGGGGAACGATTGAGACAGTTCGAAAGGAGCAGCCATGCAGCACCATAGAAGAGCTCCCGGCCGGGCCATGGCTTCGAGCAACCTCCCAGGGCAGGGAGCATCAACCAGCTGGGCAGTGTATGCTAGCAGCGACCTTACACTGATGGAAAGTTCTTTGCAGCGTGACTTGTGCAGGTGAAGAGGTAGTCCCAGGTCATGTGCGGCCCAAGCAATGAGACGGCCGGCAAGAAATAGCCTATCCTGGGGTAAGAATGTCCCTTCCCTGCTCGGTTAAGTCCAGGCCGTTGCTTGGAGATGCTGGCTCAGGAAGAAGCTGCGGCCAGCTGGTAAAGATTTGAGTCCCAGGCTGTGTGCAGGTAGGCCTGGATGTAGAGGAGAGGGGAAGAGTGCCAGAGCAGACGTCTGCGCTGGCGAGGCAGCATGGGTGAAGGTGAGCAGGCATCTGGCACACCAAGGACCCTTCTCTAAACGCACAAGTGGAGAGTGGAGCGGATGCACCCTTTGCCTGCTTGTTATTGAAGCCGAGCAGGACATGTCTGCTGCAGGGCATAGCCATCCTTTGTTGCCAGTGTTAGGGGCCCCCCGGGCACTGGGTGCCACAAGGGCCAAGTACTCTTGGGGATGCTGCAGTGAAGAGAGGGCAAATGCAGCATTCCTTGGGGATTCCACTGGTATTTGAGGGGTGAGAGTGCAGGCCCTGCCCTTTCCTGACAGGGACAGCCATAACTGCTTCCACAAATCTGCATTATTTACACATCACAGGTCCTAAGGACATGGGACAGAAAGTGACTTCAGGGAAGACTGTATGCAGCAGCTTTCAGAATATTGGTATTGGAATGGAGACATCTGACTTCTATCTTAATGTTTGTGTATGACTGGAGAGAGAGTTACTAGTCTTGAGTGGAGCCCTGTTCTGGATGTCTGCATCAGGTCGTCCTTGTTGTGACCTCTTTGAGACAAACAGTCAGAATAACGCCTGATTTGCCACTGTGCTCGAGCATTGGATGAGTGTAGGAGATGCATGAAGCAGCAACTTGTTTTCGTTCTAAAAAAAATAAATAGTGAAGACCCCTTTTGGGGGTTCCAATAAATCCCTATTGAGGCTTTGTCTTTTAATATAACACCAGAAGAAACTTGCACAGCAGCCCATCTCCTGTTGAATGTGTCATTGGCTGTTCAGGTTGCCTAATGCTCATATTCACAGCTGAACTGTGGGCGAGGGCTGTAATTGGTTGGCCAAAGGAGCAGGCCAGGGCCAAAACATACCAGGGTTACACGTATCTTCCCTTATATTGACATTGGCTCTAGAGACCTGAAGTATGGTTCAAAATCTTTCATATGTATGCCAATGGTTGGAATATTGCTCCATGTTCAGCATGGATGTTCTGTTACTATTGTGCCTGCCTGAAGAGTGTTGAGGGGCGTAGAAACAGAGAATCCTCACATTTTTCTCGCATTTGGGTGATGGCAAACCTTATAAATCTGGCCAAGCACTGTGTTCTAACGGTGAAAACTTGGGAGTTTTCTCTTAGCCCAACCCAGCCCTGTGCTCTTGCTGTGTTTCTATCTGTGTGTTCTGCACCTGGTAATTGCCCTTCTTTGATACAGGCAGCAATATCAAAATACAATGAACTATATTAAACCAATGCCAACTTACTAAAGGATCATCCACTTCAGCTGCTGATGGCTCAAATATTTTGTTTGCCTTGTCACCTGGCCTCCCCTGCTAAGACCATGCATCCTAGGTCTTGAGGCACTGATTGCTCATTGAGGCGTGTTTTGAAAAACGTTCCCATTCCAGGGTACCGCATACATAGTTAAAAGTGGGTGAGCAGAGTTCATTGCTTTCACTAGTCTAGTATAACAGCCAATAAGCCATGTGGTCTATTTCCCCAACATAAAAGGACTGAAACTCAAATTCAAAGTAAGGCAAGATGACTTGATAGAAGAAAGGTTTTCGGGTGGTGCTTGGCACATTTATAGTTTATTGTTATGGGATCCAAGATGCCTCATGCCCCCACCCCTGGTCTTCCAATGTAACTAACTAGTAAGCACTCTTCAGTCTGTTTCTGGATAATTTCTAATTTGGCTCGACTCTTGAGCTGTTTGCTCTTGATCTATTATCTTCCAAATGTTTACGTACATCTTTCTTATGGTGGCTGTTTTCCGGGACTGGAACTTAGAGCTATGTAAACTTTGAACTTGACAAAAAATTATTTAAACACATGACCTTAGATGTGTCCTTCATTGACATTGTGATGAATGCTTTTGTGATGAATGCTTTTGGTGCCTTGAGTTTAGACATTTATACCATTTTAAGTATGGTCTTCGTGTCTCAACATTCCCCTTTCACTCATACATTTCCTTGACTTGGCCTTGCTCTCCCATTTTAACATTTAGTAAAGCCTCGCTGCAGCAGAATGGATTACAGGCTCCAACATGCATTCATTTTTCTGTTTGTTTGACTTGGATTACTGCCCAGCATTATAATTGTTGAAGTCTCTCTCGTTTGTTGCTTCTTTTGCCCTTGTCACCTTTTGGGTTAGTCTGATGCTCTTCAGACTTCCCACGATTCATTGCTTTCTGATCACTGTACATGAAGCTTAACACTTCATGTATCCCCCTGAATCTCATCTTCTTTCTCCCAGTGTGCACCTGGGCATGTGTTTTTGCATCCCATAACAAATTCCCCACCTCTTTGTTAGCCTGCCATCTACTGCAGCACGCACTCTGGTTTCTCGATGGTCAAACAGTTTATAGTCTCCCCTCGCCCCTGGAGGCCTGTGGCTTCCCACCTCCTCAGTGTCCCTTCCTTTCTGTTCTGCTGGTTACAGCTTCCCTGGATAGGCGCACTGGGTTTTCTTGCTCCACAGTGGAATTTCAATCCTAAGGCTTCCTTCCGACCTGCACTGCCACTAGAGTGTCTCCTTCTCTTACTCTTTGCCTCTTGGTGTTCTTAAGGGGTCTGTGCTCTTTGTGCATGATCTTGTTTAGACACAGAATGCTGGCCTCCTTTGTCTGAAATTGCTTATCCTTCATAGCACCTTCAAAGGTCGAGCAGATTCAGTGAGAATCTAACCGCTTGTAGTTAAGTTTCCCTTCACAAAGAAAGGTGTCTTTTCACTCACACACCCCTCATAACTAGCAAATCAGAAATCTGTTCTGTTGAAAGCATTATTTAATGTTTGATAAGTTCATATTTTACTTGTGTGTTAAGGGTTGGGAATAATTTTGTTTGGGATACATTTATGATTAAGAGCTCACTTGCCTTTGTTCAAGAACATAGAATGGTCTCTGATCCATATATAGTTCATGGGTTTGTTAAGCTTGCTCTCCATACTGGCAGTCCCTCCCAGCTATTTATTGCTGAGGGCCGACCGCAAAGATGCTAGGGGGGTGAGGGGATGTTGCTTTATTTCTCAAAGACATATTTCAGCATCACCTTTCGCGTCACGAGCCACTAGATGAATGTGAATCATATGTGGTCAAAATAAAGATCAATGGAAATACCACTTTGACAGTCGTTATCTATCGTCCACCAAACACTCTCCCTATGTTTGGGAACAACTCCTGCATTTGCTCAGTAAGGTTGCCGGTGGTAAGGCACCTGTTGTGTCGCTGGGTAACATTAATCTCTGGGCCAATGTGCCCTCAGATAATTTCGCCCAGTCGTTACTTGGTGCGCACTCTACCATCGGCTATATCCAACAGGTCACGGACCCCACTCATATAGGGGGACATATTCTGTATTGGTTATTATTGCATTAAGTTTCCGCCTCTACTCTAGTTACCACCCTGTGCCCTTCATCTGATCATTCTTTGCTCACTTTCTCCATTGAGTCTCCTCCTCCGCCTCTTAGTCGTTTCCACTCATAGGCAATCTATCAGGGCAAGATCTTTTAAAAAGCTTACTCCTCAGACTCTCACAGGCACTTAGCAATAGGTTGGCCAATATGCAGAATTATGACAGATCATCTGTCCTCTCAGCTCATATAAAATCCACATTAGATTCTATTATAGAGGATCTTGCTCCCATTACTACCAGGTGCATTTAGCCAGAAACTTTGTCCCATCATTGGTTCAATGATGACATCTTCACCCTTAGGCATCGCTGGAGAGCAGCTGAGCGCGCGTGGTGGAAGCAACCATCACCAGATCTTCTGGCTGCATACAAACTTGCTGTAAAAAATGTCAAGGCTGCTGTGACCCTCGCCAAATCCACATATTACAATAATAGCATTCTACAAGCCAATTCGAGCTCCAAGGAACTCTTTGCGATCCTTCGGAACTTCAACTGTAACGCCCATACTAAGACCAAAGTGCCCCAAGACTCTGCATGGTGCCAAACCATTCATGACGCCTTTATAGCCAAAGTTGCCTCTCACTTGAAGCCCAGTGTTCCGCATGAGCCCATTATTGCCGGTAGCAATGTTTCTGGTTTGGTGACCATGAGGACCACATCATCGGCAATCACACGCCCCCCCTTCTTGCCCAAAACCTTATCGCGTTCATATGTGCAGTCGTACTACCTGTGCACAATTTGCTCCAACGAGTTTACCAACAACCTATTCCGCAACCATAACTGCTTCACTCCCCCCTGTATTAACCCTCACCCTACTCTTCTAGAGATGTCAGTCCTCCGATAGCATCCCAAGTGCCCTCAGTCTCTTTGGGATGTATAGGTGAGTATAGGCGAATATAGTCCTTAAGTGCATAAGTAAGAAAGGTAAACCAAACTTTGCCAAACCTCCCCATTGTGCCCCGTATTGTTGCCGTCATTTTGTCCACATCCACAACATCTCATATTGCGTAAAACCATTGTATAATAGACAGCAGCTCCTTCTGTTTCCACTGTTTGACTAAGCATCGTCTAGCACTCACTAATATTTTTTCCCATTATGCTCCTGTCCGCTCTCCGAACCGAAGAACCCCAGTCAGCGATATGTTCAGGAGCGTCATCGCCCCATCTACTTCTATCTCGAATCCCACTATCACACCCATCATTGACTTTGCCCCCTGACAGAATTGTTTGAGTTGCGTACACCCCCACCAAATATGCTCTATAGTTCCCTCCCCTCCACACTCCCTCCAGCACAGCGAAAAATACATCCTATTGAGTTTCTCAGCAGTGTGGTGCCATCTGTAGTAACTTGTATTGCAGCTCTGGGTGCTGCACTGAAGTGTATGGGCTATACCATCCCTTTAAGGCATATCCCCATTCCTTATCCGTAAATTCTCTCCCCAATCCAGCCACCCACTTATTCCTCACTATCCGATTCTTCTGCCCCTCCTTTTCTGACAAGATCCTATAGGTGGGCGATATCATCCCCCTGTTAGTTTTGCTGAATGACATCAACCTTTCCCGTTCTGTCAGTACCCTCGTGGCCCCTTCCATTATTGCTGGCGCACAGACCCAGTGTTTCAGCTGCTGATGGGCATAACGGTCTTCCCTACCCAGCATACTCCCTACGGCAACTATCAAATGTTTTGATTTGAGTCCCCTCCATAGAGGTCTGCAATCTCCCTTATGCCTCCCGCTATCCACCGTTTGAACCTGCTGTAATCCATTGGGGTCAGTGGCAATGGCCAAGGTGCCAACCTGAGCCTCCTGCTCAGCCTGTCCCAAATACCAGGGTTTTCCATGTGATTGGGTTCTCCACAAGCCCTCCCGGCCTATCTTCCTTTCTCATCCAGGGCATTTTCCAGAGATATTCTCTGGCCACTGCCTGTTCCATGACCACCCAGTGCTTCTGGTTGTCTGCCCTCCCCCACTCTGCCAAGGCTCTCAATTGTGCTGCTTGAAAGTATCTTGCCACGCTTGGGCAACCCACTGCCGCTTGGCTTTTACCCCCTAAATAAGATTTTTCTCCCTAAACAGGGTTTCTTCCCATTCCGCTCCTCCTCCCCTACTGATAGATTCAATATTTCTGACTTTGAATATTTCACTTTAAATCCTGAGACCACATCGTCAGCAAATAGGCCGATTTTATGGTACAAGTTCACCCATTTGACCACCCTGTATCTCCCTGTTCTCCCTTTCCCGATGTGCAAATGGCTCCACTACTAGTGCGAAGAGTAGCAGAGAAAGCGGACACCCTTTTTTTGGTTCCCCGCCTTATTGAGAACGGGTTTGTCAGCCCTCCATTCACTTTGATCATGGCATGGGGATTCTGATAATTAGCCTGAACCATTCTCAGGAATTCTGGGCCCAAACCCCACCTTGCTCAGCGTTTGGCTCCTGAAATGCCAATTTACTCTATCGCATGCCTTCTCGGCATCGAGCATTAGTAAGCAGGAGGGGGCAGAGCTTCCCCCTCCGCAGCCTTGTCAATTATGTGCATAACCCGCCTTACATTGTCAAATGTGATCTGCCCTTGGATGAATCCTGACTAAGTTCGGAAGCTCCCTTTCCAGACGTGCCGCAAACACCATGGTATATAGTTTGGCATCTATGTTAGCACATTCGGCCGGTATGAGGAGCTTAGCTGTGAGTTGTTCCCCGGCTTCTGGAAATATTTTATTTATATTTATATTGCGCTCATACAGAGGTGTTTCAGAGCGGGATGAGAGTAATGTGCACCATTTCCATAGATATTGATATCTTGCCCCTTTCTCGAAAGTAATTCAGTTCCATTTCCAGCGACTGGTGAAATGTTGTGTAGAACGCTGCTGTCGGCCCATCCTCCCCCAGACATTTGTGTGGTTTTAGCTTCGCTATTGCCTGCTGTACCTCCTCCCATGTTAAAGGCTACTCTAACTGCTCTTTGTTCAGAGGAAAGCCGCAATCCCGACCACCCCTCCAGGTATGTTTTTTTTTTTTTTAAATAAAAAAAAATATATTTTTTTTAATTTATTTTTTTTACCTCCCCATCACCTGGTTCCTCCGTTAAAGAGATCTGCAAAGAATTCATGGATAACCCTTTGCTTATCTCTCTCCATCCCCACCAGCCTCCCCTCTACCCCCCCTTATCCTCCCTTATCCTCCAGATGGGCTATGAACGCTCTGTTCCCTGGCCCTTAGTTGCCTCGCTAGCACCTTCCCAAACCTGTTCCTGTGCCCATAGAATGCCTGCTTGCTTCTGAAGAGAGTACTTTCAACTAATCAACTGTTTGAGATGCCCCCTTGCCGGGGCCAGTTGCCTAGCAACTTTGTTCGTACCCTTCTCTTGTGGGCTGTTTCCAACTCCCGTATTCCTTTTTCCAGGCTCTGCTCTACTTCCCGCCTCTCTTCCCTTAACCTTTGATGTGTCTATTAGTTGATTCTTAACTCGTCCCACCTGTCTTCCTGGTGCCCCTCTCTTCCTCCCATGAAACTGTGGATCTCGGCCTCCACCTACTGCCGTATCCCTGGATCCCTGAGGAGGTACATTGCCACCTCTCTGTGTCCTCCCCCCGCCCCCTCCCACTCCAGTGTGACCGGTGCGTGGTCTGAGATTGTCATGCTCCCTATATGGACACTTTGCCTGCATCACTCTCTGCAATGCCAAATGTAATCTATTCGGGAATATGTTTTGTTGACATGCGAGTAGAATGAGTTATCCCTATCCTATATAGGTGGTGTACATGCCATATGTCCCTGAACCCTCTTTCCTCAATTCCTTCCTTTAGCTGTTTGGACATTGTTCCTGTTGCGTGCTTTGAGAAACCTGAAGGTGTCTCGCGTGCAAATCCCTGGGGATCTGTCATCCAGGTGGCCAGGATACAGCCATAGCTATTGGATCCAGTTCCTGGGGGTGGACCAGTGAGGGAGGATCAATCACCTATTTGGGGTGTCCTCAGGGAGAAGTGAGACACCGACGGGTGAGACGTGGTATCCCCTTCTTATAACACCTTTTCCCCATCCTACCTCATAGGATATTCAAACACTCTACCCACCCCTTGTCTAACTCTTAACACTTTCACACATCATGAAAGACAACGGACAAACACCAGAGCCGTTTACCTGACGTGCCCCAATACAAGGGTCAGGGAAAGTCAGGCAATTGACCAGAATCACACACACCGGATGGCCCTTTCCCTTCCCTACAGGGATAAAAGGTGTAGCACGAGAGCACCATACGAGCAAGGAAGACCACACGACGAGACTGCTATCCAGGCACGGCAGTTCAAGAGGAGGATAAAGACGGCACAAACCGAGAGGGTGACGAGGAGGGAAGCAACCTTGCCCTTTCCGACCAAGGCCTGTGAAACCTCTGTGGAAGGAATCGTAAGTCTGCGAACAATAGCCCAAGTGTGTCCAAGTGTGTGTTGCAGCAGATGTCAATGGTACACACACCGTGACTATGCCGATGAGCAGGACAGAGAGAGGTGCCTGCTACCGTGGTACCGACCTTGACTCCTGATACAAAGAAAGCCCAGCGGTTCATCACAGCCGAACTGTGTTAAACAAAAGTAGCAAACGGCTGATTGTACCTTTTGCAAATAACTCTTATTCTGCAAATAACTCTTATTCTGAAAGGGGAAAGCCAGCAGTAGATGAGCCAGACACCACATGGGTGCTCACTCGAGAAACTCTGGGCAATTACCCGTTTGTGGAAACTACTAGCACCAGAACTCATTGGGAAAGGCTAGAAGAGGGTAAACGTGGTCATACGGGGGGTCTAGTAAAATCCTCTGAACAGTCGAAAGTTTTTGACCACCAGATGAACATGAATAAGGGAAGTAAATCGCATATTCCAAGAAAGTAGAATGAACTATGAGATTGGCAAGATGTAACCCAAGCAAGGGATGCCAATGGAATGGGGCAAAGTGTAAAGTCCCAAAGAGTGAACCCGGCCGAGGGTTGTCCACTTTGAACTGTTTGAAAAGACATTAAGATTCAAGAATATAAGCAGAGGAGATTGTGTTGAAAGCCATAGTGAACCCGAACGAGGAAGGTAAACTGTTGAGAAGGATTTGTGCCTGGAAGAGTGGGATCCAGGAGTAAGAAACTCGCACCCCCAACAACACGTGACTATAAAGAATAAGTTAAGCCAGAGTGAACCCGATGGGTGGGGGGCTGATATTCGAGAGGGGTTTGCACCATGAAGAGGTGGACCCAGGGGTGAAGAATCGTCACCTCAGCGTACATTTGAAAGGTACTTTTTGTTATTTTTGAACCTATCAGGCAATCAGAAGCCAGAAAGCTAACCTCTGAAGGTCCTGATATCGCTAAGAACTGTTTGAGGAATCTGAGCCCAGAAGAGGGGGATCCCGGGGTGAGAAATCATTACCCAATGTGTATACGGACAGGAACATTTGTTTGTTGGTATTTTTAATACATCAGGCCCTCAAAGGCAAGAGACTTTTATGGAGCAAGAGAGTTGGCCATCGTAGATCCTGATAGCTGAAAACGGAGCTGTCGTCTCGTGCTGGGAAAACCCGAGCGTGTGCTGTGCTCCCGAGTCCCGCCTTGTCCCGTGCTCAAATCATGGGGAAGGGAAACCATGACTACTGCATGCTGACATTATTTGTGAAACGTCTTTATTTCTTATGAGCCCTATCCCACACTCCTTTTATTTACTTATTTTGTGTAAGGATTGGCAGTAGGTTTTTCTTAGTATAGGCCTTCTTTTATTTGACCAGAAGCCACTAGGGCCACCTTATTTTGATTTGATGGTTGTAGCTTGCTCCCATCTTCGATTTAGGCATAGATTATGTGTTTTTCCACCCTACCTATACAGTTTTATTAAAACACCCTTGAACTGTGATCAATTGTGTCTGTCTATTCTTGATACCATGCATCCTTACAGTGCCCACTCACCCCATCCTGACCGATCAATATTCGGGTCTGCAGCTATGTTGTAATCTCCTGCCACCATCAGTTTCCCCTCCCCAAATATGCCCAGAACCGCTAGGTATCTCTCCAAGAACTCCTCCTGCTCCTGGTTGGGAGAATATATCTATGCACATGTGTACATTTGGCCTCCCAATCTCCCCTTCGCCAACACCCTCAATCTTCATGGACTTGTAAAAGAGGATGGCCAACCCTGCTCTTATATTCCCCGCCACTGCATGATCTGGAAGTGGGTATTCCCTATTTTGAAGACGACACATCACCCTCCCCACCCCTCTGTGCATATCCTGTAAACAGAGTATCCCTGCTCCTCTTTTCTTAATCTCCCATAGGACCGCCGCCCTTTTGCTTGGGCAGTTTAGCCCCCTCACGTTCCATGAGTCTAGTCTATACATTCATCCTTGCTTACATGTGTTCCTTTGCCCTCAGACAGAATACCCTCTCGATCAGGCCCAGTTTACGTTGTTGTACTTGATTTACCCACCCCCCCCCCCCCCCCCCCCAGACTAGTAGTGTGTCCCCAACTCATAACAATCCCTGGATCTCTCGGCCAGGTTCTTGATATGACCCCCATATGCGAACATTGCGAGACGTTCGCTCTCATCGCTCTCCCCAATTCCTTCCCCATCTCCCACCTTAATTTCTTCTTACCCCAATGACGGGAGTAACCGGCAAATATGAAACCGACTGGTCTTGAGTTCCTTTGTCCACGTCGCGTCTTCCTCCCCTCTTTTGAGCTGCACCACTAGAAGCTACTGTAACGCTCACCTGATTCCCACGGAGGCGCTGGTCCCGGCTGAACTGTTATAGTCTCTTCAATTGAGAAGCGTAGAGCTCGGATGACTCTCTGGACTGGGCTTCCTCTTATTGACTGTCTGGCTTGCAGGGTAAGGTTTCTGCAGGCGGAAGAAAAAAGGGTTAATGACCGTTTGGCTGGACTTCCTCCTCACTAATCGCCAACTCTCCGAAAGTCCAATGTCCTGGTGAGCTCTCACCTTAGGCGTATAAATGCTGGGCTCTCCATCCTGCGACTTATGCAGGGGTGCGTGGGTTCCAGTTACGTCACTGGAGATCCTCAAAGTCTTTTGTGGCCTTAGAAGTGGCACAGGTGCTGAGATGCCAAAAGGTGATGCCGCCGTTACTGCACAAGCGGATGCCAGTAGGTATAAAGAGTTTATAGTCTTGAAGAGATGGGCACCTTTAATGAAGTCTTTGCATTGTCTTTTTCAGGTGCCTGGATGCTGATGGCGTGGTCACTGAGAGCGCGACACGTGCGGTTGTACGTAGGTATGGGAATTTCAATGACACCTCAATAATGTCCCTGGTTTTCTGTTTTCAGGTCTTGAGATGTTGCGGGCGTTTTCCCAGTCACGGATGCACGTGGGGAAACACGTTAGTGTTAGGCTTTCTTGCAGTCTTTAATGGCACTTAAATGTCTTTTCTTGTTTTCAGGTGCCGGGCTGCTGCGGTTGAAGAGATCGTAATACGCGCACAAAAGCAGGTAAGAAAAGTAAATGCGGCCGCCTTCACCCGATTCCTACTTAACAATGTTCTTTGTCTTTACAGGTGCCGTTAGGCTGCTGAAGAGAAGGCTGCGAAGAATCCGTGAAAGTATAGATGGATCAGGTAAGCGAGCGCGGCTGCGAACGTGTTGCAACTTGCTAACCTTATGTTTCTTTTGCTTGCAGGTTCTGCCGGTGTCTGGATTCCTGGATGGTAAGTGTAGTTCTCGTGTCTTTCTTCCACAGGTTGCTGAGCTGAAGCTGGAGATGTCACTGGAATGCTGGAGCTGACTCGGTGAGCGTCTACTGCAGATGCAGAATAACGCGAAGCACGTTTTCCCAATCGGGTGTGGTTTAAATAGTGTTGGAGTGATTGGTTGTCTTCTTCCTCAGCCTCGCCCAGGTAAAAGAGTTCCTGTGTTCCAGAGCTAAGGAGTGGCACCAGCCCCACCCAGGTAAGAAAGTAGTCCCAGTTCAGGGAATAGTTCCTCCCAGCAGAAGGCTGGGGACTTAATCCTGCCAGCATTTGCAAAGGTGAGTATGCAGCATGGTCTGCTACAGGTAGGTCCACCCAAGCACCTTTGCAAGAATTATGAGCCCGGCGCCCCTGGCGCCGGGACTGAGGTTCCTTATGAGCCTGGCGCCAGAGGCGCCAGGACATGGTCCAAAGGGCCCCAATAGGGGTTTGCTGGAGCCGGGGACGAGGGTCGTGAGCCTGCTTCCGGGGATGCTGGGCTTGACTTGGCTTCTCGGGAGCAGTGCTCATGACAGCTACTTTATGTTCCCGCAGCTCCCCCAGGTGCCTCTCTGCGTTGTCCTCCATAGTCTTGCGGGCTCACACCCAGTGCCCTCAGTCCTTCCGCCACTTGAGAAACAGTCCTTTCTTCATTCACCATGCGTAATTGGAGCCTTGTCGGGATGAGTAATCTGTACCTTATCCTCCTCTTATTGAGTTCCTCCGTGAGTGGTTTGAACAGTCTTCTCCTCGCTGGCGTTAACTGAGACAGATCATCGTACAATTGAATTTCACTCCCCCCCCCTCAGTTGAATTCTCCCCTTCGCCCGTAGTCGCACTCATGAGCCGCGTTTTATCCTTGAAGCTGTGCATCTTGACCAGAATATTCCTTGGTCTTGCCCCTTTGTCCCTTCTCCCACTTCCAACCCTATGTACTCTCTCAATCTTCATGTTCCGGCCTTGTTCCCCTCGGTGAGGTCTGCAAACATCTCCCAGATGCAGCCCTCCAGGTCTGACCTCTCTGCCTCCTCAAGGTCTTTGATCCGGATATTGTCTCTCTGTGATCTGTTTTTCAGATCCTTGCATTTCTCTACCAAGGCCATCATCCGACCCTCTGTGCTCTTCGCCTGTTGAGACAGTTTGGGGACTTGTTCGGCCAGCCCTGTAATGTGCCCCTCCATCACTCGCTCACCCAGTGCATTGATATTGCTCGGATTCACTGTGACCGCCTTCGAGGGCTCCTCCCTGATACTGGCCCCTCTCTGCTTTGACTGTCTGTCAACTCTCCCTTGAACTTGGCCAGGGCCGCAAGAAGATCTTCCTTAGTGAATGCCATCTCCTCTTCACTGCACTCTGTCTGGTTTCCAAAGTGGCACTTGGTCTGTTTGTGTCTATGCTGGTGATCCTCCTTTCCCTGAGCCCCAGCTGTGGTGCCTTTCTTCTTTGATTCCATCTACATTCTCCAGGCCACCTCTAGTGGGCTCCTCTAAGAACCCTCCCCTCTAATGCATCCTCACCTACAGAAGGACTTCTCTGCACAGTGTCTTTGGCTTCCTGGTTGCTTTGCCTTCCGTTGCCCCGCTAAAGAACCTCTTTCCTACTGCCTCTTTGGTGACCTGCACACCTGATACGCTCTGCGGGGGAGGCTTTGCTGCACCTAAGATCTGGGGTCGGCTAGGTACACTCCAGATGGAACCCTGCTCTTCAGCTCTTCTTGCTCCCCACGCTCCGCCCCACCTTCCTTGGGCACAGAGCACATCTGACCCCCCTTTCTCTGGGATTTACCAGGGTCAGAGGTTTGCCCTACCCCTGGATCCACTTGAGACCTCGTTTGGTAACCAGCTATGTCACCTCTGACCCTTAAGGGGCCTGCTACACACACCTCTGCTAGATGACCTCTCCTGGCGCTCCAGGAAAGCTTCTTTGAAGGGAGTGCACTGAGGGTCTGATTCCTTTCCCTAACTCATCATCCATGCAGCCTCCTCGTGTGCCTAGTATCTCCTGTAAAGGCCTACCAGTCTGATTCCTTACCCTGTTGCCTCTTTTACTTGATCCTTCTCCGTAGCACCCATCAGCCCCCAGCCCTCATGCACCAGGAGGCCTCCTGCTCCTGTTGTTGCTCCAAGGCTGCGGTGCTGGTGGCTGATTACACCTGCCGGAGCTGCTCCAGATATTCCCTCATATATATTCTGCCAGCAGCAGGTCAGCTGCTGCTGTGCCGCTGCGGCAGACCTCCTCTTCCTCCTCCTCCTCCCCCCTCCCCCCCCCACTCCCCACCCCCACCCCCAACTGTTCCTGGGCCGTGGGGCTGTTGGTTGGGACCCCCTGCTAGAGATGCTCCTGATAATTGTGCCTGCAGCGGGTCGGCTGCGGGAGACCACCTCCTCCCGGCTTCACTCCCGGGCCGCGCAGACAAAGTGTGCCGCCACCCAGCTGTGCCGCTCTTCTTTTTGATGTGCTTGCCCCCGGCATCCGTCCGGGAGACCCAGACACCGGCTTCTTCCTCCACACAGTGCCCTCTGTTCGGGGATTACCGCCCGCACACCTCCCAGTGCTCTGGCAGTCCTGCCGACGCGTGTCGAGTGCTGCGGTGAGCGCCGGCCCTCTGCGATCCCTTCTGGCAGCTCCCGTCTGGAGGGCCCAGTTGTTCCCAAGCACTTGGCGTTTCAGCGGCTGCCTCGGCCCTCACCATCCATGCCAGCCGCCATCTTGCTTCGGCCGCTTACCACCACTCTCTGCTCACTTCGGGCAATTTTCTGTTGCTGAACTGCTTCTCCATCCCGCCGTGTCTCTGCGTTCGGCCATGCAGCTTTTCCCCACACACGAGGGGATATCGTAGTTGCAGGAAATGGGGTAATAAACCTTACCATCTACTAATGCGGGGATGGAGCACACGCCACCCATGTCCGCTCAGCCTGCCAACTTGGCCAAGCCCCACCCATCAACACACCTTTTTTAAATAAAATGCCACCATTCATCTGTTTTTCGAAGAATGGGGGTTCAAATGTCATGTTGCTTTGTATATGGATGGATTTCAAATCAAACCCACATTTGGGCTTACCTGTCCCACTTGGGTATTCTTAATCTCTGGCATTGGTCTGTGCTACCCCCCCCCCCCCCCCCCCGACCCTTGTTTTTCACCTGATTTTGCATATGGTCTCTCCCCTTTTGTAATACCTTGGCAGGCGAGGAACTATGGTCTGCAGTGTAGCCCAGAGCAATTGGCAGAAGTTTTAGATTAATTCTAAACGTTCCAGCCATCGCCTCTGTTTTGTAGTGCCAAATATTGTCAGGAAACATAAAGATGTCTAATCTGAAAGTGATTCCGCCACTCTAATATGATGCTGTGTTTGGGCAAACGGCAGAACAGAGAAGATGGAGAGACCGTTCAGGACAGTGTTTTCAGGGTCACTGTCAGGGGGATCACTTCACTGCTTCGAAGTGCAGCTGTCAGCAAAAATGCAGGTTTGGGCAGCCCTTGTGCTGTACTTGCTAAAACAAACTTGTAAGCCGCCAGTAAATACAAATATCTGAAATCTCTGAAACCAGACCTGCATTGGGAGTTTGACCTATTTAATAACTTTATCACTGCTGTAGGGAAGTTGAAGAACGACATGCATCTCAACATCATGTTGTGGTTGTAACAAAATAACACAAGTTAATGTTTTTTTTTTAAGTGTCCTTTGTTTTGTTTTTAGTTTTTGAACAGTGTTCCCTGGCCCTTCACAATAAATATGTAGGTTTTCTTTCATTGGTTACTCCTCAAGGGGGACCCTTTTCCTTTCTCCACCTCCTTCTTATCACTTTCTGCCTTTTTCGTCAGGATATGCTGCCCTGCTCAACCTTCCGCAGCCCTGGATGCAGTGCCTTACTCACACTCTCGGATATAGTGCCCTGCTCTCTAGTCCGCACTCGGGGGGGATATAGTGCCCTGCTCTCTAGTCCGCACTCGGGGGGGATATAGTGCCCTGCTCTCTAATCCGCACTCGGGGGGGATATAGTGCCCTGCTCTCTAATCCGCACTCGGGGGGATATAGTGCCCTGCTCTCTAGTCCGCACTCGGGGGGATATAGTGCCCTGCTCTCTAGTCCACACTCTGGGATATAGTGCCCTGCTCTCTAGTTCGCACTCGGGGATATAGCGCCCAGCTAACTAGTCCGCTCCTAGGGAAACGGTGCCCTGCTGACTTTCTTTTTCAGGATCTCTGCCCTTTCCCTGCTCTGTTGTCCCCTTGGTCAGATCCTTTGTCTTTTGCCTCCTCTCTGGGTCTTGTAATCTGTTCTTCCACTCCAGGTCTTACTGCCAGCCCACTAGTCTTCCTCTCTAACACCACAACTGTCATTCTCTGTACCACAAAACTCCCTTCCTCTTGTCATATAGCTGGCCCTTAAATAGGCTTAGACTGTGTAGCTTCACACTGATTGACTGATTGGCGAGGCGGTGGCGGTGGGCAGGGATGAGCAAATGCCAGCTTTGGGCATGCTCCATAATAGGGATGCTTTGTAGTCATGGCGGGAGTCTTTAAATACGGGAGACACCATCTTGGAATACGGGAGACACCATCTTGGATCCCACTTCAGTCTGTGTTTGTTGCTTGCTGAGAAGGAGCTGCTGGTTTGTTCACAAGTGCCAGGTTGGGTAGTTGCCCTTCTCTGAATTTCATTTTGGTGTCCTTGTGTCAAACAGTTCAGGGTCTGCAGTATACATTACTCCTTTTGGTTCGGACCTTGGAAAACTGTTTTTCCTTTGTTTGGTGAAGTGCCGGTACACTTTCACTTGATTTTTATGGTGGCAGGAGATTGTCTCCCTTCTGGTGACAATTGTGAGGGAGACATGGGTTTTATGCTCCCCAGTGTTTCTGGCACTATGGGAAGGGTGTGGGTCCATTAACTACATGGGGGAGAACTGTGCGTCCTCCTGCCACTCTGGGTAACAAATGGGGGAGGGGTGCATGTTCCTTAGGAATTCCCCATTTTGCTGTGTTTGCCTCTGATGGAAACAAGGAATTATGGGAGATGTAGTACTTTGTTGGTTTGTTAACATGAGTTGCGCTGTTTATCCAGGGACGTGTTTTGTAGCCTTCCAGGCTTAGGTGTCCTGACTGGGTGTTCT